>NC_140493.1:445000-740000 GCF_964271855.1 Acomys minous | reverse complement strand
GGAAGAGGCTCCTCCCAGGAGCCAGAAAGTCTTTTTCTTTTTTCTTTTCTTTTTTTTTTTTTTCAGGGCTACCTTAAGTCCTGCTACCATTTTAACTCATTTCCCGCCCCCCCCCCACTTCATTTTTCCAAAGGTGCAACCCATAATATATGATCAAAGGCCCCTTTCTGGTTTCAGGGTATCTTGTTGGTTGGGCAGAGTTTCCAATAGAGTCAGGGCTTTAGGGTGTCTTTCATCCCAGGAGCTCAAAGCCTCCCACGGACATTAACCTATTAATCACCAAGCTGCTCTGTGAAGTTGAGAGCTAGTCAGCGGGAGCCTCCCCCGCTTCCCAGGTAGAGAAACTGAGTCCACGACTTGTCCAGAACTGCCCGTGGAGTCAGGGTGGAGCCAGGAAAGGAACCGAGGTGTCCGGGGAGATCCGCTCCCCTATCGCCAGCCGTTCAGGCCCCCATGCTTTCTGCACACTCAGCAGAAGGAAAAAAAAAAAAGAAAAAAGAAAAAAGAGCTGAGGAAGAGTGTGGGGGACAGTTAAGGCCGGGTGGCTCAGGAGATCACCATCCTCTTGTGGTTGCCTTGCCCAGGGCATTGCTCACGCCTGGCTTGCTCACCTTCATGGCTTCAGCATCGAAGACTCTTAGTTGCCTCTCTGGTGGATGACAGTGTGAGTGAGCCAGGTCGAGCACACGTGTCTTACTGTTCCTGGCCTCCTCTTCAGTCCCACCTTTTAAAATACCCATCAAGTCCTTTGGAATGGGCGATGGGAAGGAGAAATTGAGCTCCTCTGGGTAGGACGTGGGGGTGGGTGGAGCAGAGAGGAGAGATGCCTAGGAGGTGAAGAAGGCAGAGGTGGAAGGTGCCCCAGACACCCATATCTCTTTCCTAAGGGGGACCTACAAATGAAACTAATTTTTAAGCTAAAATTAGAAATTCCGCGAGTTTCCATTGCTTGAACAGCCATAGCCTTCTCCTTCCACCAAGCTGGCCGAGCTCTGGAGTGGGCAACCAGCTGAAAAACGAAATTCTGTGTCTCCAGGTAGCCATCATCTTTGTGACATCCTCCACGTAGGGGAAGTGGACAGTATGTTCCACTCTCGGGGTGCTCAGAGGCCACGGGAGCAGAGGTGTGGCTTAAGGTAGAGGAATCTCCCTAGGTTATAGCTTCAACGGAAGATGCCTAACTCAGTAAGGGGATGGGCTGGAAGTCGGCCCTGTTCAGAATGTGCCTGTACGTGCGTTTTGTCATGCATATTCCCTGTCTGGGGCTGGTCAGTGTGAGTCTTCTTGAGTGGACGCACTAGGAGTGGGAAGATCGGATTTGTTTGCCCTGGGTCTGACGCAGCTTTTCACCATCTCCCTCACTTCCGGGGTATGGCGAGGTCGGGAACCTTCACCCCCAGTTTTCCCGGCATGCCTTTGTTTCAGTCACCCATCTGATCCCATCTCTGTCCCTAGGCGGGCTTCCTGCTGCCTGCGTTTATCTCCCTGTTTTATGATGTCATTTAATTAGCTCACACATGGTGGTTTTATGGGACAAACACGGCCTTGTTTGCCTTATAACTGGATTTCATGTCTCTGTGGGGATGGGTCAGGAAAAAAAAAATCTCAACTCAGCCATGTTTGGAGCTCAGGAATTCTGGGAGGTTAGGAACCTGGTAATTTTGGAAATCTGTTTTTTTGTTGTTTATGTTTTTGAGACCAAAGGTTTCTCTATGTTATCTTGGCTGTCCTAGACTCACTTTGTAGACCAGGCTGGCCTTGAACTCACAGAGATCCGCCTACCTCTGCCTCCCAAAGTGCTGGGATTAAAGGTGTGCGCCACCACGCCTGGCTTGAATTTTGGAAGTCTGGCACAGAGCTAGCTCTGTCTTTGATAAACTGGGGGAGAGTGCTGCTTTACACTCATGACGTACAAATAACCCCCCTGGGGAAAATAGGTAGACCGTGACAACCATAGGGATGAGCGAGGAATCACGTCTCTGATGTCTGTCTCTCATGTGACTGTCCCACTACCTCAGCCCATGGATAGAGTGGCCACTCACAGGGTGCTTAGGAAGCCTCCTGAACCTCAACTCTGGGAGAGTGAGATCCTTTTTTTTTTTAAAAAAAAAAAAAGAAACAGCATTAAAGTAGAGCTCAGTGGGCAGGTTCTTGGAACCCATCTCTGGAAAGAGAGATCTAGCTCCAGAAAGTTCTCTGATTGTCACACTGTGCTGTGGCACCCATTCCTGAACACACACACATGCAACAATAGTAATTAAATAACAAAAAAAGAAGAAGAAAAAAAGGAAAAGAAAAGGGGGAAAGGCTCCTGTGAAAGGTAGAAATAACCAGATACCTTTGATCAAGAGATCTGCGGTTCATGGGGGACATCTGAGGTATTGAACCAAACACCAAATCCGGGTGTTAATAGATAAATGTATATTTAGGAAGCCTTTGTTTATATTAAGAATATCTATGTATATATACTTATTGTGGTTCTTCTTCTGAGAGTGTAGGTTGTTATCGTTGTCTTACAGGCTAGGTCAGGAGGTTCTAGGCAGGTGTAAACGTGAATAGTCCAGAACCTTCCTAGAGAACGAGCCCTCTCTGGTGTTCTACCATCTTGGGGGACGGACCCTGCCTTCTGCTGTCATGTGTGACAATCTTTGCTTCCACAGCTGCTTCTCCTGTCCACACAGACACTCATATCCCCTACACACAAGTATACACCCACCCACACCCACCCCCACCCCCACCCACACCCACACCCACCCACACCCACCCACACCCACCCACCCCCACACCCCCACCCACCCCCACCCACACCCCCACCCACCCCCACGCACATCCACACCCACCCACACCCACACCCACCCACCCCCACCCCCACCCACCCACCCCCACACCCCCACCCACCCCCACGCACACCCACACCCACCCACACCCACACCCACACCTACACCCACACACCCACCCACACCCACACCTACACCCACACCCATAAACTTAATTCCTCTTTTTTTTTTTTCAAGACAGGGTTTCCCTGTGTAGCCTTGGCTGGCCTGAACTCTCTTTGTAGACCAGGCTGGCCTCGAACTCACAACAATCCTCTGCCTCTGCCTCCTGAATGCTGGGATTAAAGGCGTGCGTCACCACGCCCGGCAACTTAATTCCTCTTAACACTTATCTTTTAAATGATGTATATTCATGAGTATGTCTGCATTTAGGTTTGTGCTCAGGAATGCTGGTGCCCGTGGAAGCCAGAGGCATTGGGTCTCCCCGAGGGTCTGGAGTTACAGGTGGTTGAAGGCTGCTGGGTATGGGCGTGGGGAACTGAACCCAGGTCATCTTCCACCCCAGGCAGGTCTCTAGGCCCCTTAGATTGTTTCTTGATAAATAAATGGTTCTTGGCAGGATTTTTTTTTTCTTTGCTTGTTTGTCGAAATAGGGCCTCATGCTCTTCAGCTGGCTTTGAACTTACTGTGTAGCTAAGGGTGATGGGCCCGTGTGAGCCTCAGCCTCTAACCCCTGAGTGCCACTGGGACTACAGACCTGCATTGGCATGCTTTGTTTGTGTGGTACGGGTGTGTGTGTGTGTGTGTGTGTGTGTGTGTGTGTGTGTGTGTGTGTGTGTGTAACTCCCCTGCGATCCCCTCTCAGCTTTAGGCAGCGCATCACTTCGCTTTGTGCTTTATGAGTGACTCAGCTGAAGACTGTGAAATCCGGGCAGAGGCAAGGGTGGGACTGCCATCAATGGGAAGATTTTGGCCAGTTTGAGGTCTTTCTCAAATTCATCAATCCAATTGCTACAAAATCACAGAAGAAAGAGAAATTTGCGTGTGAAAGAGCCCGAAATGGGTGGGAAACTGAGCAACCAAGGCCAGGGAAAGGAAGAGCAGCTGAGGCCAGTGTCAGTCCATGCACCTGTCACTTCTGCGTCTCTGTGACCAAGTGCTTGACAGAGGCATCTTAAGGGAGGAAGGCTTTGTTTTGGCCCCTGATTTCAGTTCGCCACGGCAGGGAAAGCATGGTGGAAGAACATGCTTCTGGGACTCCTCGCACCACAGTGGCTATCAAGAAGCAGCCCCAGGCTATACCCTTCCACAGGCTAGACCTTATGTCCCAAAAGTTCTTCAGCTACCAAAACGACAGGCCCATCTGGGGCCCAAATCCTCCAACGCACACATCTGTGGAGGGCTTTTCATATTCAGTCTGTATCTGGGTTTGGGGGGGATATTATCAAGGCCAGAGAGGGACAGAAATGCAAGCCTAAACATTAATCACAACTAAGAAGGAGCAATGGAATCCAAGTCACAGACATATGGACTAATTTGCATAAGCTAATGTGTTATAAAAATTGAAATAGGGCGTTTAAAGCAGTGCCGTCGCCCTGCTCCTCCTGCAGCTACTTGGAATGGGTTAGCTTTATCTGGAGGATGATTCGGACTAAAACTCTCAAAGGAGAGAGAGGACTAACCTCTCCTGCCTGTTCAGGCTCTACCTGGTCAGGGAGTCTTCAGACTACTCAGCCCAAATCCCCCGTGGCACCGCTTGCAGAACCTTACAAGTCTAGTGATGCAGACAGTTCCTCTCAAGTGTCCCCTCCTCCCTGGGAGCTTGTGACAGCACATCACACCTGAAAAACCATTAGGCACAGAAAGTTTTGGGACTGGCCCCAGCACGCCTGTGCCCTTCTGAGCTGTCCTATCTCTGGATGACTTCAGAGACGGTGTTCAGCAATGCCCCAGCCTCCCCCACCTCCTTCTCTGAATTGCCAATATATTTTCTCTGACAGTTTGCACAGATAGTTAAGATACCGTGTAATTACAGTTGCATTTGAGAGCCAAACATGATTTATTTCTGACAAGCTCAGTCATCTTTGGGATGACTTGGGGTGTTTGTGTGTGTGTGCATGAGTGTATGTGCTATTTTTCTTTTTCTTCTTTATAGAACAGAGTAGGTTGTGTCCCATTCAGGCAACTTTTTATTTATTTTTTATTTTATTTATTTTTTATTGTATATGAGTGCTTTATCTGCAGAAGAGGGCACCAGATCTCATGATAGATGTTTGTGAGTCACCATGTGGTTGCTGGGAATTGAACTCAGGACCTCTGGAAGAGCAGGCAGCGCTCTTAACCACTAAGCTATCTCTCCAGCCCCCCATTCAGGCAACTTTATTGAATTTAAGAGATATTAAAATCTACAAGGCACTGGGGAGAAGCCACAGTCCATACTCCTGGAGACTTCGTTTTGAGAATTACATGCTATGCACCCAGGACAATAGCAGACATAGAAGTAATGAGGCGAGGCTCTGGGAAGTGACAGGGGACAGAGGAGGCCACTGGGGACCTAGGAAATGGCCTATCAACAGAATTTTTCCACAGGAGGACCTTGACAGCGGAGTGTTGGGAGGAAGAGGTTGGGGCTATTGAGGAGAGGACGGTGTCTGTGGAGGAAGGATGACCTTGAAGGAAGCAGCGTTTGCCGGAAGGAAGCAGCGTTTGCCGGGAGGAAGCTGTCCAGCTCAGTGGAAGGTTGTCTGGAGGAAGAGAGGTCATCGGAGAGTGGAAGACAGCGAAGAGATGCCCTGAGTGCTGACCAGTGCTCTGTCAAGCTGCTCTGGGGACATGTACAGGTAGTGCCTTTCTAAATATCAGGTTCAAAGGCGCATGGGAGCTCCCACCAGCTTCCAGGGACTGAGCACGAGAGAAGTAAGGTCTGGATGGGGCCAACTAAGAGGAGGATGGGTGGGTGCAGAGGCCAGTCAGGCCTCTCTGAACGCCGCTACTGAGCTTGGGACGGTGGAAAGAACAGCTGAACTGTGTTCCCTTCTAATTCCAGGAGAGCTTAAGGTTGGGTTCACAAATAATACGATTTCTCAAAGTGAGGTGTACCGCTGCATTGTTTTCTGTGCCCCGAAGTAGGTGAGGGCCATGAAAGCACCCCTGGCTGTAGGGCAGAAAGATGTGTGGTGATAGGGCTCGCCCTTAGCCACTGGGTAACAGGGAAGTGGGGGAGTGGGTGTGCTTGTTTTGGTCTGGGCGGCTCTCTCTGGCTCAGGCTGCTGTCAGTACAGACCTGTATGCCGGGCCCCGCCCCAGCTGTTGATTATACCCCTTGGGATGCATCACTGCTAGGAAAGCAGATGTGCCAGATGTGACATGTTTGGGAGAAAAAGAAACCTTTCGCTTTGAGCCCTGGGGAGAGCTGCTAATCACTGACTCGCTCGTGAGAAGGGCAGGGCTGAAGTCTGAGGGGTGGCAGCTGAGCTCCCTCAGTGCATCTGCAGAGGACCTCATTTCCAACACTTAAGGAGCCAGATATGGGCCGTGGTCAGGTGGGGGGGGGGTGGTGAGGAGAGAAGAAAGAGAAACTGAGGCCCCTACCAAGTAAAGAAACTTTGGCTACATAGCAGTGGGTGGGCTGCCAACCCGTTCATCTCTTTGGGTTGAGTTCATATACAGGGGTGTGTGTGTGTGTGTGTGTATGTATGTGAGAGAGAGAGAGAGAGAGAGAGAGAGAGAGAGAGAGAGAGAGAGAGACAGACAGACAGACAGACAGACAGACAGACAGACAGACAGACAGACAGACACAGACAGACAGAGACAGAGACAGAGACAGACAGAGGTCTCTAGGAAATCAAGCCAACAGCATCACCTCAATTAATTTACCACCGTCTCCTGAAAGACTGAAATGGCTTCTTGGTCCACACTTCCCTGCTGCCCTGCAGATATTCAGCTGATTTTTCTCTGTGTCCTCAGAAGCAGGACTCAGGACTTTCTGTGTGTCTATGTGTCCTTTGCTTGAGGGGATCTGATTGAGTGTTGTTGACAGATGTCTCAGTCTGGGAATTCCCAGCATGCTTTGCTCAGTATTTCTTTGCCAAGACAGTGCCTAGGGTACCCAGACACCATGGCCTTAGTTGTTCAACTGCTGCCCAGTCTTCTCCAGAGCTTATGAGGTAGGCGAGCAATTCCTTTGATAGGACCAGGAAGGACAGGGGAAAACATACAAGAAAAACTTATGGGCATATTAAAAAAACTGCTGTGAGGTCAATGTGAAGTCAAACACTGCTGCATAATACCCGGGGCACGGATGTGTGATTTTTGTTTTTACTACCTATAGCCCTTAGAAATGCTGTTAACTCAAAATACTCTGCTCGGACTCCAAGGAGGTGATTCTCAATTCCATTTTTGTTGAGGTGTTGCCATTTCCTCCTCTCTTAATTGCTTTGTAACTCTTCTCATTTAAACCCAAGGAAGGCAGAGTGGTGGCCGAGACCTTCTCAAAAGCTAACGAGAACACTATGAACTTGAGTGCTGCCTCCTCAATAGAGAGATGCCGTTGCTGCCAGCTAGAAGCCCACCAACTAAGCCAGATGCTTTAAAAAAAAAAAAGCACTGTGCCTGATCTGCCCTCCTTCCTGGTCCTGGAATCTACTCTAACCCAACTTTCCCTCCCTGCCCCCAACTACCCAGAACGATTTGGGGGTAGCAGGATGAGGGAGGATAGGGCAAGATGAGCAATGCCTCTGGGGAAAGGAGGAGGAGGAGGAGGAGGAGGCGGCCCAGCCAGAGCGACCTGGAGGAGCCAGTGTGGTATCTGGGAGCCCCGGGCATGATCCTGGTACTTGCCAAGCCATGAGTCACAACTTCGTTCTCCGTGGCATTTTGTTGGGGGTGTGTCTGGGCTGGCAGCTGGTAAACAGGCTGCCTTGGGTAAGGTACGGCCTGCTTTGGCCCTCTCCCTAACTTGGATAGACCCTCTTTCCTTTGTGCGTGTCGATTTCACAAGACCCGGCAGAGCAGGAGAAAACCCGCTTGCTGCTTTGGTCCTCCACCTTGGAGTCGTGCAGAGGCGGAATCACTGTGCACCGGAGTCTTGAAGGTCACCTCATCCAGCCCCGTGAGCTCCGTCCCCCTCAGGGACGCCCAGTTGCCCCACTCTGCCCAGTTCCCTCTCATGACAGGGCTGACACTCTATCCCAATCCCTCCCACTAGTCATTGCTCAACCCCAGATAGGCATCCACTGTGGCCGGATAGGGATCTTTATGGGGGTGAACCTGTGCTTGGGGATGAAACAGCACCTGGAAACACCTGGAACATCTCCCCGAGACCTGGTATCTGTGCTCAGCAGGCCTCAGTCATGATGTGTCAGTTTTCTATCTACAGAATGGACCGGGCCTGACCTTCCTCCTGGGGGAGGTGGGGAGCAGGGGTCCTGATGACTGTCCCCTGACAGCACAGGATGAGTAGGATTATTATTGTTTATTACGGGAGACAGCCATCAGCCTGACTCCAAACCATAGAGTTCAGCGCAGTTGCCGTCCGTCCCCCTACCCCCACCCTGCCTCATCCCTGGTTCCTATCTGCCAATCCCATTGTAGCTGCTCAAGTTAGGGCTTGGGGGAAGGATGGTGCCTTGTTGCCTTCCCTTTAGGCCTCCTCTCTATGGCCTGCAGCAGGATTTACCCTCTGATTACAGATTTAGTTACTGTACCAGCATCCTCTGCCAGGTTGAGAGGTTAAAGCCACTGGAGCAGAGGCGATCATACAACTTTATGTACATTGTGTGTAAGGGGAGGGCATCTAATATTTACTTACGTATGTTTGGGGAGTGTCAGATAGGTAAGTTAAAAAAAATATGTTGGGAGTCAGGGCCCCTGTGACCTGTCCCTCTTCTTCTATCTCTGCACAATGGGGAAAAAAAAACCCAAAACAAAACAAAAACAAAACAAAACAAAAAACACTGCAATAACTTTTAAATAGCAGCCTGCAGTTATAAGGTGTTTTTCTTTTGTAATCATACAATAAGCTTGTGTGCTTGGAACCCTTGGCTTCGCTTTACAGAGGAGGAAGCTGAGGTTCAGGGCCGCAGGCTTATCCCACGGCAGAGCTGGCACTGCACTGAAGTCTAGGCAGTGCTGCCACGGAGCTCAAGCTTCCTCCTGTCATCAGGGGAAACAACCCGAGCTTCGCCCTCACAGGCACGGGGTGAGACATTCCTGACCAAAAAGAAACTTCGTGAAAATATAAAGGAGATGCTAACTTATCTTGGGAGAGAAGCGTCATCTACAGACTGGCCGAGGACCTTGTACGGCTGACTTTCTAGGTGTCCCCAGAAGGAAAGCTCTCCCCTCCCAGCCTCACTCAGCCTCTGTTGAACTTCCCAGATCTCAAAGATGCCAGAGGGGCAGAATCCCATTGCAGTGTCCGATCAGTCTGTTTATTACCAAGTTTTCTCTTGGGCCTGTGTCTTTATGCTGCTGTGCCTTTAATTCTGTTACTAGAGATAGGAGTAGGAGCTATTTTACACAAACGTGAGACAGGCATATGGTACTCGCACACAGACAGGCAAGATTTGGATGTCATTCTGGAAGCTTCCAATGTAGTTGCCACTCACATGCTGAGAGGCACAAATTCCTAGTCCTCAGCCTAAATAAGGCAAACTCCCTTGGGCTTTCCTTTTAAATTACACTGGCCACTCGGGTTCTCTCTGGGAGGTCAAAGGTCACAGAACACGGGACGAACTTGTAGTATTCCTTACGGTCTGATTCAGGCTGCGGCGGCTGCGTTTTTTGCTTCATTTGTAGTTCAACCTCCTTACCTGGACTCCTTCCCTTTAATCATCCCTTACAGCCATTCCTGTGCGTGGATGCAAGATCCGTTTTCCTAAAGCTGGGCTCTAACACACCGCCTTCTGCTCGGAAGCACTTGCTGGCCTCCACAAGGCCTCGGCCAGCGCCCACCTGCCCGCCCCACGCACGGTCCCCATCTGCTTTTCTACCATCGCCAAGCGCAGCTTTGGGGAGGAGATGGTGTCTTTGGCTAGCGTAGCCACATCACAGTCCATCCCCGAGGGAAGTCATGGCAGGAACTCAAGGAAGCAGAAGTCAGAGATGATGAAGGAATGCTGCTCACTGGCTTGTTCCTCCTGGCTTGCTCAGTTTCCTTTTTGATAATACCCCAGGACCACCTGTCCTGGAGGAGTACCACCCACACTGGGCTGGACCCATATACATCAATTACTAACCAGAAAATGCCCCACATTTTTGTCTACTCGCCAACCTGACAGGAGCATTTTCTCAACTGATGACTCTAGCTTGTGTGTGTGTGTGTGGGGGGGGGGGCGGGGGCAGTCACGCTTGCAAAAAAACTAGCAAATGCGCGCACTGGGTGCTTTTTATGAATGATCTAATTTTATTGCTACATCAGCTCTTGTATTCTTTGCCTAAAGATGAGGAAACTAGCCGGGTGTGGTGGCGCACGCTTTTAGTCCCAGCACTCGGGAGGCAGAGGCAGACAGATCGCTGTGAGTTCGAGGTCAGCCTGGTCTACAGAGAGTCCAGGACAGCCAAGACTACATAGAGAAACCCTGTCTCAAAAAACTGAAAAAATAAAATAAAATTAAATTAAAAAAAGAGAGAAAACTGAGGCACATGATAGTGAGGCAAGCTTTAAAAGGGGCAGAGCTGAGACTTGACTGCGCATGCTTGGGTCCTGGTGCCCACACTGTCCCTACACAACCTGTGTCCCAAGAACCAACCAGACATCCTCCCACGTGCCACACACAGTACCTGCTGTGACAATGCTCATCATAGCTTGTCACAGAGATTCGGACATCATTTGGCCTATAGGTTTTGTGGACTCCATGTCAAAGAACCCTTGAGCTGGGGCTGGGGAGATGGCTCAGTCAGTAAAGAGCCTGTGCACCACGTAGCCGAGGAAGTGGCCAGCCTGTGTCTACAGCCCCAGTGCCTACAGGAAGGGGCAGAGACAGGTGGATTCCTGGAGTCTTGGGCCAGCTGCCTTAGCAGAATCAATGGGTTCAGCGTTTAGAGACCTTGTTCAATAAAGTGGAGGGCAATTGAGGAAAATGCTAAGTGTTGATTTCTGGCTTACACACACACACACACACACACACACACACACACACACACACACACGATGCCCATTCCTAATATTTGGTGTGGTAATCATGTAAGGATGAGGTCTGACTGTCCATAGAGAGTGCACAAGCTAGTGAATGTGACTCCACTCAGATCCAAGATAGACATTTTTTATTTTTTTTTTTGCTGAATCAGAGCACATTTTATCGGTTTTCCAAGAAGAGCTTGGAGCCTGCACCTTGCCTGTAGTGGGATGTGGGGATGCCATTCTCCTCCCCCTTCTCCTAGGTGTGTCTGGTTGCCCTTCAAGGTGCATGGCCTGGTCGTGCCACAGGATTTGGCCACTCTGTGTGTGGTGTGCCTCCACGGTGTGACCTCCAGGGAGCCCCTGCACAAAGTGAGAGGCAGCCAGTGACTAGTCCCTAATAAGACAGAGAGCAGGAGAAAAAAATATGTTCCTAAGGAGCTGAACTGGAGCTCAGGCGAAGATCTCAGAAGGCCTCTGTGGATGCCTCGGCATCCTAGCATCAGGCTGGAGAGCGGCCACTTCAATATCAGTAATTTGGTGCTTCAGTTTCTTGGCTGCGCACCCCTTGTCCTTGCCATCTGCGCGCTTTGCCTGAACGCCCTGCCCCGAGGCAGGAGCTGAGGTCTCAGATTTTTGGGGAAAGTGAGATGCAGCGTCTGCCTGACAGATGGGTGGGTCCCCACCCACCCACCCAGTTTACGAGCACTGGGTGGCTCCCTCCTCCTTAACATCCTCCCTCTCCTTCTCTCTTTATGGGCCTGCGCAATCTTTGATGTCTTCTTCTAGGGCAGGGGTGGTAGGGGAGAAAGAAACCGGCCTTAGCCAGAGAGAACCTCCCAAGGAATTCTCAGGTGAAGGAAGAGGCTCCAGTGAGTGGGGCAGGGAATCGGAATAAAGTTCTGTGAGCTGGACAAACCGACACTTAGATCCGTGTCTCTTTTGAGCTATGCCCGTGTTATGGTTCTAGGCTCTTACAGTGTTTTTGGTCTTGAGAGTGAGCTGGACCAGGGTTCAAGTCTTGGCTCTTGACACTGCAGCTTTTCACCCTAGGCAGTTGCTTAGCTCCCGGAGCTTCAGTTTGCTGATCTAAAATGAGTTAAATTATACACAGACATTTCACAGTGCACTAAGAGAGCTCAATGGAATGCGTGTGTAAAGGACCCGGTGAGGTGCTGAAGCTAAGCCTGCACCCTAACTGAGAGACAAGTTCCTCGACAGCAAGCACCCCTCTTCAGCTTGCTTCTCCCGCCTCCGGCACCTCCTCCGATATGAGCCTCTTTGCCCCCTCCTATGCCTCACTTTCCTTACAAATGTACAAAGCCAGGACACACGCCAACGTTCTCCTCAGACCTCTGTGCTCTCCAAAGCCATGGATGGGAAGGGCGAACAGAGAGACTCTTCCGCACGGCGAGTCCTGCAAACGAGACCATCCTCACACCTGGCTGCTTTTCCATCTCTACCATGTTCCCTCTCTCCCCCATTAACATGATTTTATTTGCTTTGCTCCTATTCTTGTCCATCTATAATTTTTATTTTATAGCTATACCATAATGGTCTGGGGCGATCCCTACTGAATCACCAACTTGGTCTTACTTTAGAATTTAATTTGGTTTTATTAGAATTACCAAAAATTCACCCTGGACAGGTGTAGACCCGGGTAGGGCACATCTCTCTGTGTTGTGACTGTGAGGTCTCTCCTCTATGGGTTTCACTACAGTAGAGTGTGTGTGTGTCTGTGTGTGTGTGTATGTCTCTGTGTGTGTGTCTCTGTGTGTGTCTGTGTGGGTGTTTGTCTCTCTCTCTGTGTGTGTGTGGGTGTATGTGTGTGTGTGTGTGTGTGTCTATGTCTGTGTGTGTACATGCATGTTCATCATTTGTCTAAATGTAACTTGAAGTAGGTGTTTCCCACATAGACAAGTCCTTTGTGTTTCTAGAACTGTGAAGACAGCATAGCTTATGGAAAGGGCAGCCTCTCAAGGGGCTTAGAGTCGCTGCCTGCAAGTGGCCACCCACCTGCACCTGGAGCACAGACATATCCTGATATGCACATACAACCAAAGGTAGTTTTCAGCACGAAACCAGCTGTACTCGTGGGCTTTCTGCTGCTTTGGACCTTCATCCTTTCTTTCTGTGAAGTGGAGGAGCAAAACTTGGGAGGGAAACAGTGCTCACTTGAAATTTCCAACGTGTTCGTTCCTTCTCCCATCCCTTTGGGGGTCCCAAATCTCAGGGTGGGACGGGGCTTTAGACGCAGAAGCCGCAGAAGAGGGAATAGGGTCTGAAGAAACGGAAAGGGCCAGACTCAGAAAGGAGTCCGTGCGGTTGAATCCCTCGTACTTATGCAGTGGTTGGTCACAGATCTACAGAGATTCCACTGACAGGTAGTGCCCCAGGCTTCGCCCCAGCTCTGTGGGCATCTTGAAAGTGTTCTCCTGCCTGAAGAGAGGCGGTCAGTTAATGAGAGCACATACCCTCTCCTACCCTTCCCCAAGTCTCCTCTATGATATGGAGGAATATTTCCCCACTTTTGTTTGTCTCCCAATGTCTCAAACATTTCTCAGGATCTAGGAAGAGCTGCCAGTGGGGAATATAAACCACACACTTCCTTATTAAAGAAATCTCATAAAATTGGGCCTGAGAGAAAGGCTGTGAGTCTGTTTAGGAACCTCAACTGGCTTCTCTGGATGCTTTGCTTGGCGGCATCAAATCTACATATTGCTTTTAAGAAAGATTTTCTTTCTTTCTTTCTTCCTTTTTTTAAAGAACTAGTTTTGTGTTAGGAATAATGCTGGGACTCAGTTTCTCCTTATAGATCTAATTTCAAGTCTTGTCCATTAAATAAGAAGTGAGCCCCTTCGAGGCTGCCTGACACTGGCATTTTGAAAATGGAATTTTTCTCACATTCATCCTTTCTTTAAAAAAAAAATAAGTAATGAAACTTGGAGAATATGATTATCCTAAAACACTTTATTTTTTAATTAAAGAGGGTTCATTATACTGCCCGTCTCATCTCGTCCCAGAGGAGGGAAGCCCTATGCTCAGCAGGTTTGCTAAGAAATAATTATAGGTTCAGCTCTTCCTCAGGCCCCGAAATTCAATTAAATTTTTTTTTGTTTCAAGTTGCTTGCAGTCACATAGTGTGTGTGTGTGTGTGTGTGTGTGTGTGTGTGTGTGCGCGCGCGCGCGCGCGTCTTAGATTGAGTCCTGGGTCCTGACATCTAACAGTCACCACCACCCAGACCACAGAAGACTCTTTGCCCCTTGTGTGAGAAGAGCCTTTTACGTTTTGGTGGGAATCACTCTGATCGCCTGTCAGTCCTGAGGCAGAGCCCCCTTCATGTTATTCTGAATTAGCTTAAGATGAACCGGTGCCTCTTGATCACCACTGTGGGTTAGAGTCCATCTTGGGGAACGTAGGCTTGTTGAAGATGCCCCCCTGATGCACGGGTTCAGCTGAGGTGGCACGGGACCCCTCACGAGCCTCTTTTCAGAGTGTCTCCACGGATGGTGGCAGCACACAGCCTGGGCTGAGAACCACTGAAGAGATGGCTGCCTTCAGATTGCCCAGGCGAGGATCTGGTGATTAGCAAAGCCACCCAAACAAGATCGTGAAGCCCAGTTTGGTGGCCTCCACGCTAGGCTCATAGTATAGTTATTTTAAATATGTAAGCACGGGGCTAGGGGCGGTTTACTGTCACTTCTACGCTGAGTCTGAGTTTGTATTTAAGCCCAGGAAACAAGAGTCATCTGTAGTTTTCTCCATCACTGCCTCTTTCTCATCCCCAAAGGGGCAATTCTGTTGTGGGACTGCCCTTATTTACACGAATAAGGGTTTTTAGGAAGGACAGCAGACGCTCTGACAAACCTGGCACACAAGCTCTCAGGACGTTCTGGAAGACGGGGCAGTGTTTACGGGTGCATTTGAGCCCTGGTTGATCTTTCATGTAAAGAAAAGAGCTACCCCCACACCTCCAGGATTCAGGGCACAGTTGCTCTTAGCAGCCAGGCACATAGAAGGGGGGGGGGGAGGTGCTGTGTGAGGCCAAATTCTAACCAGGTAATAAACCAAAAAAAGACATGGCTAATCAAAATCTAATAAATGAACTAATAAATAGCATAAATGTGCCTATGAATCCCTATATATTCTAGCACATAAACATATATAGGCTTATATATATTATGGCTTATATAGTATATGTGTGGATTTAGAGGGGTATAAAGTTATTTATATAACCACACTAGCCTTGTGGAGCATGGAAGTTACTATGCAGACATCTCAAGCATATTTTTGAAAAATTGTAGCCATTCTCATGGAGAAGTTCGCCAACATCCCAATATCTTCAAGTATGTATATTGGTGAAACGTGTATGTTTTTTCCACTGGTTCTTCAGAGGGAAGAAGTTCAGTTTGTGTAGACAGCCAGAGTGAGCAAGTCAGACTCAGGTCATCCCCGCTGTCTGGGTCTAGAACCGCTGCGGTTCTTGGTGCTGTGTAGACATCCTCTCCGATAAGTTGACTCAGCTGAGTGCACCCTCACTTTTCAGGATTTGGGTTGGGGCAGTGGAGAACCAAGGACCCCCTGAGCCCATCCCATGTCAGAGAGAAGGATGGAAAGTGCTCAGGGAGTAGCTGGGAAAAGCAGCTTCCGTCCGACTCCGTGACCACAGCAGCCCGTCTCTGCTCTTGCTCTCAGACAGGCGTTTGGGCTTGTACACACGCACTCCTTCCGGGCTTTACTGACAGCAGCTCCACAGTCCATGGGATAGTCCGGGCTGAGGTGACCGCTGGGTACAGGTTCCTCGATGGCGCTTTTTGAGAGGGAACATAGGTGGGTTTTAGTGAGACTCCTCTAGCCTCGCCTCTCTCCGTCTCTTCGGGAACGACTCTGTTAACATCACGGCTTTAGATGCACAGCATATCCTTCTCACCGCGCGTCTCGGTGAAGCCAGGATGAGGGGCACGAGAAACAAAAGAGACGACAACCCGGCTGCTCGCGGGCAAAACGAAGCGAAGGGGAGCCGTGTGTGGATCGGCTTGGTCTTGGCCATCCCGTCGTACGCAGATGAGAAGGCGCTGGTGTCGTTTGTCCTGGCTCCCGTCTCCACTCCGGTATGGAGTTTCCAGAGACAGAAGACCGTATGGTCCCATGAGAGCCTCAGGGGTATTGTTGATTTCATCCTTATCGGTCAGAGTGGGGCCCACAGCTTGGCGGCTCTTAGAGAGCAGAGGGTCGCGTGCCACAGAGGTTCATGTCAGAATAACGACGCGAGGCTAGGCGGACTGGGCTCGGTCAGTAAAGGGTTTTGGGCCCTTCCTGCACCGGGCACCAACCTAGTCCTAGGGTAGCAAAGAACAATTATCCACAAGATATTTATAGCACTAATGGATGAGCTCACATATTAACGCGATGCGTTTGAAATGTAATTGGGATGGTGCAGAAGACATGACCGTGCAAGGGAGAAGAACCTAATGTAATTTGAAGGCTGCAGCGGTGGAGGGTGGATTCTCAGGGAGACGCAGGTGAGAGCTGGGGTTTTATTTTAGTCACTCAGTCTGACTGTAATGTGTTTGTTGAATAAACTGATGGAGTATTTATTAAGTGTCAGGAATGCAGAGGCAAAGCACTGGATAGGAGTC
Organism: Acomys minous; assembly: GCF_964271855.1. Taxonomy (NCBI): domain Eukaryota; kingdom Metazoa; phylum Chordata; class Mammalia; order Rodentia; family Muridae; genus Acomys; species Acomys minous. The sequence continues at coordinate 723,464 of NC_140493.1, read as the reverse complement.
AGAAGGTCTGGGATCTGGTCTGGGCTCTGCCTCGCGATCTGTGGCTCGGCCGTGTCACTACTTGTCAAAGTAAAATTAGAGGAAGATTCGGGACCAATACCCACCCACCACTTCCCTGTTGAGAAAGAATATGGTTTCTTCTCTCAGTGTGAGAGAAGTAAAATGAAGTCCCCCCTCCACAAAGCCAACTCATAAATTACTTGCTAGTTTTCTGCTCCTGACACTTTTTTTTTAAGTATTTAAAATTTCCAGAAGAGAGTAGGTAGCAGATATGGCACCAGCTTGTTCATTTTTCTTTCAAAAAACTTGAGACAGACAGGGTATTACTGAAGAGACTGGAACTTGGGAGAGCACTCTTGGCCCAGCGTGGTCTAGAACCAAGCATCTGGGAGGCTGAGAGGAGGATCCTGTAGGTTCAAGCCTACCTGAGGTACACAGCGAATTCCGGTCCAACCTGGGCTGTAAACCGAGATCCCTTCTCAACAAAACCAAATGAAGGTAAAGAAATGACCCATCTTGCTTGGTTCTCTTCGTGTTAGAAAATACGCTGAGTGTGTTGGGGCCGAGAAGAGTGGGAGCAGCACGGCACCCTCCTCCCTAGCACTCTGTATGCGTCTACACTTGAGCCTGGCACGGAGGGAGATACTGGCCGAAATGTCTTGCCCACGGGGAACAGCAGAACCTGCCTCCCTTTGAGCACGTTTGTACTTTCCTTTCCTTGACGTCCTCTGACTGACCACACAGCCCCTAGTGAGGGCTGGAGGCCTGACCCTGGCTGCAGGGGCCTTTGGTCTTTGTCTCTGGACGCTCGCATCCTGGCTGGCCACCAGCCTTCCCTTCCACAGAAGGGCTGTGAGAGCCCTCACCCTACTGACTGCTCTGTGTACTTTTCTCTTAAGGTGTTTGTCACAAATGGTTTGTGAGGAGCTCTAGTTCTTTCACATGATCGACACACTCGATGCTGACTATGGGTGATCTTCATTATTTGTGAGTTCCACATTTCTGAATGTATCTACCTGTTAACATCTGTTGGTGCCACTAAACCAGCACCCTGAAAAAACAGGAAAAGCTGAAATACGCTTCCTTTACATATACGTGTGTGTGTATGTGGTCATGTGTGTATGCACGTGGGTGCGTGTGCATGTGTGTGTATACCATGTGCTGCCTGGGTCTTGGGTCCCCTGGAAGTGGAGTTACAGATGGTGTGAGTGTCCATATGGGCTCTAAGGCCCTAACCCGGGTCCTCTGGAAAAGCAACCAGTGCTCGCTCTTAACCACCGAGCCATCTTTCAGCCCTAGTTTACTGTATGTTTTTTGGCTGAGTGGGGATGTGTGCGTATCTACAACTCTAACTCTCGGGAGCTGGGGTCAGGAAGATCAGGAGTTCAAGATCATAGACAGCTACATAACAAGCGCAAGGACAGATTAGGCCACATGAAACTCTGTCTCAAAAAATGGGAAAAAATCAACGTGAGAAACAACCATTGCACACTGTACATATCCTTATATGTGGAATATAAAACAATCTAGCTCAAAGAGGGAGAAAGTAAAATAGTGGTTCTCACAGGCTGGGGGACAGAGGGGCTGGGGAGATGACATATAGATGAACCATAGGAATAAGGTTTTATATTTTCTTTCTTTTTATTAAAATATATTGCATAGACATAGTAAATAATAGTGTGTTGGACATTTTAAAAATGTTAGGAATATAAATTAGAATATTCTTACCACAAAATGTTTGGGAGCTAGGTACGTGCTGCAGTGGCGGAGTCCTTGTCTAGTGGATGTGAGGCCTTGGGTTCAATCCCCAGCAGCACAATAAATAAACGAACATATATATATATACATACATACATACATACATACATACATACATACATACATACAAACAAACATAAACAGATATAAGTACAACTTTAATTTTTCAAATTGTAATTGAAAATTTTCGGTTGTAAAGAGGAAAAGTGTAAAGTGTTGTTTGTCGCTCAACTAGATTCTAAATTCCCCGTGCTTGTAAGGGATTTTACTCCCTGTTCCCATCTAAGCCAGCAGAGCACTTGCTGAAGTTTGCGCCATGATTTTCCCCAGAATCCCACATGTTGGTGCCACGTGTGGCCCTGCTGGGAAGTGGTAGAAACCTAGTGGGAGGTTTTAAGTTGTGGGAGGGTTAGGGTGCACTCAAAAGGGGTTGCTGGAGCCCAGTCTCCCCATCTTTCCCTCCTTTGACTCTTAGAAGGGAGGTGAGCAGCTTGGTGCCCTGCCCCTCCCCCACAGTGGTCTCACACACACACACACACACACACACACACACACACACACACACACACAGTGGTCACACACACACACAGTAGTCACATACACACACAGTGGTCACACACACACACACACACACACACACACACCCTGCCACGGCTTTTGGCCATGACATGCTTCCTCAACACAGACCCAAAACTTGAACACCAACTGGCCAGGGACATCCAGAGCTGCAAGTTAAGTGAGAGACTCCTCTTTGTAAGGTGACCACCTCAGACATTTGTTATAGTAATAGAAAATCGATGAATGTAGCCCTGTAGTGTTTGAAAGAAAATTATAACACCTGCGATAAATGATCTGAAAATGAGCTTAGAACACTATCACTCGCAATATCACCAGGAATAATGAATTAATTAAGAACACATTTAGCAGAGGAAGTCCGAGGCTCACACTCTAAAGACTATAAAACACTTGTTGAAGGCAATTAGAGAAGCCGTAAGTAAGTGTGAACTAGCCCACACTGGGCTTGGGAGATGGCCCAGTGGTTAAGAGCATCCAGCTGCTCTCCCAGAGGACCTGGGTTCAATTCCCAGCATCACAAGTTCCAGGCAATCTGAGACCCCCTTCTGTCCTCTGAGGGCATGTGTGTCTGTGATGTACAGACATACATGTAAGCAAAACACCTACACATAATTTTTAAAAAGAAAAAAAAACCGAAGCCAGGCATTGGTGGCGCACGCCTGTAATCCCAGCACTTGGGAGGCAGGGGCAGGTGGATCGCTGTGAGTTCGAGGCCAGCCTGGTCTACAAAGCAAGTCCAGGATAGTCAAGGCTACAACAGAGAAACTCTGTCTCGAAAAACAAACAAACAAACAAACAAACAGCAACAAAACCGAATCAATAATTTTTTTTTTAAAGCTCACACTCAAAATACTTCCTAAACTGACCAACACAATTCCTTCTAAATCCCATCTGGTGTCTTTGCAGAAATTGTCAGTTGGAGCTCAGAGTTCACACAGGAACCTAAAGGCTCCCAAGTAGTCAAAATAATCTTGAAAAAAATAGAACAAGATTGTTTTCTGGTTAAATTTACAGTTGCATTAGGAGCTAACAGGCCCTGTTCTTTAGCAGAGAGGGCTGGCCTGGAAGGGTGCATCGGTGTTGGAGGTAAATTTTGTCAACTTATAAGACAATTTCATATTTTCTTGATATCAAAACTTAGTGATAAAAAATAGCCATGAGAGAAGCATGAGGACAGAAAACCTTTACCCAGAGAAAGAATGGAGAGTCTAAAAGTAAACTTTCATGTTTCTTGCTCATTGATTTTTGGCATGAGTGTCGTGGCGCTCTAATAGGGAGAAGAATAGCCTTTTGAAGTAGCCTTTGGATCATTGGACAGATAAGCCAGAGTTCTACCTCACATTTCAAACAAACAAACAAACAAACAAACAGTAACTCAAATGGTTACAAATGCCCCTGTTAAAAATGGCAAAGGATTAGAATAGACAACCCCTCTCCTCCCACACACACGCCCAAGCGGCACACACAAACAGCCAGTGAACACACAGAAATGCGCCTAGAATCACTAGCTATCAGGTGGGAGGGTGCCTAGCATTAGAGCAGGAGGAGCCGAGTTCAAATCCCAGCACTCATCTGGTCGTGCACACCTACAACCTAGATTAGCAAAGCCAGGGGCATCTCTTGGACTTTCTGGCCATACCGTCTAGCCAGTTAATTCAAAAATTAATTTTTTTTTTGCCACATGCGTCTGCACGCATGTATGTGTATACACACGTACACCTAATAGACACAAACAACACAGTGGGATTCAACTTCACATCCACTAGGGTGGTTGTAGTAACAATAACAACAACAACAAAAAAAACCCAAAACAAAACAAAACAACAACAACAACAAAAATGAGCTAAGAACAAACGCTGATGAGGATGTCGAGTGGTTTTTGACCTCCGACATGTTGTTGGTGGGAATTAAGTCACAGCAGCTCTTTGGGAAAAATCATTCTCACGGCTCCTTAAAACATTCAGCTTACCATATGATGTAGGCATTCCTTTTTAAAAATCTATTTTTTATTTTGGTTTCTTACATCTCTTTTTCCCTTCCCCACCCCAATCCCTTCCAGCACCCCAACACCAGGTAGGAGAGAAAGAAGGTTAGTGGGGAAGACCGGGATGGGGTGTAGTTTTCCTTAGCTACCTCCTGCTGTTTAGGGACCTTGGGTTCCTTGGGGGGAAAGTCCAATCCTCATTTCAGGATATCTTTAACTTCTGTTCAAATTGCATCAACAGCAACCTGGAGCATCAGAGGCGAGCACCAGCAGCCTTCTTCTTTGTTGGCTCTGTTTCTTAACAATTAAACTTTATTATACAACCCAGCTAGCTTACACAAGAGGGAGAAAAAGGTTAAAGGGAAAAAAGAGTGAACCTTCCGGTATCCGTTCCATGGGACGAGTCCCTAGGTGTCTCTGGCCTGTGCACTGGTCTGGCCTGTTCGCTGATCCTTTTCCCGATCCACATGCGCTTGGGCTCAGTCTGAACCTGTTGCCTCCTCTCTGTCCTCTCTGCCTGTCCGCCTGTCTGTCTCTCACGTGTAAGGGGCGGTCTCCCTCTCCCATTGAGGGTCGATTAGAAACACAGTAGTCTAGGTGGAGTCCCCAGGTCCATTTTTTGAATTTCAGGCCCAGGATGGCTCTACCCAGTCTATCTCAAGGTTAATCTCAGGGAGTATCCATGGTGTGTCCAAGGGCAAAGCCTGCCAACACTGTTTTTACCTGTGACAAAGCTTACAATCCTTCCCACATTCTTTCTCGGAGGCCCCAGTCTCTCTCTCTCTCTCTCTCTCTCTCTCTCTCTCTCTCTCTCTCTCTCTCTCTCTCTCTCTCTCTCTCGGTCTGGCATTTATTCCCAGTGGCAAAGACACCACACAAGGTAGTTCCCAGCTGACAGAGATCATGCCCCTTGTGAGGCAGCGATCAGCTGTGGACCATACGGAGCAGCCCCTGTATCCCGCACCCAGCGTTAAAACAAAAGCATGTTTACATATAACCCAAAACTTCCACAGCAGCATGGTCCAGCTGTTCCACTTTCTACCCAGGAGAAAAGAAGCTGAGTCCACCCAAAAGCTCAGTGGTGGCAACCTGTGCTAGCTGATGTTCGAGAAACTGAGATAAACTATTATTTGGTGCTGGGCGCACACCTTTAATCCCAGCACTCAGGACGCAGAGGCAGGTGAGTCTCTGTGAGTTCGAGACCAGCCTGGTCTACAAAGCGAGGCTAGGACAGCCAGGGCTACATAGAGAGACCCTGTCTCGAAAAACAAAAACGAATATATATATTATTTGGCAATTAAAAAGTGAACTGTTGATACATGTAATGATATGGATTTCTGGAAACATGTAAATTCCACGTGCTGTATGATTCCGTTTACGTGAATTGTTTAGAGTAGATAAGTCTGTGATGGAGGAGCAAATTGGCAGCTGCCTAGGATGAGTGACATTGAGGAGAACAGGAAGTGACTGCTGGCAAATGCAGGCCTCCTCACCGGGTGACGACCGGCCAGGTCTGTAAGTATTCTACAAACCACCGAATTCTGCGTGTACTTTAAATAGGTGAATCATGCAGTGTGTGGAATACATCTCAATAAAGCATTTTAAATCCTTATAATACAGTTCTTGCCCTCAGGGGCCCTCCACAGTAACTGGAGTTTTATTGTTATTGTTCTTCTTCTTTTTTTTTTTAATGGCTGCTCCATTTTGAAAAATGTATTTGTTTTTCCATCAGCCACTACAATGCATTGCTTTGTTGGGCTTGAGGTGAAAGTTGGAGGAAAAACACAGATGCAGGGGAAGAAAACAAAAACAAAAACAAAAACCCAGTAACAAGAGAACAAGACAGAGAATGGAGCAGCAGAGGCAAGTGAAGCAGCTTTGTCTTGAGGTGTGCCCTGGGGAGCAGCCTCACTCCTGGGAGAAACTGACCCTCTACCTGAAGATCTGGGTAGGTTGGAGGTGGAAGGGATAGCATAGAAAAGCGCTTCCCTCCAGACCAGTGCAAAGCAGGCAAAGAGCTGGGGGAAGAGTCTGGAAGTGTGTATGGAACCCAGGGGAAGAGATTCGGCTCTTCCCTGTGCTGATTTCAATCCTAATCCTGGCTCCTTTTCTTTCTCCAGAGTCCAGACCTGAGTGACTTGTTATACCCATTTGTTACGAGCAGCCAGGCTGATGTTATCCACTCTTCCCAGAACAGATATGCAAGAAGCAGAGAGCTCTCCAAGAGAAGTGAAAACAACAACAACAACAACAAACAAAAAACAAAACAAAACAAAAACCAAAATAACCTAATGCAAGAATTAGCTCTGGGCTACCGAGACGGCTCAGTACGTAATGGTGCTTGCTGCCAAGCCTGATGTCCTGAGTTCAATCCCCGGAACCCACACGGTGGGAGGAGACAGCTGACCACCACATGCATGCACCGTAACGTGTGTGCTCATACGGACACGATGAATAAATGTAACTAATTAAAAAAAATGGCTTAGCTCTGGTCATTTGGAAACTCTTGGCCCAAGGGGCAAGCAACACTCCAGAGTGGGAACTGTGACAAGGAGTAGGAAGTCTTCATTTGAAAAAAAAAAAACTCTTCTTGGATGAGAACATGCATAACTAGATTTGAAAGCGAGTCCTGGTTGCTTGTTGCAAGGAGAAGGAATTCCAGCCGTGATGGGGTGTACAGACAAGGCTGAGGAGGTCATCCTACCTGTAACCCTGGGCTTTAGACCCAGGGGCACACACTGCACTGGGCTGGTTGTGTGGCCTTCCCTGCACATGTAGAGTGACTGACTGAAGCCAACTAAGGGCCAGCAGACGAGGCAAGCATGGAGAACATAAAGGAAGTCGCCCTGGGCGCATAGGTCCCTCTGGAGAGTTCCACGCGCTCGTGGCTGCCTTTGAGGAGCATCAAGGTGAGAGCGAGTCAGGAGCCTTCGCTGCCCTGTGGGTTGCCTGCACCACAGCGGACCCATGCGCTGCTCTCTCTGGTCTTATCCCAACTTGTCTAATTGATACCTTGGCTGATGGTGTCATTAACAATGCTTGAATAATAGCTGGACCGGCTGCCATTTCAAAATGGCAGAGGTGATTAATATGTAAGAAATCCAGTGGGGGTGGGGGAGGCAGGGACTAGGGAAAGGGGTGTTTCAAGGAATGGAAGGTAAGGGGGGTCCTTTTGCAGCCCCTCGCCCCTTGTCAGGCAGGACTTGGGGGTCGGAGCCTGACTCCCAGCCCTTGGTTTGCAGATCCCCTCCAGTCTCCCTCCCCTACCTCCCCCAGAAGCACACGTTCCGACACCTACAAGCTCGTTACGCGATGATGACCTATATTTTTATCTTTTTTTATGAGCATCAAACACACATCGTCTTGCAAGCACATGTGTTTTTTCCCCTATTGACGTGCGAGTGCCTTTGATGGTAATTTATTGTAGGGTTGAGCAGCCAGGTCTTAATTGTACCCTAAAATTGCTTACCATTTTGGTGCCTCCAAACCATCCCAAAATGTACCTTTTTTTCCTACAGAAGGGTGTGGGGCCGTGCCTTTGTTACCACCGTCTTCTGCAGTGGGGATGCGGAGCCTAGAGAGATTCCCCCAGCTGGGTTTCAGGGACGCCTCGGTCCTCAGCTCTCTAATTGCCAGTTGGGCGGTATGAAAGTTTTGCTATAGTCAGCAAAAACGGCCTCCTATTCTCCTTCATGGTTTAGGGTCAACATTGGCTTTACCGGTTGCTCAGAAGGGTTGGCTGATGGCTTTGGAGGATGTTTCCACTGTGTGGTTACAAAGGAGACTGCTGGGCACCCACCTTGCGAGTCTGGCAGCTAACCCAAAGTGAGCTGTGCTTCTGGGGTTCTGTAACAGCCGCCACTTCTGCAGCTGACCACTCCTTTCCCTGGCTTAGGTCGGACTCCGCGACCCTGTACAGTATCCAGAGGGCAGTGGAGGAAGAGGAAGGCAAGGAGTAGAGCCCCAAAGAACAGGAGCAGAGTTTAGTCCTAATCATAATTTGAAGCGGGGCCTCACAGGCTTTACATTCCGTGCCCCTCGGTGTGACAGGCAGCATCACACTCCAGGAGACTCAGTCATTACTCAAGCATGAGTCAGTGTCCCGGAACCAACTAGAAACATAAGCCAGGTTTCATGAAAAAATATAAGGGGGGACGTGGAGGCTGAAATGAAGCCTTGCCTCTCTCTGAGGGAGCAGGAGAGGGGGGTCTCGTGGTGGGGCCTGGGCTCATGCTGGAGGTTGGCCTACGTGTGGACCAGTCTGTGGCGTTGGCTCTTATTGCACTCTCCGGCCCATCCGTGCTCCCCGGCAGTGCTCCCCAGCTGTGCTTTGTCTTGTCTTCCACCTCATCCCATGTGCTTGCTCATACTTGTCTCCACACATTCATACAGGCTGCTCCGCCTCACCCCCACCCCCACCCCATCCCCCATCCCCCACTCCCCCATCCCTCCCTACCCACAAACCCCAGGTACAGCTTCTCAAGTCCTCCCTGTTAGCCCTGCCCATTCCCTCCTGGTGTCCATGGTCCTGAGCAAACTTCTACCGGAAAGGCCTTACCTTGCTTGAGGGACTCCTTCACTCCAGAGCCTGTGCTTGTCTCTGCATTTTGACATCTTCCCCCACCCCCACCCCCAATGTCTCTGAAGACGCTTTCCATAGTCATGGACCTTTCCAGCGAGCCCAGAGCTAGCACCGTCCCCTTTTAGGTGATAAAGAAAAATAAATACCTTCTGCTAATTGGCCCCTCCTTTGTACTCTTTTTTGGTCCCTGATTTTTATGTCCTTGGCAGCAAAGTGGTAGCCATGCAGGTGGACGCCAAGAGTGGATCCCTCCATCAGTGTACCTCGGAATTCTGGTTTTCTTGGGAGAACTGCAAGACCTAGGTTCTCAAACTTCCTGAAATCAGTTACCTGGAAATTTCCAAGAACTGAAGGGCATCTATGTCAATTATCTGGTTCTCTGGTACAAAAGAGAATAAAATTCAAACGCTCAGGACCCTCTATGCTGACAGACCTTTGTTTACACCTACAAACTCTTGGTATAAACCAGACCACAACCTCATGAGTTGTGCTTTGAGGTTCTTAAACTGATGCTGCCTTCCTTTGCCTCCAGATCTTGGCAATGCTAATCTTTTTTTTTTCTGTCTGGGCTGCTGTTTTTCTTTTCTTTCTCCATCAAAGTATTAAAGTCTGATTGGTTTAGTGTGGTTGCAAATCTTACCCCAAGCTGCTTCCTAGATCGCTGATGATTTTTTTTTTCTGTCTTTCCCCTGACTTCAGTGCTGTATTATTTGACCTTCTGATTACAGCTCTGTTTTGTTTTGCTTTGCTTTTAATCGAAGTATGTACATTTGTGTTTGTATTCTTTTTACTAGTCTGTGAGATTTGGGGGGTAGTGAAGATTATGTATTTTTAGGCTTAGCACGCTGCTCTGCATAGCAAGTGTCCAAGGTACACAGATGGACTTGGAAGAGAAAACCCAACCCTTCACTATGTCTGCGGTTCCTTTTCTGCTATACCATGGTTTTCGGCTCCGCCCAAGTCAGGGCTGGGTCCTTCTCCGGCTCTGTCTATGATAAGACAAGAGCATCTAAAACAGTATGTTAAGCAGATGGTGAACTGGTGGGTTTTGAGAACAGATTCTAACAGATTCCTCCTTGGAAAGTTTCTGTGCTGGGATGAGATGTAGCATTCCTACTTGGCAAGGAAATTGAAGGAATGTGTGTGCAGATCCACCCAGAGAGAAAGCAGGACCGGCCGAGGCAGCTCAGGGTGGCTCAGGGTTTTGAATGTCAGCAAAAAGGGCCACATACTTGCTTAGAGGCGCCCACTTTGCTCTTGGCACCAGTCTTGCTTCTGGGTGCTTCAGGACTGTCTCTGGCAGCAGTTTCCCTGCTGGGGTATGAAAGGCTGACGGCTCTACTTCCATCTGGCTGTTGGTAGCAAAGCAGCTGCTGGTTGTGTATGCTCTGTGTGCGTGTAAGAAAAGACAAACTCACGCCTCCCCTCCCCACAAAGCCCTGCCAACTGCTGTTCCTCCCGTCAACTGTTCACCTCCACCGTATCAGCTCTGACCTCCAACAAAGCCTATTTTTTAAAATTCTTTCTGAGATGAACTATTAAGCTGCCCCCTCCCTTGACCGTAATTACCCAGCTTTGCTCCTGGTGGTCCACAGACGGCCTCTCTGACTCCTTCCTGTAGCTTTCAGCATTCCGGACTCTGAGCTACACTACCTCCCCTTCCACCTCCAGGAAGTCTTGCCTGGCCGGCGTCTAGAAATTCCCGGAACCGGCATCCTCCCCAGCTCTGATGCTCTGTGTCTGTCTGCCTTGCTTTCTGTCACACAGGGGCTTCCTCGCATGGGCATCACCTTTCTTAGCAGCATCTCCTGTCTCCCTGTGGCTTCTGGTGGCTTCTTGGTGCTTGGAAAGCCAACCCACTTTAGCAAGTAATATCGAAGAGAGACTCCAAGCCCACTGACCTTGTGATCCCCTTCTGTCCTTCCCAGCCTAATCCTAAGTTCCTGTGTTGACGATCTTTCTGAGCAGAGGTTTAGACGTTGGTCTAACGCTGAGCATTACGTCAATTGCGGTTCTCGAATAATGTGGGAAACTGAGAAGTCTTCTGGAGTACAAAGCTTCTCTCCTCTCTCCGTCATTCCACCTAAGGCATCGCTGTGTCATTGCCCACACCTCAGACGCTGGCACAGAAGGACCCTGTCTATCCCAAATGTAATTTTAGCAATGGCTCAAGAACCCTAAGTGTGTGTGTGCGCGTGCGCGGGGGGGGGGGGGGGGGGGGAGGGGGGGCATTAGGTTATTACAATCTCCCACATTCCCATGTGCATATCCGCTTATGGAGTTAAATATTACTGAGACTAGTTAGGTGAAGCTGAGCAAAGAGGCCGCCTCAGTGGGCGTTGGAATTGATAAGGAAATGGTTTTCTCTGGGCATGGTTTGGAGGCGAGTGTCCCTGTGAGAGGAGGGTGCGGGGACTACAGACAGCATTCCAGGCACCGTGAGCAACCCCGGGCTTAGACATGAGAATGAGTGTGGCTGCGAGGCCAGTGAATGAACTGTCTTAGCCAAGACACAGAATCTTAATAGGAAAAATTTAAAAGTGGGCCAATGAGAAATATCCGCCATATTTAGAAGAGCTCAATGTGTATTCTAGGACACGTCCTTGTAGCTGGAAGCAAAGCCGTAAATAAAATAATTCCAGGATGGGTGCAATTTTATTCTCTCTGTCTCTGTCTCTGTCTCTCTCTCAGAAAACTAACATTTTGAGGACTCCAACTTTGAAGTCTTTCACGAACATGAAGTAAAGAACAAAGATCAGTTATATAAGCCTAGTAACGAACTTTAACTGAATTATTTGTCTGCATGAACTCCATGCTTTGTCTTTCATGGTTCTATTCAGGAGTTGTGAAGTGGCCTACCAGAAAACTTAGCTTACCTAGCTGCCTGTTTCTCGTACGCATCTATATTTTCTGTATAACAAAGTTTCATGTTAAAAAGTGAAGAATCTTTCACACTTGGTGTCTGTCCACTGACTTGCCTCCTCTGAGTGAGCATTGAGGAGGAAGGACCACTTAGAGACTGCCTCTGGAATTTCCCAGCATGCCCTTGAGTGGTCTGACTACAGGAAGGAAGGGTTCCTCCTTACCAGATTTTTGTTGTATTTCTACCTTGGACCTCCATTGGGATTTCCGCTAAAGCAGACGGAATTTTCCTAGAATGAGGAAGGAAATGTTATAATGTGCCTACCGCTTCCCTTTGGCATATTCAGGTATAAAAGATGGATTTCCAAGAAAGAGTTACATATTGTAGGGAGAGAAGGGATAGAATCCTCACAGAATTATTGAGCTGATAAAGGGGAGTTGTGTGGTCCCTTCATCTGAGGCTAGGGGGGTGGGGCAGTTGCCGTCTGTCTTTATGATTTGGGAGATAATATGATGTATGAATGGAGTCTCAAATTTCTGACGTCAGGCTCAAGACTCAATCATTTCCGAGTGGGACATAGAGAAAGAAAAGTAGGGTAGAGTGAGCCCATCTCCTCAGACAGTCTCTCCCCACGGTTCCATGACCATCACTCCTTTGACATCAGGACACGTTGTAAATAGTCTTCGCCCCTCACTTCGCATCAGTGGAGCGCCATAGTCAGGTAGTGATAGCATCCTCCAAGCCTTAAGTCTCCTTTCCTTAAAACCTCAGGAGGTGGAGAGATGGCTCAGTGGATAAAACCCTGTCTGTGCAAGAGTGACAATCTGCATTTGATCCCCAGAACACACAGCAAAGAGGCATCACACATGGACTTCATGCACGTGCGTACACACACACACACACACACACACACACAGCACTAATGATAATAATAATAATAATAATAATAATAATAATAATAATAAATAAGGATAATAGTGTTATTGTTGTTTTATAGCTAAGGGGAATGGCTTCGTGTGGTGGGGCATGCACACCTTTAATACCAGTGCTCAGAAGGCAGAGCTCTGTGAGTTTGAGATGACCTGGTCTACACAGTGGGATCCTTTCTCAGTAAATAAACAAACAAATAAATAAATAAATAGAATCAGGACCAGTAGATGGCTCAGCAGATAAAGGTGCTTGTCATGAAGGCTGATGACTTGAGTTCAGTCCTTGAGACTCAAATGGTAGAAGAAGAGAACTGAGCCCCACAAGGTGTCCTCTGACCTCCACATGTGCACCCATATGCATGCACATAAATGCACACGAAATGAATTAAATATACTTTATGTTAAAAGAAGTACAGAGTCAGAAAGCATTGGAGATAGACATAGCTGGTGTGTGTGTGTGTGTGTGTGTGTGTGTGTGTGTGTGTGTGTGACTTTGTGCTGGTGTCCATTTTTTTTCTTCACAGCATGAATTACATTTGTGAATCTGTTCAACATTTTGTTTTGTTTTCAAGGAAGGTTTTCTCTGTGTAGCCCTGGCTGTCTTAGAACAGCGCTGCAGACCATGGCCTAGAGCTGGGATTGAAAGTGTCCACCACCACGCCCAGCTGGAGCCTGTTCAGTGTTCAGCTATACATGAGGCTCATGTTTACATGGAACTTGGTATGTGGTAGGCACTTAACAGATAAGAAGGCCAGGCGTGTCTTTTGCCTTTGCTTGGAGAACAAGAAGAGCCCCTTGCTTGGGAGCTGAGAGGATGCTGTTCTGCGGCAAATGGAGGAATCAGAGATGAACCACAAAGCCTGGCAGCTCTTGGTAGACTCCTTGTCGGCCATGTAGCCGCTCCCTATCTCTAGAAGCATCTCGTCACAACACCCGGGACACATGCCAGGGAGTGATCCAGGTGCCTGGGAGGAAGTGGGTCATGGCTGTCTAGGCGATACTCTTCCTCCAGTGTTTCAGATATGGCGGAGTTCGCAGTCCACTGCCCTACAGGACGCAGTTGGGGGTTGAAAGCATGAGTCAGAGACGAATGCGCAGCTGGCGTTTGGGAATCTTACTCTGGGGACAAGCTAGTTCTTCATGCCCGTCTGCTCTGATGGCATCTACAAGGCCTAGAAGTGATCTCATGGAGAAGATGGGCCAGGCCCTTCTGAATCCCCAGGGTGTTAGTGGGAGAATTTGAAAAGATTTCAATGGGAAGAGACAAATTCATTGGTCAAGAGAGCCACAGAGTGGTCCACCTGAGAGAAGTCTGAGAAATCCACTTGACCACACTTCTGCCTCTACCCTGGATAAATAAGTGCCTGTCCCTACGGAAGACCTCCTGAAAGTAGGAACACTGTGCTTTTAAATTCAGCCTGACCCACTCTGCGACATGGAGGCCTTGACTAGAACAGTGGACATACATGGAAAATTCTCCACCCACCGCTGCCCAGAGCGAGAGGACCCAACAACAGCCCTTCGGCCCCGCCTTCTTGAGGTTCTGCGTCCAGTGGGGGCAGGGCAGCCGGTGGCAGCCGTGGAGAGGCCTTCATTCCTGAAGCCTACCTGAGAGGGTACCTATGACTCTTGTAAATGTGATGACATCGGCAATGACAGACTCTCCAGTCGCCTGGCAGTCTGTAATTGAAGCCAGGAATTCAGCACACGCTTAGACACACCCAGCCTTCCCTGTGGTTCCCAGAAGTGAGTTCCTGCACAGCCACCAGACTGGGAGGACCCTCGAATTAACCAATCCTCACTCACAAGCTCAAGACCTTTGAGCTGAAGTCTGATCCCCAAATCTAGAGATCCTTTTTCTTTTCTTTTCTTTTCATATAAACCCCTGTCTCTATTTCCACTACCAGTGGTGTCTTCGTTGTCTTCCAGTTGCTTCCAGTGTTAACCTCCTCAGCAAACTACATCCAGTCTCTCTGGTGTCACGGCCAATATTTTCTGGTTTGGCCGAAATCTCTTCTTGTTTGGGTCTAAAATTAATCAAGGCAGAGAAGTTCTGCACCTCTCGGGAGCCCCAGGCAAATAGGTTGGAGCGGTTCTTGCTGTTCTCAACCCCTCTCCATAATGAGATGCTTTGTTTCCATGAGTCGGCCGTGATCCAGACTTCCAGACTCTGTGACAGGACATTTCATCCCTCCCTCTGCCTCCAGGCAGGACTGAACTTAGCTCATCCCAGACTGAAGGGTGTCTCCTTCAGACCTTGTTTCAAGGTGTCCTGAGTTCTCAGCTTCTTTCGGTTAAGAGTGTCCACATGATTAGCGACACCCTGCCTAATCTCATCTTAATTTTCTATAGACTTTCTGGTCTAGTTCTTCTCACTGTGGAAAGGCAAATCCCCATGACTCTTATACATGTCAGTCACTGTGCCTCTACAGTTCTCAGAGGTTAGTTTGGCTCTACAGATTCGTGTTACTTGACACACGCTGCCTTTCTGGGCATCGCTGGCCTGGGCTACACAACCCGTATCATCACTGTCATCTGTGTGGCCCCTCCCCAGCACTTCCTCCCTTCGGACTGAGACTTCAAACTCCTCCAGCTCAGCTGCCCTGCCCCTTTCGTATCCACTCTGCCTTTCACTGCTTCAAAACACTGCTCCATTGTCCCGTGTGAGACTGCATTTCCTAGCCCTCCACTCCCTTGCTATCTGCTCAGCTTCTGAATTCCTCTAGCAAAAGTATACAAAAGTGTATTTAGTTTGTGCTAAGATCTGTCCTTGCGTCACTGTCTCCTAAATATGAAGCAAGGGCAAAAAGATTCCCAGAGGTGTGTATAGGGAACCAGGCATATAGCACGGTGTAATGTCGCAAATGCAAGTCCCCAAGCTGAGGGTTCTAGGCTAGTGACCTTGGGCCACCTATGACTTCTCTGGTCTGTCACTCTGATTATATGTGCAAATAGTGAATAAAACCATCTATGATAAACCCCCATCAAAAACAAAAACAAAAACAAAAACAAAAAAAGAGCACACATTATGAATTTGTATTTCCTTATTTTTCTTGGCCTCTTCCAGCACCACAGGCAGATCTTTACAAGCATGGAAATCACAGACCAGGAGAAGAGTGATCTGAAAGACACACTTGACGGGGAAGCGTCCCACTTTGATATGTGGGCAGTGCCGGCAGACTGGCGAGGGATGTGCAGGAAGAGGCAGAAGGGCGTCCATGCCTCCTTCCCCACTTGAAAGCCTACACAAAAAACCGTTCTCATGGTTCGAAGGGTGGAAAGCTGACTGTAGCAGAAGCCTGAGACCCGGTACCCTGCGTGCAGCTGCCTTCAAGGGAAGCCCAGAGACGCTCTTTTGTTCTACCATGCAAAGGTTGGCCCATGCTACTTCAAATTACCGAGAAAGTGCTTCAGTAAGTTTTTACTCATTTTTTTTCCCCTAGAAATTTCCGGACCTCGCGTGAGTAGAATAGAAAAATTTCCACAAGGAACCACAAAGTCTCCACTTTCTAGATGGAACTTACTTTTCTTCTACAATATATTGGTCATTACACTTGGTAACAGTCCTTGTAAAATAAAAAGGCACAAGAGCAGTAATTTATAAGGTTATTTGGTCGTGTGTGTGTGTGTGTGTGTGTGTGTGTGTGTGTGTGTGTGTGTGTGTGATGACTGCCACTGTGGACTGGAAAGGAATAAGAAACATTGACTGACTGTGCCACTCACCCTGAGCAGGGACAGAAGCGCATTATTTTAAGCAGCTAGATAACTTAGGATATTTTTAAGGATTGGAGGTGGGGGTGGGGGTGAGGGTAGATCCCTGAAGAGTTAGAGGAGAGAGAAGAAAGAACTGATATTAAACACTCCTTTCTTAATTTCTTTTCACATTTCCTCTGTGTGTGTGTGTGTGTGAGAAGAGAGAGAGAGAGAGAGAGAGAGAGAGAGAGAGAGAGAGAGAGAGAGAGATTGAACACATATGTAGAGATCAAAGGACAACTGACAAAATTCAGTTCTGGGGATTGAACTCTGGCCATAAGGTTCGCCAACAAGAAATATTTGCTAACAAACATCTTTACCACTGGATGGTTGTGGCACACGTCTTTAATCCCAGCACGTGGGAGGCAGAGGCAGGTGGATCTCTGAGCATGAGACCAGCCTGGTCTATAGAGTGAGTTCCAGCACAGCCAAGGCCACACAGAGAAAGCATGTCTCAACAAAACAAAACAAAACAAAATAAAACAAACAAACAAACCAAAACCAAACAACAACAAAACCAAAACAAACAAACAAAACACAACCTTTACCCTCTGAGCCACATCATGGGCTCTGAAATACTTTTGTTTACTATATGTCCTTAAATATAAGTGGAAAACTTATCTTCCCAAAATAATTTCACAGGAAAGAAGAAGTTGATTTATATTTGAGTCTTCATAAATTGCCATATCATGGATTTTTTTTATAAGACATTAACCTGCAAGGCCAAAAACCTCCCCTTCTTCCATAACCACAAAGCCCATAATCATCGCTGGATTTGATTACTTACAAGGCCTCATATAAGCAGATTGTATTATAAAACAGGTTGGTGGGACTTGTTTGGTTTTCATTTTTTTCTCATAGACTAGGTTATTCAAATCAACTTTCCTGCTGAAAACAACTAAAAATGCTAGATAAAATATTTAAAAGATCTTAAAAGCATCTAAGAGCTGACGAGATGTTATGGAAATTCCAACCCAAGCTGATGGAAAGTAAGAGCTGTAATCATTAAGTGTGGCCAGAGGACTGCTTCTCACATAAGGTGTCTATCTGCTGATGGAAGCAAACTTGGACTTTCGTTCTGATGCCTGGAGTCAGGAGCCAAAGCTCTGGGCTGACCAGAGCGGAGGGAGCAGATGATACGGGAACTCATTCCTAATGAAACTAAAAACCGGAAGGGCCTGCCCCTGGTGGCTCCTCCCAGGCCACCTAAGATTCCTTGGCACCAAACAGCGCAAGTGGGGACAGATCAATCTAGCCATTTCTGCAGCCCAGATTTATATTAAATAAGAATCCAAGGGAAGCCTTCGGCCTTGAATTCAGCTTTAAATGACTCAAAATTTGCACTTTCCACGGGTACCCAGAAAAGGCTGGCAACTCTTCCTTCATTGAAGACACTTTCATCTTGAGCCTCAGAATCTACACAAGCAATTCTTCAAAGGCACCCAGCAAGCGCAGGTGTAGAGAAGGGGGTCATGGCTGAGACTCTTTAAAACCAAAGATGACACCAGGAACAGATTCATGAAGGCTTCAGAGGAATGTATTAAAAACTGAGCTTGCAAGGAATCTCAGGGGATGTAAAAAAAAAAAAAAAAAAAAAAAAAAAAAAAAAAAAAAAGACCTGAAACAGAATGAAATGGAGTGCATTAAGCAAAAGATTTTGCTCAGCTGAAGAGAGAATTAGTAAAATAGAAGGCAGGCCTGAAGAAATCCACAATATAGCACGGAGAGTCAAAGGTATGAAAATGCAGTTGAGTGTGGAGAGGTGTAAAGGCTGGAATGAGAAGATCCACTAAACAACAACAACAAGCCAAAAACAAAAACAAAACAAAAGGGCAATAATTGAAGAAAAAATGATTGAGAACTTTCTAGAACTAGTTAAAGTCGCTTAGAATTTCAATGACACTGAAGCAGAACCAACAAAAAGAAGCTGTGGCCTGTGATGTGAGGAGCCGAGGCACAGGGAGCACTTGGAACAGGGACCTTGCAGTCAGCACAGCTTGCTCCGTGAGACTCCCACAAGACAGGAGCTCACACCCAGCGTGTGCTAGTGGAAAATGCAGAATGTAGAGTGTAAGGAGAAGAAAATGTGAACCTGGGAAAGAGACCTTATGCTCTGGGTCGTAAAGAAGTATCTTAATATGGAATTTTTCTCTCCACCACAAAAAGAGTGCATATGTTCTAGAGGCAGTGCAGGGTTGTTCCCCCCTCCCCCCCACCCCAAGAGAGGGAAGCAGAGGCAGCTGGAACTTGTGGGCCAGAGTGTTTGAGAAGAGAGAGCCGTGTGGAGAAAGAACTCCCAGAGCCTGTGGAGAGCCACGGTCAGGCCGGACACTGATCCATGCAGGAAAACTCCACAGTGCTGAACAGGGGTAACAGCAAGTGTGTGTGAGCTCAGTAACTCCCAGAGTTTACACGGGGCTGGAAAGCATCCCAGGCCCGCGCACTCAGAGCGGTTCTCAGCGAACGCTTAATCCATAAGAGACAAGAAGAGTGATCTCTCAGTACTAAGCCAGCCCAGGCTTAGCCTGAACAAAGCTTAAAAGAAAGAAGAAAAAGTTGTGGACAGCAGAGCTCAACATCAGAGCTTGTGCTTGAAGTGTGTGAGGCTCAGGATTCAACTCCCAGTACCACACACACACACACACACACACACACACACACACACACACCACACACACACACACACACACACCACACACACACACCACACACCACACACACACCACACACCCACACACCATACCCACACACCACACCCACACCCACACACACACACACACCACACACACACACCACACACACACACCACACACACACACACCACACACACACACACACACACACACACACACACACACACTTTAAAACAAACTTTAAAACTCTAGATTTAAATACTTAAAAAAAAAAAAGACCAGACCTGGCTGGTTTAGAACCTGCTTTGTAAGGGTGAAATCGGGAGGGAGGGAGGAATGGGAGGATACAAGTGATGGGATAACAATTGAGTTATCTGAGTAAATTAAAAAAAAAAAAAAACACAAAAAACAGAACCTGCTTTGTAGACCAGGTTAGTCTCGTATTCACAGAGATCCACCTGCCTCTGTTTCTGAAGTGCTGGGATTAAGGACGTGTGCCACCATGCCCACATTTCAAACACAATATAGCAGTCACAGGGTCAGACCCCAAATGAAGATTATCGGACATGAAAAAAGACAGCAAGCTGTGGTTCATGCAAGGTGAGGAACCAGGCAAGACACAGGCCTAGAAAAGAACAAAATGGTGAAAAGAACGATGGAAAAGTATATCCTATCCAGCCAAAATGTTTTTCTGAATGGAGATGCAATAAAGAATTTTTATCTAGACAAATAGAATTTGAATAAATTTTGAGCGTTAACAGAAGTCTTTTTATACTGAAGTAAAAAAGACACTACTTGGAGATCTGGACCTATGAGAGTTTGAGAAATGGGGCTGGGGAGACGGCTTGATCCGCAAAGCGCTTGCCGTGCAAACATGAGGGCCTGAGTCCAGGCCCCCAGAACCCAGCGCGTGTGCCTGTGACCCCAGGGCTGGGAGACAAAACAGGATGTTCTCAGCTTGCTGGCCAGTCTAGCCGATGGATAGGCTTACAGGTTTAGTGAGAAATGCCATCCTGAAAAAAAGTAAAGTAATGAATCATCAAAGACAGCACTGACTCCTGGTCTCCACACACACTCACACACA
Source organism: Acomys minous (assembly GCF_964271855.1). Lineage (NCBI taxonomy): Eukaryota > Metazoa > Chordata > Mammalia > Rodentia > Muridae > Acomys > Acomys minous. Next base: position 703,302 of record NC_140493.1, on the reverse strand, counting down.
AAGTATACATGCATACACTCATATAAAAGTGAATTTCAGAGCTGGCTGTGGTGTTGCACGCCTTTAATCCAGCACTCAGGGAGGCAGAGGCAGGTGGATCGCTGTGAGTTCCGAGGCCAGCCTGGTCTACAGAGTGAGTCTAGGACAGCCAAGGTGACACAGAGAAACCCTGTCTCGAAAAAACAAAAACAAACAAACAAAAAAGTGAATTTCAGAAATGATACATATGTAATAAATACTACAACTCATTTTTTAGTTTTAAAAGTTTCTTTAGAATATAACTGACTGCTTAAAACAAAATTAATAACCATGTATTATAGAGTTTATAAGAAAAAATAAGAGTAGGAAGTATGACAATAGTATAAAGAAAATGGCAGTAAAATATTACAAAATAGTTCCATTATATGTGTCAGGGTGTGTTGTTTAAATATAGACTTTTAATAGTTAAAGGTTTTATTGGTTATTAATAGTACTTATTGGGAGCCAGAGAGTAGCAAGCAAATTAATGGTGTGGAAATATAGCAACATATACAGTAATAAAAATCAAAATGAAATCTTAAAATTTGATCCAAAGAATAAAAGAAAAACAAAGAATATAAATAAACTTAGTCTCAACTCTGTTGATGATTACACTAAATATAAATGGTCTAAACATTTCAATTAAAAGCTAGAAACAGACAGGATTGAAAAGTGTTCAAAGAGTATCAGGAAATGCATTTTAAACACAGAGACACATACAGGTAAAGGTACAAGGGTGGAGAAATGTAACATGCAAACACAGTCATAAGAAAGTCAGAGATTCTATGATTCCTAACATAGATGCCAGCACATAGACTAATAAGCGAGATAAAGAGGATGTTTCTTTTTTATCTTTATTTTATTTTGTGTATATGGTGTGTGTGTGTGTGTGTGTGTGTGTGTGTGTGTGTGTGTCACAGCACATGTGTGGAAATTGGAGGACAACTTACAGGGACTGGTTCTCTCTTTCCACCATGAAAGATCCTGGGATTGAACTCAAGTGATTAGGCTTCCTGGCAAGCACCTTCCCCTGCTAAACCATCTTGCCAGCCACAATGGACCTTTCACGATGATAAAAGGCCCACACCATCAAGAAGGAATAATAACAATGGATAAGTAGTTGACAAATTACATAAAAATCTATGATGTAAAACTACCATAACTATAAGAAAAAAGGTAGGCCAGGTGTGGTGGCGCACGGCCTTAATCCCAGCACTCGGGAGGCAGAGGCAGGCAGATCGCTGTGAGTTCGAGGCCAGCCTGGTCTACACAGTGAGTCTAGGATGGATAGACAAGGCTACAGAGAGAAACCATGTCTGAAGAAAACAAAACAAACAAACAAACAAAAAGATAGAGAAAGAAAGAAAGAAAGCAAAAAGGCAAATCTGTCATTATATTAACAATAGATTTAACTCTATCTTTAGAGAAAAAGTAAGGATAAACAAGTTTGAACAGCATACCTAACCAACTTGACCAAACCTCCTTTACAGAACACCACCTTCTGTAGCTATAGAAAGCATATTATTTCCAAGTCATACAGAGTATTCACTACCAAAGGACACAAAACAAATCTTACTAAATTTAAACAGACAAAGATCTTAGAGGATGCTTTCTGACCATAGCAAAATCAGATTGCAGATCTGACAAAGAGCATGTCCAAATAATTCTCCGTGGTTTAGAAGAGTTACATGTAACTTCTCTTAATGCTTATGGATGAAATATCGCAAGATAAAATAAAAAAAATACCGTGACTGCTAGAAAGTGAAGCATACATATTAAAATTTGTGACGTGTGGTTAAAAGGATCCCTACAGGGCAACCGTTGCCTGTGAACGCTTATACTAAAAAAGAAAGTCCTGAGTTCATGGCCTAAGGTTTCATTTTAAGGACCTATAAAAAGGACCAAGGGAAATAAATCCAAAGTAAGAAAGAATAAGATCGAAGCAGTGACTACTAGAGTGGAAACCAATGAGAAAGGAGACAGGAAAGAGAAAAATCAGTGTTACTGGGGGTGGTGCAAGGAGTAGAACAGCGTGACTGGCAAGCCTGCAGCTGAGGCTGGGGTGTGTCTCAGTGGCACAGTGTGTCTGTCATGGCCTGCAGCTGAGGCTGGGGTGTGTCTCAGCGGCACAGTGTGACTGTCATGGCTGAAGCCTGGGGTCTGACCCCCAACACTGCACAAACCAGGCAGTGACACACACCTGCCTAACCCAGGACTGGGAAGCAGAGGCATGAAACCAGGAGTTCAAGGTCATCCTCGCTTATTTCTTAAGTTCAAGGCCAGCCTGGCCTATATGAGACCCCATATCACGAAACCAAACAAATGATCAAAAAGACACAGACTCCAACTCTCAGGAGTAAGTGGGAGACCCACAGATGCAATATACTTAAAAGGTTAAAAAGAGGAATATTGTGAACATTTTTATCAATAAATTTGACAACCTAGAGGAGATGGAAAATTTTCTAAAAGACTAAAGTGGCCCAAGCTGGCATATTAGTAGAAAATGTGAAAAGGGTGACATCTTCTCTGCACTCTTATAAACTCAGGGAAAAAATAGTTTAAATAATGGATATAAGATGTGGACAGGCATCATACACAAAGATGTGTGAATGCCAGCAAGTGAATTTAAGTCATTCAATATCTTTAGTAATTTCAGGAAGGGGGAAGGGACGGAGGAAGAAAGGAAAGGAGGGAGGGAGGGAAGGAGAGAAGGAGGGAGGAAGGGAAGGAGGGATGGAGGAAGGGAGGGAGGGAAGGAGGGAGGGAGGGAGGGAGGGAGGGAGGGAAGGAGGGAGGGAAGGTGGGATAAAGGGAGGGAGGGAAGGAGGGAGGGAGGGAGGGAGGGAAGGAGGGAGGGAGGGAAGGTGGGATGGAGGGAGGGAGGGAAGGAGGGAGGGAGGGAAGGCGGGATGGAGGGAGGGAAGGCGGGATGGAGGGAGGGAGGGAAGGAGGGAGGGAGGGAAGGCGGGATGGAGGGAGGGAGGGAAGGAGGGAGGGAGGGAGGGAAGGAGGGAGGGAGGGAAGGCGGGATGGAGGGAGGGAGGGAAGGCGGGATGAAGGGAGGGAAGGCGGGATGGAGGGAGGGAGGGAAGGGAAGGTGAGCAAATATCACTATGCACCACTAGACTGGATCAAAATAAAAACCAGCAGCCAACACATGTACATGAAGACACGGAGCAGCTGGGGCTTTCAGACACTGTGGGTGCAATGGAAAACAGCGTAACCATTTTGGAAAACAGTTTTAATTAAACATACAGCTTTAATAAAATCCAGGATTTACAGTCCTAGTTATTCATGGACACATGGTCCCAGAAAAAAAATATCCACACATGGTCATGTTCAATTAGTTTATAATAGTTTAAAATTGGACACCACCTATCAGCTGGCAAATGGATATATAGATTGCAGTGTGTGGCGACAATGGGCTACTTTCCAGCAATATAAAAGAAAAACCTATCAGCACACACAGCACAGCTCACTGGAGAGGCCCATTATGTTCTTTATGTGATTCTCTTGAAGTCTGTCTCTCTTCCCCCCTCTTTTCCCACCTCCTCCTCTCTCTCCCTCTTTGTATCTTCCTATCTCCCTCTCTCCCTCCTTTTCCCTCTCTCCCCCTTTCCCTCTCTCCCCCTCCTTCTCCCTCACTCCTCCCTCTCCCTCCTTTTCCCTCTCTCTCCTCCCTCTCCCTCCCTCTCTTTTCCTCTTTCCCCTCTCTCTCTCCCTCCCTCTCTCTTCCCCCTCTCTCCCTTCCCCTCATACAGTTGCTTCCCATGACCTCTTTTGAAGACAACACTGTGGCCAGGTATGTGGGGCGTTCCTTTGCATTTGTGTTCTCCCTTATTCTTTACTGATGCTCCCCAGGGCTTGTGCACCTCAGAAAAGTATTATCACACCAAGTTCCACCTCAGGCTCTGACGTTTAGGGAAAGCGAGCCAAGACAGGAGAGCGGAATTGAAGAGATGTGAGTACAAAGGCATGAGGAGTTTTTACGGTCTTGGTTATGTCTGGCAAAAACTGGGCATGGGGATTCAAATTAACTGATAGTTTGTTGACCTGGAGATCCTGGGAGTAGAGGTGTGGTAAAGATACTTTTCACCGAGGGACTTTAGAAATGACTCAGTCATTATGCTCAAAAATGAGGACCTGAGTTCGGATCCCCAGCTAGATTCTATGGCGTGCGCCCACAATCCCAGAGTCGGAGAGGTGGGAGGAGGGCGGGGCCTTGCAGGGCGGACGACGGTCAAGCTGAATCATCGAGATCTAGGTTCACTGAGAGACTATACCTCAAAAGATGGGAGGCTGGAGAGATGGATGGCTCAGGGTTAAGAGCACTTGCTGCTCCTGCAAGGACCCCAGTCTGGTTCTCAGCACGCACACGGCGGCTCACAACCATCTATAACTCTCGTTCCAGGGGCACTGCACGCAAGTGGTGAGCGTGTAAATGTGTAGGCAAACACTCCAAAAAGCATCAAGATAAAAATCTTTATTTAAAAAATGGTGGAGAACAATTGAGGACCACACATGTACATATATACTAGTATACAAGAGTGCCCACATGAGCACACACAACAGTCACACACACACACACACACACACACACACACACACACACACACACACAAATAAATAAATAAATAAAAGGAGAAAAGAAAGAAAGAAGAGAGAAGGGAGGACCTCAGAGCTCACTGGAGTGTGCAAAGGACTTTACTGGTCCAGCGGACTGTCCTCTGTTCATCAGTAGCCTTGTCTGCCGTCCTATCACTGTTTATGCCTTGTGTTCAGAGTGGTGTTGAAACAGACTCAGTTTGGCTCTGAATTCATTTATGTCATATGTTTATTTAAAAAAAAGAACTCAATCAGAATGATACACAGCCTTATGAAATCATCCCTGATGTTTCTATTTTAATATATTGTCTAACAACAGGAAAAAAAAAAAAACGAGAGGGAGACAGGCGGGGGAGAGAGAACTGAAATAACAGTCTAAACCGGCTCTGTTGGGACAGAAGCACTGACCCCCCAAAACAAGAAAAAAGGGGGGAAGTGTGAGGATGTTTACTTGGAAGGGTCCCACTGTGAGAAAAACCCCACCCCCCACGAGGGTCTCTACAGGTGGATACTAAAGAGACACTGGGCATCAAAGTTACCCCGGGAGGACGTGACTAAGCGGTACGAGATGCAGAGAAATGACTAAAGCAGAGCACCACAGTAGCCGTGCAAGCATGTCGAGACAGAGACACCAACTGCTGTCCGCTTTAGTCTTAAGGTTTCGGTTGCTGTGATGAAACACCACGACCGAAAGCAAGTTGGAGAGGAAACGGTCTATTTGGCTTGTATTTCTACATCATAGGCCATCATGGAAGGAAGTTGGGACAGGAACTAGGAGGCGGAAGCTGATGCTGAGGCCGTGGAGGGGTGCTGCTCACTGGCTTGCTCCCCGTGGTTTGCTCAGCCTGCTTTCTTACAGAACTCAGGACCTCCGGCCTAGGTATGGCCCCGCCCACCATGGGCTGGACCCTTCCCCATCAATCACTAGTTAAGAAAATGCTTTACAGCTCTGCCTATGACCTGATCGTATGAAGACATTTTCTTTTTGTTAACTTTAGACTTAAAAATTTATTGTTGAAAACGTGAAATACTAGTGAACCACTAAGATCTGGAAGGAATATGGGCGAAAATATGTGGAAATAAAAATTTTTAATATTAATTAATTAATTAGCTTTACAACCCTTCCTCCTCTCCTCCAAGTCCCTCCCTTCCCCTAGACCCCCTCCCTTTCTCCTCAGAGAAGGGAGGCTGGAGGCCTTTGCTTAATTGAGGTTCCCTCCGCTCGGATGACTTCAGTTGTGTCAAGTTGACACAAAACGATCCAGGACAAGCCTCAAGTAGCTTAACTGTAACATGCTAAAAGCCACGGCTATTTGCTTCCCCTAACTCTGTTCTTCCTTTGTAGTCCTGGTTTCACCCTAGGGGAGCTTACCTAGGAGGCCGCACTCACTGACAGCAGTCCAACATAACCATCTTTCAGCCTAAAGCCCTACCGTGAGGAAACCCTTCAAAGCCTTGCTCCTTTTTCTAGGCTGAAGCCTGCCGGGAACTGTACACCAATGGCACATAGAAAAGGTTACCGGGAAGACCCCCAAGAGCCCTACCTCATGTCAATACAGCCTTTCATGGTAGACGTTAAGATTCCCCGTGTGTCTTAGTCAATACTCTGTTGCTGTGAGGAGACACCGTGACTGCGACAACTCTTCTAAAGGAGAGCATTTAACTGGAGCTGTCTTGCAGTTTCAGAGGTTTAGTCCGTTTTCATCACGTCGGGAAACATGGCAGCACACAGACAGACACAGAGCTGGAGGGGAGCCAAGAGTTCTACACCTAGATTAGCAGGCAGCAGGAAGAGAGAGGCACTGGGCCTGGCTAAAACCCACCCCCAGTGACACACCTCCTCTAACAAGGCCACACCTACTCCAACAAGGCCACGCCTCCTAACTCCCCTCTCCCCTCCCCCATCAAGTAGAGCCGCTCCCTAATGACTAGCCTATGGGGGCCACTCTTAAGCAAACCAGCATGCCACGGCGCAGGCGCGTGGTGGTCTTGGGAAAGTCGGCTGCTTATGTCTTGGTTTGTATAAAGCTGGGTAGATACACTTGATTAGTCAAATAAAACAGAACGGGCATAAAAATTATCTGGATAGTTGCCTCCTTGTGACCTAGGGCAACCTGACCTCACACTTCTGGAGCCAGAGGAAATCTGAGAGTCATAATAATCTACGAAAAACACAGGATGGGGTGTTGGAGGAAAATGTCTGCAGAGGAAGAAATAAAAACAGACAGGAGAGACGGATCGGTGGCTAAGAGTGCGTGCTGCTTTTGCCGAGGACCCAGGTTTGATTCCCGGCACCCACACTAGGCATCTCGCGACCACTTCTAACCAGTTCCAGGGCCTGGGAGTCACAGGTACCTGGCGTGTAGGCCATATACACATAGACAAGCAGACAAAACACTCATACATCAAAATAAATTAATCTTTAAAAAGAACAAACGGAAGCATAACTGGCCAAAGGAGCCCGTGGGTTCCATACTCACGTGGCAGGCAGGAGCCGGCGCAGTCTGCTAGCCAGTCGGGGAAACCAATTTTGGCTGGCCTTTGTCTCACACGCCTGTATTTGTTTTTGGTTTTTCTTTTAGGTTTTTCGAGACAGGGTTCCTCTGTATAACAGTCCTGGTTGTCCTAGACTTGCTTCTGTAGACCAGGCTGGCCTCGAACTCACAGGGATGCGCCTGCCTCTGCGTCCTGAGTGCTGGGATTAAAGGCGTGCGCCACCGCGCCGGGCTATGCGCCTGTATTTAATATCTGCTTGCCCAGCACTTCCAATCATCCGGCCTCCGCCTTGCCATAGGAGGGCACGCCAGTCCTCACTTCCTCTCATCCATATCGGCTCTGTTCTCTTCTCTCTGCACAGCACCAGGCTCAGGTTGGAATGCGTTTGCTTGCACTTTCTTATAAGCTCTCAGCACATGTATTTTAGTCACTTTTCTACAAGTATGCTTTCTGCAAGTATGCCATATTCCATTACGCCGATTTTATGGTTTGTTTGGTTTTTTTTTTTTTTAGGCAGCCTCGTCAAAAGTAATTTCCCCCTCTCCTCTCATTTGCATTTTACATCTCTGCTTATCCCATATTGTCTCATAAAAATCTCCACGTGACTTCTTGTCACTTTCACACACAGACTGCCCAGTCTCTGCCTTTGACTACAAGCATGGACGTGTGTGCTGCCGGCACAGGGCACGTGCTGGTGTGCCTAGCTCACAGCCTTGACACACAGACCAACTTGCTGCTTGTTCCTACAGAGCACGGCAGGCTTGGAAACCACCCTGCCCTCCCGCACCTAGCAGGTGAGGAAGCGCGTGAGGAAGCGCTCGCATGCTTCAAACTCTAGTTCAAATGGCCAAGAGTGCAGCTCCACCCCAGACTCTCGCTCACTCATCTCATCTGTTCCCATAACGTCCTTCACAAACCTTTACTGAGTGACGTGCCCGTTTCCTAAGCTGTGCCCCTCACCAAAATGCAGACCTCAGGGCCACAGCTCGGTCACGGTCACACTGTTGAACACCACTCACGCCATGTACTGTTTGCCCATGAAACGTTGGAGGCTGAGTCCTCAGTGGGCAAGTTCTCATGCGGAATATTCTACATGCCCACCTGTCGAAGGAGCCTGCGTCAATCCTTTCAGCTTTGTTTCTCATATCTTTTCTTCTGCCTTAGGGATCTGGGTTCACTTAGTCCTGGTCTGTCCTTAACAACACCATCTTGTGTCCTCCTTAACTGACAGACTCAGAAGGGGCCCAGGGATGGTTAAAATAAACCATTTATTTATTTATCCTAACGTTTTGTTTTGTTTTGTTTTGTTTTGAGACAGGGTTTCTCCACATAACTCTGGTTGTCCTGGAGCTCACTCTGTAGACCAGGCTGGCCTCAAACTCAAAGAAATCCACCTGCCTCTGCCTCCCAAGTGCTGGGATTACATGCGTGTGTGCCGCCACACCTGGCCTATACTGATACTTACCTCACTACCTATGTCACATCTACCATGTGACACATACTATGTGTTTCTAACATTGACGATGTACTAGTTTGCAGAACAGTTGAAGGCTCTGTCCTCGGAGGCTTACACTTTGTCGGGTGGTGGTGGCACACGCCCTTAATCCCAACACTCAGGAGGCTGAGGCAGGCAGATCTCTGAGTTCAAGGCCAGCCCCATCTACAGAGTGAATTCCAGGCCAGCCAAGGTTATGCAGGGAAACCCTGGCTCAAAAAAAAAAAAAAATAAAAAAAAAAAAAAAAATAAATAAATAAAACAAAACAAAAAAGAAAAAAGGAGAGCTTGACTTTTAATGGTTTCGTTTAACAATTCTTCTGGGAGACAGATTGAGATTAAGTGGGCTTTTCCCCAACATTGTCTAAATAATTCAATTCCATGCTAGATACAGCTTTTCCTACTTCAACTTGGTGATGGAGCCCTGCCGGCATGGGACTTTCCGTTACTACGTTTCCCACAAGGGAGGACTGGGAATGAGGCTCGGTGAGGGAGTGTTCGGCTTATATGCCTCCGGCTTCGAAAGCCAGCAACATTACTACTCCCTAACAGTTCCTAGCACCAAACACCAATACATATGGTGCACATATGGTACGCACCAGCATGCACTACATCCATACACTCAACAGTTACATGAGATATGTGCCATCTTCCCTTCCACTAATAAATATCAACTCCTGTGTGTGTGTGTGTGTGTGTGTGTGTATGTGTGTCTGCGTGTGCGTGTGTGTGTGTGCGTGTGTGTGTATGTGTGTGTGTGTGCGGGTGCGTGCATGTGTGTGTGTGTGTGTATGTGTGTGCGTGTGTGTGTGTATGTGTGTGTGCGTGTGTGCGTGTGTGTGTGTGTGTGTGTGTGTGATGCCTTTGAGACAGGGTCTCTCACTGAGCATGGAACTCAACAGTTTAGTGCTACATTGGTAACTTCAGCTCCTCTCCCCCAGCCCCCGCCAGGGCCTTGTCTGGTTTCCACAGCATTCAGGTTACAGGTACTCATGGCCGTGTCTGGCTTTATGTGGGTGCTGGGAACCTAAACTCAAAGCCTTACGGGTCAAGCATCACGTACTGTCACGCACCCACTGTGCCAGCTGACTCTCCAGGCCCCTCAGACACATGTTTAAATGTGCGTGTTGTGGAACGCGCCTGCAGATTATGGAATCTTCTCTTCCTTCTTAGCAAGCATGGAAATGGGCTACGTTTTTAGCAGAATCATAACGTCCTTTGAAAAATTATCTGGTACTTATATTGAACCAATTTTCAAAACAAGTTGGGCAAGCCTTGGGTGAAAGTGTCTTCTTTAATTGCCAGCTCTCTCGCTTCTATTTCCCTAGACAAAGTAGGCCCCAAAGGCTAATTTGAGGCCAGAAACCATTTAAAGTGCTTCAATCCCCAGCATGTGATGGAGCATGAGCGTGGATGTAGACAGTACTTAACAGCAGTGAGTGAGTGAGGCAACCGAGGTTCAAAGGCGTTGAGCAATAGTGGCGTTTTGGGGGTGTGTGAGCTCAGGCCTGACTCCCAACTTTATCTTTCTGCTCCCATCCCAGGAATGACCTATTATCAAAGGCCTTTGAGTAGTAGCTGGCGTTCTCCCACCTAAGGATTGCGTGGACACTGTTATGAGTCTCCGGGGGTGGGGGGTGGGGGGGGGGAAGGGTCATGGATCGACTCTATCTGCGAGCTACATGGGCTGGCATGTAAGAAAATGAATCCGTAGCCGGACTCCTTTGTGCATGTGTGTGAATGGTTTCACAGAGAAGCTGATGAAAACTTACAACCGTGTGTGTGTGTGTGTGTGTGTGTGTGTGTGTGTGTGTGTGTGCGCGCGCGTCCACATATGTGTTCCACTTTATAGAGTCTAAAGTGTTTTCACATTTGTGGAAACTTTGTGGTCTTAATATCAAACCCTCTGCATAATGCCATCTATATCATCTGTAGTTAAAGAAATTGAGGGTAAGCGAGGAAAAAAAAAGAGTCTCATCAGTATTTTCTGAGGAAGTGATACACACACACACTCACACACACACACACACACACAGAGAGAGAGAGAGAGAGAGAGAGAGAGAGAGAGAGAGAGAGAGAGAGCATGCAATGGGCTCTCCATTTTCCTTCTGGTATCATCTCAGCCAAACATTACGGATGAGGATACCCTTAAATTACTGTTACTACCACTATTTTCTAACAAGCCCAACTAATTGGCATCACTGAAGCCACCTACAAAGTCTACCAAGAAAGGAAATGGATTCCTTTGGGAAATGTTCACCCCTGTCTAATTCGGCCGCTGCTTCTGCGGCGTCATCCTATTCTCTGTGCTTTTGACATCCACAGGAAAAATAAAAAAATAAAAAGGAAGCACAGTTGTCGTCTGAGTAACAGCCCTTCAGAGACCAGAAGGGCCTCCTCATCACGGTGCTGATGGTGACAGTGAGCTTCTGTCCCCACTTCATCTCATCAGAGTGGCCCTCACAGTGAAGTGTTCCTCGGGAGAGGCACAAAGCCTTAATAAAAGGAAGATGCTTTTCTCTCTTCCCTTAGCCCTGCAGACATATTTCACAGTGGTGAAGTAACCTTGCCAGAAGCTTGTGACCTGCCCACTAATGGTCAGTGTGGATTTACACAGGCGCGGGGAAGACAGGAGTGTGGCCTAACCTTCTGCATTTTCACAGCTTAGAGTCCTTTCTCCACTCTCCACAGATCTAATTTTGAGGATGTTTTGCACACGTGCACACACACACACACACGCACGCACGCACGCACGCACACACACACACACACACACGCATGCACACCCCCCATGCCCCCCCACAAACATGCGCGCGCGCACACACACACACACACACACACACACACACACACACACCCCAGAGAGAGGGTCTTAGATGTATCCTCTATTTTATTTCTTCTACCCTAAGTTAGTGTGCTTGTTGCTTTCTTTACTTCCTTCCTGCAGTTACTTCCTGACTCTGTAAAGTGTTTCCTGGTTCTGTCTTTGCCTCCTCTCTGCTTCCGGAGTAATGTTCCATCTTCCCCCAAGGAACTGGACATGGAGAAAGGGCTGTGCTTACTCCCCCTAACTCTCAGGCAAGTGCTTGCCCATCTGGGGAGTGGCAGGGCTGCTCTTCGTCTGACCAGCCTTTCCGTGGCCGGATCGGTTCCTGAGCTCCTGCTAACGGCCGTGCCGTGGTCCAGGATATAGATTCGGTGTCGGTGTTTTCCTCCCCGTGATTCTGCTCAGAGTGACAGGAAGCGTGCAAGGCAGGAAATATGTGATTCTGAAGATGGACACGATTTCTCGGGCTAATTAACTGAGACAGTCACATGTTTATTACGTTAGAACTATTGGGTGATTAATTTAGGTAGTTTTATAGATAGTTTAATACTCTCCCTGCATAAGGAAGAAGCCAGTTTATGTAAAAAGGGAAAGAACTCTGGGATTATGACTATGACAAGTGAAAGGGAAGGAGAGGTTGTTCCCAAGTCACTTAGTACAGAATGTAGTTATAAACAACTCACTCTGAAACATCAACACACATGTTACCGCGGGAGAACTCAAAATCTTAACCCGGCTGCCAGCACACACTTTGGCCGCCCAGCCATCATTCTCAGGTCGTATTGCAAACAATTTCCAACGGATACTTATGTGAATATGCAAAGATAACTCCTAGGATAAAACTAAAATTTAAAATTAGCACAATGTAAGTTGGGGCTGTAGCTCAGTGGCTGAGTGAGGGCTTAGCACCACCCTAAACATTAGTCTGATTGGCTGCCCATTTAATTTCCTGTCATCAGCACAACGCATCAATAGTTGCCTAAACCTCATCAGAAGTTGACTAAACCAAGACTAGTAAAGCATCTTGGATGTTGGGGGGGGGGGTGCGTAGGGTGTTGACAAGGGAGCTCAGCACAGGATCATGTTATCTGAATTGAAGTGTGGCCTTCTGGACCACGCTCTGATCTCTGCTTGCTGTCTGAAATGCCTCTTCTGTCCATGCGGCTGGCTCCTGTATGTGAAATGCTGAAAGTGCCTGTGGGTGTCAAACCAGGCGGCACCTGATGCCTTCCATGGAATGGGGTGGGCGCTTTCCCGAAAGGGTCTCTGGTTTAAGTTGCTCAGTGTGTGCATTCCCGCAGCCTGTTCTCAGGGCATGTGTCCTGTGACCTGCCCTCCAAATACCTTAGTGCCATTTGTCTTCCTGCAGTCTTTCACTTACTCAACAAAAGCATCTGTCAGGTTCCTTCTGGCTCCAAGAATTACAGTGTAACCGAGTTTCAATAGTGACACCATATCGTTATCTCTTTCTCATGATAAAACATTTTAAAGATAACCAGGTTGTATCGGCTCACACCTTTAGGGATGCAGAGGCAGGCAGATCTCTGAGCTCAGTGCCACTCTGGTCTACAAAGGCAGTTCCAGGACAGCCAGGGCTGCACAGAGAAATCTTGTCTCAAAAACATATAATAATAATAATAATAATAATAATTAATAATAATAATGTAAAGCCTAACGGAGAAAACCACATTCGGAAAAGCTCTAAGGGAAAGGTGATTTTTATCTCATACCTGGGGGGGGGGCATTGTTGTTGTTCAGAGAGGGAGGATTGTGGTGAAAGGCCCAGCATCAACGGTCAGAGACTCCTTCCACTCACTGGCTCCTGCCCTGGGTGGCAAGGGCAGTGGGTGAAGGTGAAGGGTAGCCTGTAGTCACAGGCCTGCTCCTCGTTTCTCATACTTATTTTCTTGTCTTGGGTCCCCCTAACCAAGAGGGGATCTGTCACTGTAATTAAGCAGTCTGTAATCAACAAAGTCCCATTAAGAAATAATGAGGCCAGTTAATGCAGCAGGCACCATTGATGGGGGGGTTAGTGAAACTCCTGTGGTTCCCTCAACTCCCCCACTCTGAGGAAGTGGAGGTGGAGAAGCTGTTGATTCAGCACTAGCCCTGCACCCCCCACACTTCAAATCCAACTCCTGCCTGAAGTCGGACGCATTAGGTGAAACAAGCCCCACCCCCATCCTGCTGCCTACTGTGGGCGCCTAGCTGGTCACCATCACTCTGCGTTCCCAGAGCCGTGCACATCATAAGAACCTGGCAGATAACATGTGGAAGGTCGAACCTGAGTGGCCTTTCTTACTCAAGGTTTTCTCAAGTCCATTGTAGCGCCATCTGCATCTGGGCAAAACTGTGGTAGGGGGTGTATTTTGCACTCAGGGACAAGGGACATTTTCCATGGCTCTCTCTGTATTCCATGGAGCTCCCCAGCTCATTTCATACCAACAAGGCGAGGGATGGACATACAGAGAAACTGCCGCTTAGAAAGTCTGTGAGGAGGGCTGAGGATGCGGCTTACAGTGCTTGCCCAGCATGCATGGAGCCCCGGGCTCCATCTGTAGCAACAGATAAACCTGTCGTGGCAGCAGCACAGGCCTGTGATTCCAGTGTGGAGGCAGAGGGGCCAGAAGTTAAAAGTCATTCTTGACTATGCAGGAAGCTTGAGGCTAGTCTGGAAAACGTGACTACCTCAGAGAAGGGGGGAAGGAGAGGGGGAGAGAGGGAGAGAGGAGAGGGAGAGAGAGGAGAAGGGGAAGGAGAGAGGAGAGGGGGAGAGAGGAGAAGAGAGAGGAGAGAGAGAGAGAGAGAGAGAGAGAGAGAGTTCTTTCACATAAACACTAACACAACCTTTGAGATTCTTTGCAGAACAGTCATGAGTTTAAACCTAGGCTTTGTTCTCCTGATTATCAGGGCGAGTTACTGAAAGCTTTAAGCAGCTTTTCTGAGATTATAGTAACAAAATCTGCCATGAGAGTTGGTAGAGATGAAAAGAAGGCGTATGCCTATGGTGGACACTCAAAATGATTGTTCAAAAGGCCAGATCTAGGGGCAGCTGAGACGCATGCTGCGCAACTGTAAGGCACTGAGCTCTGCCTTCCACACCCATGGTCCTGAGTGCTGTGGTTACGTTACTGGGAAGGTGGAGATAGATCCGTCCCTAGTGCTCAGTGGCCGGGCCAGCTTAGCTCCAGGTCCCAGTGAGACAAAGCCTGACAAAACAGGATGGAGGGTGCCTGAGGAACCATACCTCGTTTGACATCTGACCTCTACACACACACTAACACGTACATGTGTACACTTGCATGTACGCATGCACACATACATGCGTGTATATAAGCTGGGAGTTGGGGGTTAGCTCAGCTGGAAAATTGTTTGGCACTTGAGCATAAGTACCTAAATTGATACCCCAGAACCTATGTATTTTTTAAAAAAATAATATATATTTAAAATATATAAAATAAATTTTACATCTAAAAATATATAACATTTTAAAATATTGAAATATATGCATGGGAATGACGGAGTGTATCTGTAATGCCATTACCAGGGAAGGGAGGCAAAGACAGGCAGATCCCTAGGGCTTGCTGGCCAGCCAGCCAGCCTAGCCTAATTGGTGAGTTGCAGGCCAAATGGTAGATTTTATGTCAAAAAACCAGGTGGACGACTCCTGAGGAACACCTGAACTTTCCTCTGGCCTCCATATGCATGCATTTGCACCTGCACAAGTGTGCACAGATGTGCACACACAGACTGGAGCTGGGCTGGGGAGAGAAGACCTGGGTGTGACCCTCAGCACTACAAAAGTATGAAAAGAAAAGAGCTAACTCCTGCTTCGCTTCTCTCTCTCCTGGTGGGCCCTGCATAGTTTTGTTCGGATGTAGTGAGCTCTGCGGCTGCTTCCATGTCTCTGCTTTGCTCTCCTCTAAGCTCCTCGGACCATGACCTGGCCTTCTGAGACATTTCGTCTTTGCTGCTGTTGAACTCCAGGGACATCTCTAGGACAGGCCTCCTGTTCAGCAACAAATACTTATTGGGCCATTTGTGTTTCAAGTTCAAGAGGACTTTTCACGTCAGGGGAACTTTCAGATAAGGCATGATAACCCCACGCTTGTAACCTCAGTGCCTAAGAGGCCGAGGTGGGGGTTTCATGAGTTTGAATCCAGCTTCAGCTGCCTCGTAAGACCCTGTCTCAAAACAAAGAAAAAATATATCATTGGTTCCTTTGCTGTGTTGAGTTTACAACACCTTCGGAGTTGTTTGGACGGGAAATTCTATTGGCAGCATCAGTACGCACCACAGGTGTTACAGAAGAGCGTCTTCCAGGTGGAGCGGGGCTAGGGGGAGGCGGGCTTTGCTAGATTCGCCTTAATGGCTCCGTAGGCTGCATAGCGTCTTTTCTTCCAAGGTTGAAGGCAGCAGACGAACCCCAGATCCAGACTGAGCCTCTGCCAGAATCATCTCCATTCTCAAGTGAGTTTCTTCTGCCCTAGTTTCTTCTGATAATGAGGACACGGCCCTGGCAAGAGGCGATGATTTCTTCCACGGCACCTGCGCGTGTTCGCCATTATGTTTGCGTAGTCCATTGGGTCGGGTTACCCGCAGCTCCCCTTTTAACTTGGCCCACCGTGTTCTGGTACCACCCCCTCCCTGTGCATCTTTGGGCACAGCCATCCCCTTCTCCTGTCACATGATAAATCCAGAAGAAGGGAACAAATTCCCCCCAAAAGATCTGCTCTTCTTCTTGCTGGGTCAGGCCCACCCATGAATGCCTTCCCATGACAGACCGGAAATCTCTCTCATTTCCATCAGATAACCTGCAACCAGATGTATGAATAACCGAGGCGGCAGGGAGCACTTCCCACCTTGGTAACAAGCCACAAGAGCCTTCTCTTCAAAGGAGGAAGAAATTAATTCCTGGGCCTTTATGAGATTTGGATGTCTCCCTTAGCCCTCATCTTTCTGGCTTCATGGTGTTCCCGCGTTTGCACTTCCGAGGCGTGGGCTACAGACTATGCCACATTGTCTGCGCTGCGTGTGTTTAGGGATTCCCCATGACACGTGCCACAAGAGGAAAGGCTGATTCTAACAGTGGAGCAAAGAAAGTCGTTGTCAGGGTGTTAAACTGAGGAAGATGGGACCAGAGAGTGTTTCGTAGAGCACTGACAGACTGAAGGTCAGGCATGCTCAAGGGAAAGCCACCTGTTCAAAAGCAGAATGTACTCCAGGTGGTGGTGGCAAACGCCTTTAATCCCGGCACTTGGGAGACCGAGGCAGGAGGATCTCTGAGTTCAAGGCCAGCCTGGTCTGCAGAGTGAGGTCCAGATCAGCCAAGGTTACACAGAGAAACCCTGTCTCAAAATAAATAAATAAACAAACAAACAAATCACAATATACTTAACAGACCTCAGAAGACCGGACCATGTGTAACACGAGCAGTGAATAAATATAAAAAGTGAGAGAGCCCTCCTTTCAAACAGGGGTATTCTTCCAACTACAATCAAAGGGGACTCCGCAGCTGTACAGAAGGAAGTCCTGGGGTGTAACCTTAATCTCAAGAGTGCTGTTTTATTTGCCTGTATGAATATGTGGCTCTGTAATTGTCCATAGGTTACTTGTATTGTTTGTGCTTTGCCTTCCTAGGTGACTCTTCCTGGGCAGAGCCTGACTCCTCAGGAATCTTTCAAATCTCTTTCCAGAAAGGGGACCCCCCCCACCCTGCCCTGCCCCACCCCGCATCAAGGCCTTGCTGGAGGGTAACCACTAGCCAACCACAGCTGGAAGCCTAGAAAACACAGCGGTCAGCACCCTGCATCCATGGCTCTGCTCCAGACCAAGAGGAGTCCCAGCCACTTCCTCCCTTAAGACAAGTGCTATCTGGGAGCGCCTTTGTGTGATTTTGTGGGAAGAGGGCAGACAGGAAGATGAACTTGGTGCCCATGTCACCTGGGAAAAGAAGAGAAGCCGACTCCTGTATACGGTGGCCGTGGGTCAGCGGAGCGTGTGCGCTGTAAGGCAGAGGGGGCCCCTTGGAGCCACTCAGTCATCCTGGTTTTAACCAGTTCTTGTTCCTCCCCGTTCCCACCTGTAATTCTGTCTTGGCAACAACTCCGCACTGAGTGTTCTCAAAGTACTTTGTAGACTTTAATTAGTTCCGTGGGAAGTGAGGCAAAGTCCAACCTGCGTTTTGCCAAAAGATGGTGGTGGTGGTGGTGGTGGGGGCAGGAAAGAAGGGCAGATAGATAGATAGCCCAGCAACTTTCTGAAGGGTGTGTGGTGTAAGAGGGTACGTGGTTAAAACCCCTGCATCCAGAGTCTCGGTAGAAATGTTTTAGGCTCCCATCCCCAACAGGCGGCGGGGCTCATCCTACTAACCCACTTTGCTCGGCTGTTGTTGATGAATGCTTATAAACTGTGTCCTAGATGACAGGTTTGGAAGGTTGTTAAGGAAAGCATGTCATTAAGTCCCTACTCACCCCCTCGTCGACAGCTAGCCCCGGAGAAATGGATGGTAGCCAGGACCCAAGGGCCTCCGCTTCCGTAGATGTCTGAGGCCCCAACAGCACGGAAGGGTCAGGGATACAGGCTGCAGGCGGACAGTGGCGGGGGCTGAAGGAAGTCTGAGATTGTCACAAGATGGCTGACTCCTGCTAAGGTTCTGTTGGGTGGCTCCTTTCTTAAGATACAAGGCACACAGTTTTTTGTAGTGTTACCCTTCCTCCCTTTGTAAGGACAGAAAAATCTCTGGGGCCCGTCACAAGGTTACCTTTTTTAGCCAGGTTTCTGTTGCTGTGATAAACACTATGACCAAAAGCAGTTTAGGCAAGAAGGGCTTTATTTCAGCTCAGGACTGTCAGGGCAGGAACCCAAGGCAGGGACCTGGGGGCCGGAATTGAACAGAAGCTATGGAGGACTGCTTCTCACTGGCTTCTCCCAGTGCCTGCTTTCTTATACCATCCAGGACCACCTGCCCAGAGACGGCACCCCCCACAGTGAGCTCTCTCACCCTCTCACAGCAATCATTAATCAAAGCAATACCCAACAAACTTGCCTACAGGCCAATGTTATCAAGGCATTTTTCTCAATTAAGGTTCCAGAGGGGCTAGAGCGACGGCTCAGAGGGTAAGAGCACTTGCTGTTCTTTCGGGAGGACCCAGCACCCACGTGGCAGTTCACAACTGTCTATAACTCCAGTTCCAGGGTAGCCAACACCACCTTCTTAGAAGCACAAGGCACACAGGTGATACACAGGCGCACAAGAAGACAAAAACGTATGCACATAAGATAATAAAGTTTTTAGGAAAGATTTCTTCTTCCCAGATATATGTTTAAGTTTGTGTCAATCTGACAAAAACCAACCAGCACGATATGAAAGATACATTTTCCAAGGAGTTAGATGTTCCGCCATCTTTGTGCCCAAAGCACTTTTGGGTATCCAAGGATGTATTTGTGTCTGGGTCACTCTAAGCTCTGAAAGAAGTGGTTAGAGTTTGGGCTCTGACATAGGAGGCCAGGGCTGCAGGCCACGGTCACTTCCATTCCGGTCTAGTTGAGTAAGTCTGAGCCTTGATTTTCTCATCTATAAAATGTGCCCAGGAACAATCCCTAAGACAGAGGTTGGCTGTGATGGTTAAACGCAGTAATTCAGATGAGATTTACTGTGAGCTACTGTGCAGTTAGCACTGGTTTAACCCTGGCTCTTTTGTCTAAGACCATCCACAATAGTTTCCTTTGTCAGGTCCCAAACTCTTCCCTGAACCCACGTTTACCTTGATCGATGAGAAGTCAGGGTAGACACCAAATTCCTTTCCACGTCAGTTAGGGCAAGGCAGAATCAAGATGGCCACCTCACTTGTGTGGACACGTTACACAGATTAACCCTGCTCTGAATCCCGGTGAGTGCCTAGTTTTACTCAGGTAATTTTTTTTTAGATGACTGTCTTTGGGTGTCTTGGGTTTTTTGTTTTTTTTTTGTTTTTGTTTGTTTGTTTTTTGTTTTTTGTTTTTTCAAGACAGGGTCTCCTTGTGTTGCCTTGGCTGTCCCAGACTCCCTTTGTAGACCAGGCTGGCCTCCAGCTCACAGAGATCTGCCTGCCTCTGCCTCCCAGAATGCACCACTGTGCCCAGCTTAGATGACTGTCTTTGTAAGCTCAAGCTATGCCCTTGGAGAAGCAAAGGTCACAGATAGGAGCTAGTGTTGGAGCTCAAGATGGCTTCCATTTCCAATATATATATATTGGGCCTTTCCTAGGCTACTTCTTATTTATTCTATGAAATTCTCGCCTGGTCTTTGAAGCTTAGTTAAGTTTCATCACCTCTGAGAAGATGTCAAAGGAGCATTTCCCTCCAAAGAGTGGGGGTATTTCCTTTTCCGTGTGCCCACAGCACTCTCTTTATATTTCCATCTTACTATTTATAATCTTGTTTCTAAACTCTCTCCTCCCTGCCAGTCTCCTATAGACTGTGATCTTTGAAGACAGGAATTGGAGACAGGAATTGGAGACAGGAATTGGAGACAGGAATCAACATCTTCTGTCATCGCTCCCCTATGCCTAGAGTAATACTTGATAGCCAGGAGCCAAGTGAGTATTAGAAGCAAGCATTCCAGTCCCAAGAAGGTGGTGTGAATTTAGTAAAATAGCCTTTTGTTTTTGGTGGGTTTTTTTGTTTGTTTTCATTTATTGTTTTTTGTTCTTTTGGGACAGGGTTTCTCTGTTTAGCCTTGGCTGTCCCGGACTCACTTTGTAGACCAGGCTGGCCTCGAACTAACAGAGACCCACCTGCCTCTGCCTCCCAGAGTGTTGGAATTACAGGCGTGCACTACTGTGCCTGGCTTACTTGTGTGTCTGTGACTGTGAATGTATGTGTGTGTGTGTGTGTGTGTGTGTGTGTGTGTGTGTGAAATTGTTTTTTAAAAATGCCCAAGAGAAGAGCATTTTTAGCTATCTTAGTGAGATAGCTAAGTGGGTAAAGGCATCTTCCCCCTGGCCCGAAAACCTGAGTTCCATCCTCAGGACCCACATGATGGAGGGAGAAAACTGGTCCTTGTGAGTTGTTTCTGACCTCCACACACATGTCATTGTACATACACATGAGCATACATACCAGTGTATCCTCTCTCTCTCTCCTCTCTCTCTCTCTTTCTCTCTCACTCAACATTTTGCCGTTCAATCTGCTCTTTGTAGTCATCAGGCTCCTTTCTTATTGATGTGTTGTGAAGAAATGACCAAACTACAATCTACTTAGCCATTCTCCTACCAAGAAATAGTCCTGCCGGCCACAGACTGGCCAAGGTCAAGGGATCTTCAACGAAGGTGCCAAGAATCCCCAACAGAGAAAGATTCATCTCTTCAGCAAATGGCGCTGGGAAAACTGGACATCTACATGCGAGATAAGGAAGCTGGCCTCTTAGCAACAGCAGATATTTGCATCCTCCTCACTACACACAGTGGCCTAAAGGGGAAACGTTTAATGTCTATATCAGTTGATACATGCATAAAAAGCGGCATATACGTATAAAGGAATATTGTTTGATCATTAAAAAAAAACCTGTCATCTGTGTGAACATAAGCCAGTCATAGACACATGGTGTGTGGTTCTTATGAACCGTCCAACCTAGTCAAACTCTAGAGACTGGAACAGTGATTGTGACACCTGTGAGGAATAGCTATCTTGTTCAACAGATGGGTCCCAGCTTCACCCGACATGACATTCCCGAGGTCTGTCCCACAGCAGTGCACATCTGCCGTGCACCTCAACTTAAGGGTATGGCGGTGAAATTCACACATTACGGTTGATAAGTAAAAGTTAAATCGAATTGCTGGATATCAGGGCACGCATTTCCTAAGTCGCTTCCAATTTGCTAGAGTCCTTTGAGTCAATCCTTCCCAAAGTGGCTGCACCAATGTGCGCTCTCACTGTGTACGAGAATTCCAGCCACTTGCTCTGGCCCCCTCACAGCACTTGGAAAGCTTGGCAAGCTGATGGCTATTTCAACAGACATTTTTTGAGGAGTAGAACTTTTGCATATCTTTTGGATTTTTTTTTTTTTTGATTGCTTGTCTGTTTTTGGCCATTGGGATTTCTGCCCTGGTAGTAATCTTTTCCTGGTTGGGCACTTTCTTTTTTTAAAATGTCGTTTGGATTACTTTCTCTTACTGATGTCTAGAGTCAATTATTCACATATTCTGTGTACAGATCTTTTTATAAGTCATTGAATAGCTACTGCCTTCCGACTGGTCATTGCTCATCTCACTTTGTAAATACACCTTTAAGGAAAACAAGTTTGGGGCTGGAGATGAGGCTCGGTGGCCAGCATAGGTTTGATGTGTGAGACACCCACACATCCCTTGAGATCCCTGCCCTGCCAGCAATCTATGCTCCCCAAAACAGGAAACAAGCTTTGGGCATAGCCAAATTGATCTATCTTTTCTGTTAGGCTCTGCTCTGCTGTATCCTGGTGGGTTTTCTCCTAAAAAACGTAAAGTTTTTCTGGAGCAGCTTCTTTTAATTGTACTTATTGTGCGTTTTACGTGTGCACTTGTGTGTGCACCTGCACACACACTCCTCCATGTTTGTGTGAAAGCCACACCTCTGTCACTCTCCATCTTACTTTTACTTTTTTTTGAAGCATGGTCTGTCACTTAGCCTGGAGCTCACCCTATCTCATAGACTGGCTGGTCAGTGAGCCCCCAGAACCCACCTGCCTCTGCCTCCCACCGGAGCTGGCTCTACAGACATGCACCCTGCTTTTCCGTGAGTGCTGCAAATCCAGACTCGGATCCTCATGCGTGGGCAGCAAGCACGTTACCCAGCGAGCCATCTCTCTTCTCTGTAGAATAGTTTTTTTTTTCTGAAGAGACATGAAAAACAGTAACGGGAGCTGTGGAGAGAGGCTTTCCTTGGGCTGGTGACGCGGCAGTTGGCACACTGTTTGCTTACCATCCGAACTGGCTGGTTTTATGTCAACTTGATGAAAGTCAGAGAGGAAGGAGCCTCGGTTGACAAAACGCCTTCATGAGATCCAGCTGTAAGGCATTTTCTCAATTAGTGATCTTAGTGATCAATGAAGGAGAGCCCAGCTCATGGTGGGTGGGGCCTCCATGGCCTCTGCATCAGCTCCTGCCTCCAGGCCCTGCCCTGTCTGAATTCCTGTCCTGAGGTCCTCCAATGGTGAACTATGACCTGGAAGTATAAACTGAATAAACTCTTTTCTCACTGACTTGCTCTCTGGTCATCACAGCCATAGAAACCCTAACTGAGACAGCATGTGCGAGACCTTGAATATGGTTCGCAGGACCACACGAGCCGGACACGGTAGCACATGGCCTATAATCCCAGCCGTGAGAGGTGGAGCCAGGAGGACCTGAAGTACAAGATCATCCTCTGCTACGTAATTCAAGGTCAGCCCGGACTACGTGAATCCCTGACTCAAAAGGAAACACACAAATAAATCAAGGAAAAGCAAACAGAGTTTCCGCCTCGTGGAGAAGGCATGTGGAAGGCAGTATGTCTGTGTGCACTGGGCCAAGGTTGATGATGCAGGGCCAGTGGTTTAACCTGAGAGGGGCGGTCTTTCCGTGAGGGGCTGCAGAGTCTCCCAGTGCTGATGGGAGCAATGGGCTCTGCAGGTTGCGGATGATTTGTCTTCTGGAAGGGAGGCGCCATGTTTTCCCACTCCTGTGAGCCACAGGCTGCTCAGCATAAGGCAAACCAAGTGTGCGCTGCTCTGTCCAGCTCTCTCTACTTCCGTTCCTTACCTGAAACGTTCTACATTAGCAGAAGCAAAGTGATCTCAAGGTGATAAAAGACAAAGACCCGAGGAGTAGAAGAGTACATGGGTGAGGAGAAAGGGAAGTGGCCTTCCCTTGGAGCCTGTGAAAGCTTTAAGTAGAGTGAGTACCGAAAAGGAGCCCTCTGTAGCTGCTGCTTGTCCCTCGGCAAAAAACAAACAAACAAAAACAAAACTGTATTGCAGTGTGTGTGTGTGTGTGTGTGTGTGTGTGTGTGTGTGTGTGTGTGCTCGCACGTGCTATGTGCATGTACACACACACATACTATGGCAGTCATGGGAGGACAGGAACTGTTTCTCTCCTTCCACCACGCGGCATTTCCTGAGGACTGAACTTAGGACCACAGGGTCTGTGGGAGGCCCCATTACCCACTGCGCCACCTCCCTGGTCCTGAGAGAATTTTGTGAGAGTGAGCAGAGGCAGACCGGATAAATGACACTTCTGTCTCCAACAGAGGGACATAACCATCTATCTTGAGTATTGCATCCTGGGCAGATGAGGGAGCGAAGGAGGAAGGACAGTGCGGTGTGAGTTATCACATAGCCCTTGCCTCATGAGCGAGGGAGATTTATGGGATGGAGCTTGGAGCAGAGGGCTTTAGAAAATGCTCCCATCACCTTCAGAAGCCTTTGCCAACAACACTTGTGCATGTATACCCCATTCCCTGTGTGTGTGTGTGCCTGGTGTGCGTGGTGTGTGCGTGGTGTGTACGTGGTGTGCACGGAATCACATTGTGCTCTCTAGAGCCAGCCCTGTTGCTTCTGCGCTCACAGGGGCTCCTGCCTAGATCCAGCCACTGGATGTTTTGTTCGGGCCCCTGTGATTTCGCTGTAATAAACGTGATGAGGGTCTGCACTTTGAATTAAATGTGCCGCATGCTCCTTCTTAAGGAAGGACATGGGGGAACCAGTGTTCCACGTCAGATATACTCTGTCACCTGCACAGGAAAGACAGCTCTTAGAAACATCAGCTAAAACATCAGAACTGTAATTGCCCAGGCCAGACAGACTGAACCGAAGGGAATGTGCATCTGTCTCCTCTATGCTCTCCGCTTCCAGCTTCCTAAGAGTTGATGTACGGCCAGGAACTGGGGGGAGAAGGACCTTTGATCTCGTGCTGTTGGGTTCTCTAATGAGGAACATGTTGCTTTGTCTGGGTTTCTTTGGAGTTTGCTCAGAAGTATGAAAACAAGCCAAACCCATGGCTACATCTTGGCTGGTTTAATGCTGCCTCTTAGACTGTGGGATGGAAAAGGAACCAGAGACCAGCTGCTGAGGGAGAGATTGACCCACCCGCCCCCAACAGGGTTGGCTCTCACAGCACTTCACGCCACCGCCGAGGCTGACCACTCTCTTCCAAGGAGCCTTTCTTTCTTCAGTGAATGCCAGTGCTGGGAAGTCATTTGGAGGTTTAACTCCACTCTCCTGCCCTTCTGAGATCAGCGTGCAGAAGACCTTGATGAGCTGCCGCCATCAGAGCTTCTAGATGTTGCCATTCTGGCTGTGTTTGTTTTTGTTTTCCGCTCTCAGGCTGAACCACAAGCACTGGTTGACATATCTGACAGGGTTGTTCTATAATAAAAGTGATAATCTTGTGATTTGCCGTGTGAAGAAATTGGGTTGGGTAGTAGTTCAGCGCTGGATCCTGTATAGGGCCTCCATGACAGTCTGGATCCAATCCCAGCACGAAGACAAAAACAGACACAAAATAAATCAAGCCAGTGGGGCTGGAGGGATGGCTGAGTGGGTTAAGAGCACTGTCTGCTCTTCCGAAGGACCCAGGTTCAATTCCCGGCACCCACATGGCAACTCACCCTTGCCCCCACACCAATGCACATAAAATAAAAATTAAATAAAACTTTAAAAAACAATAAATCAAACCAGTAAATAACCCTCTTTCTTGACTAACACAACTGAAGCAGTTTGGCTGAACATCGGACTTGCTTTTCTTCTTTCGTGCCAGCCCCACCATCACCGTCTTGAATAAACTACTGGTTCCTCTTTACCTCCAATTCCCTCATCCTAGAAAGAAGATAACAGTGTTTCCCCACAGGGTTGCTGTAAATACTTAAATAAGGCGGCACATGTAGAAGGACACATAGAAGAACATGAACTTATAGTATGGCCCCCTGTAAATATGGATTAGCACGTATGTCACCGCCATCTCATTTAAAGGTTGTAGTTAGCCGTACAAGAACGTATACATAATAACAAAATTCGTACATAATTCAGTTCCCGTGGACTTGTGTGTATGAGCGTGCACACAGGGACTGGAGTATGCATGTGCATGTGCACACACGTAGGTAAATGTGCCTTGAAGTGATCTGAGTGCCTTCTAGAACCCTTTGCCCACCTTCCAGCTCGGATACTGCCCACATAGAGCCAGGGCATGGTGGCACACAGGCTTTAATCCAGGCATCCAGGAAGCAGAGACAGGTACATCTCTGGTCCTACAGAGCAAGTTTCAGAGCAAGTTCCCGGATAGCCTGGGCTACACAGAGAGACCCTGTTTCAAAACAACAGCAGCAGCAACACCACAAAAACCCAAGGGCTCTTCTTTCATCACGTTGCAGTCTATCTTCAGAAACAACCTCAGTTCTGAATTTAATGTCTTATCACCACTAAGTTTTCTCCATTTTCACTACTTACACATGCAGCATATACTCTAGACAGTATTATATGTATTTCTTGAAACTCATATTTAATTTTAAAATCATCAAAAAAAAAAACTGTACGTAACGAAGGAGCAAAAAATATCCAGGGAAAATTCAGGATTCAGGGCTTTCCAAACAGAGGCATTTGTGCGTGTGTGTGTGTGTGTGTGTGTTTCTGTTTCAAGGCAGGATTTCTCTGTGTAGCCCTGGCTGTCCTGGACTCATTTTGTAGACCAGGCTGGCCTCGAAATCAGAGATCCACCTGGCTCTGCCTCCTGAGTGCTGGGATTAAAGGCGTGCACCACCATGCCCGGCTTTATCTTTTTCTTTAGCATGGGTGTGTGCACACACACGTAGGTTCACTTGTGTTATTGTAAGTGGAGGTAAGGGGTTAGAAGTTGTCACATTTCTTCCACCACATAATCTGGGGCTAGAACTCATGTCCAGGCTAGTAAGGCAATAGCTTTTACCTGTTGGGCCATCTTACCAGCCCTGGCCCCAGTGTATAACTGTCTATAACGGTGAATAAGAGATTTATTGAACTAGAGGGTACTAGAGACCTCTAGAATCCACCTGTCATGGCTGGTCTGGGTGACAGTAATGCCACATTGTCTGGGCAACTACTGTAATGCCATATGGTCTGAGTGACAATAATACCATATGGTCTGTGGCTGTAATGCCATATAGTCTGGGTGACACTAATGCCATATGGTCTGGGTGACTGTAATGCCATATGGTCTGGGTGACTATAATACCATATAGTCTAGGTGACTGTAATACCATATAGTCTAGGCGACTGTAATACCATATGGTCTGGGTGACAACTGTAATGCCATATGGTCTAAGTGATGACTGTAATGCCATATGGTCTGTGACTGTAATGCCATATGGTGACGACTGTAATGCCATATGGTCTGCGACTGTAATGCCATATGGTCTGCAACTGGTCTCTGCTGTTGGCACATCATCACCTTGGACATCAGTAACAAGACTGCCCCTGGTGAGAGAGCTTCTTTCTTGTGAAACCTATG
This sequence comes from Acomys minous, assembly GCF_964271855.1. NCBI lineage: Eukaryota > Metazoa > Chordata > Mammalia > Rodentia > Muridae > Acomys > Acomys minous. Next base: position 676,388 of record NC_140493.1, on the reverse strand, counting down.
GAAATTTCCTCTTCCCATCACTGCTAGTCTACTAAATGAGCCTGTGTCAGTCGGCAAAGAGGGTCACTGGTGTTCAAATACCCTTATTCAGACACGTCTGTGGCCTTCGTGACTGGCCAACCACCAATTTGTAATGGTGTTGGTTTTTCCCTATTGTGCTTTTGTGTTTTAATTTTTAACTCTTAGATTTATTGTTTTTCCATCTGCTTTAGTGGCAGGGGATAAGAAGTTCCTGTGACTCGCTTGTTTGTTTTCAGACAAGATCTAATGTAACTAATATTGCCCTGAGACTCCTCATCCCTCCTCATCCCCCTCAAAGACATTGCGGGATTATTTCTAATTTCTTGAATTAGGATTTTGGGTGTTCTATCTGTTTTCTAAAGTACTGAAGATATAAATTCTTTTTAAAGGTTACTTAGGCTGTTTTTCACTTTTTATTTTAAATTTTGTATATGTACATAATTCTTATAACTATATAATATACAAATATAGACATAAATTTTATATATATATAGAGAGAGAGAGGGAGGGAGGGAGAGAGGAGAGAGAGAACTCAGTATTACTGGGTAGCTCTACTTGGCTTAGAACTTGCTATGTAGTCCAGGCTACCCAATGCCTATCTCTGCCTCCTAAGTGCTGGGATTAGGAATATGTACAATCCTTCCTCCTGGCTGTTTCTCACATTTAATTTTTTAAAAAGTTTGTTGCATGGGTAACAAAGGCAGGAAGACACTTGTGGGAGTCAGTTCTCTCTTTCCTAGGGCTTAAACTCAGGTTGTCAGACTTGGTGGCTGCTGCCTTTACCTGCTGAGCCATCTAGCCAGGACTTTTCCTCCTGTTCTTAAAGAGACATTTTTAGAGCAATGTGGGGTCCTATGTTAGGTCACGGGAAACTTCAGAACATAGCATGGATGTGTTTCATACATGCCCTGCCACCACACAACTCCCCCTCCCCGGCCCTGCATGTGCAGTCTCTGACTAGCACCCCCCAACTACAGGGTACATTATTATGTCCATACATGAGCAGTAATCATTTAAAATTCAGTCTAAATCAGGGTTCACTCTTCATGGCTGGCGATTATCTGATTTTTACATCTTCTTGTTTTAGTCTGAATACCACCTAATTTCCATTTTTAAAGTTATGCTCTTTATAATCTAGTTCTGAATCTTCAACCACATGGGGTCTCTGTCTTTCCACTGTTAGTATTTGGGTTAGTTGCTCACGTGACCCATACGACACTAGTTAGTTTTATTTGTCAAGATTTGCTTTGTGACGCGTGGTCAGCATTTTGAATGTTCTCTCACAGTCTCCTTTTTAAATAGAGGAATGGCTTTGTGTTATTTTGGGGCTTGGGCAGGCGTCCAGTCCCAGCGGTTCTGGAACTCCTCAGTGTTGGCTTCTTTGGTGAGGAGTGTGGGCTCGATGAAGCTCACGTCTGACTCAGGGACCTGTAGTGTGAGGAGTGGGGCGCGGGTGCACAGGCTCGCACGCTGTGCGCCTCAGGTGGTTGCTCTCACAGAGACAACCTCGGAAGACAGGGTCTTCCTCACTGATCTCACTCTGCTGAGACAGGACTTGCGTCCAGATGAAGACTTAGCAGTGAAGGGTTATTTCTTGTCAGCATGGTGTCCTCAGTGGCCCCTCCCAGAGTCCTGAAATCCGCCAGGTGCCGCACACCTTTAATCCCAGCACTCAGAGGCAGAGGCAGGCAGATTGCTGTGAGTTCAAGGCCAGCCTGGTCTACGAAGCGAGTCCAGGACAGCCAAGGCTACACAGAGAAGCCAGAGTCCTGAAGTCCAAAGTGACCTTCTTACTGTACTGAGGCGGCTTCTCCAGGAGAATTTCTCCCAACAAGATGGTTGGCATTCTTTTAAAATGCATTTTCATTCTGTGTTCCTTTGAATCTCTTTCTCCGTACTCCACCCCAATTCCTTCCACCACCCCAACACCAGGTAGGAGAGAAAGAAGGTTAGTGAGGAGAGGGGGCTGCAGTTTTTGTTAGCTGCTTCCTGCTGTTCCGGGTCCTCAGGTTCCTTGGGGCAAGCCCAGTCCTCTTTTCAGGATACCTCAGACTTCAGCAGCCAGGAGCAGCGGAGGTGGGGGAGGGCAGGGAAGCACCAGCGGCCTTCTTTCTCAGAACCGGCCCCCCAGTCTCTCTCTCTGTCTCTCTCTGTCTGCCTGTTTTCCTCCTCCTCCTCCTCCTCCTCCTCCTCCTCCTCCTCCTCCTCCTCCTCCTCCTCCTCTTCTTTTCTCTCTCTCTCTCTCATCTGGCTTTTATCCCCTTGGCAAAGACCACGCCCCCATCCCACAGGCAAGTCACAGCTGACAAGCATCAGGTGCCCTTTCAGGAGGCGACTAGCAGCTGTGTGCAAACTTGAGAGCCTCCATATCCCACAAAACAAAAACATGTTTACACATAACCCAAAACTTCCACAACACAAGGCCCTCTTCTTTAGGAAGGTGTGCTGCTGTTCTGGGAGGCACTCTTGGTCTGAATGTCCATCATCTGGCTGGATACATGGGGGAAAAAAAAAAAGACATGTATGCTCTTCAACAAATGCGCCTCCTCTAATTGCTGCGTGAAGGATTCTAGGGCTACCTATCAGAGTGTTAGCTGTGTTGCTCAACCCTCCAACCTCTGGTCACTTAGGGTTTTTCAACATCTCTAATGTATTACGGCGAGTTTCTCCTGCTAGTTTTGTTTTTATGTTTGAAGTGGTCGCATAAAAATCAACTTTACCTTCTGGTGACCTGTTACTTTCATAAGGATGGAATGACTGCATGCTGAGTCTCTGAAGTCCCTTTCTTTATTATGATGAAATCTGAATGACATAAATATTCCATCTTAATATTTTTAATTGGACAGTTCGGTGCTATTAAATATATTCCCACTATTGTCAACTGCGATCACTATTTACATATATATATATATATATATATATATATATATATATATATTCAAAAATACACAGAGAAACCCTGACTTGAAAAACCATATGTGTGTGTGTGTGTATATATATATATACACACACACACATACACACACACACACACACACACACACACACACACACACACACACACTTCTTTTTCAAGACAGGGTCTCTCTGTGTAGCCCTGCCTGTCCTGGATTCGCTTGATAGACCAGGTTGGCCTTGAACTCATAGAGATCTTCCTGCTTCTGCCTCCCAGAGTTTTGGAATTACAGGTGTGGGCCATAATGCCCAGCTTCACCTCTATATTTTTAAACATCAGTCTAGACTGACATTTTGTACCCATTAAATGGTAACTTCTCACTACCCTACTCCTGCAGGACAGGAAGGGGCCTGGGGATTGAACCCAGGGCTCAAACATTGTGTAACACAGATGCTCTACCACCAGGCCTCAGCCCTAACCCTATTCTATGTATTTTAAAGTCAATTTATTGTTAGTATAACAATGTAATATTAGTTGGTGTCTTTCCAATTATTTTACTGCTAATCATTCTTTTAAAAAATTTAATGACTAATTTTTATCTTATGTACATTGATGTTTTTGCCTGCCTGTGTGTCTGTCTGTGTGAGGGTGTCAGATCCTCTGGAACTGGAGTTACAGACAGTTGTGAGCTGTCATGTGGGTGCTGGGAATTGAACTCAGGTCCTCTAGAAGAGCAACCAATGCTCTTAACCACTGAGCCATCTCTCCAGCCTCACTGCTAAGCATTCTATATCAACTAAACATCTTTTTTGTTGTTTTTGTTTGTTTGTTTTTCAAAACAGGGTTTCTCTGTGTAGCCTTAGCTGTCCTGGACTCAATTTGTAGACCAGGCTGGCCTCGAACTCACAGAGATCTGCCTACCTCTGCCTCCTGAGTGCTGGGATTAAAGGTGTGCGCCACTACACTAGCTATACAACTAAAATTTTTAATCTAGTCTGACACTTTCAATTTGTGTGTACTTGCATGTGTGGGTGTGTGGGTGTGAGTATTTGTGTCACAGTGTGGTATACATTTGTGTGGTGTGTGGGTGAAGTCAACCTCAGGTGTCATTATCTATCTTAGATTTTGGGTTTTGGGTTTTTTTGGGGGGGTGTACATTTTTGTCATTTTGTTTATTTGGGGTGTTTTTTGTTTGTTTGCTTTTTTAATACAGGGTCTCACTATGTAACCTTGGCTGCCCTGGAATGCAATGCATAGACCAGGCTCCTCTCAAATGCTTGGATTAAAGGGGTGTGCAACCACATCCAGCTTGGTGTCCTGATTGTCTTTTCTCTTAGCCTGGCACTCACTAACTAGAGTAGGTTGGTTGACTAGTGAGTCTCAGAGGTCAGATCTTCCTGTCTCTGCCTCCTAGCCCTGGGATCACAGGCCTGTGCTGCCATGCCTAGCCCTGGGATCACAGGCCTGTGCTGCCATGCCTAGCCCTGGGATCACAGGCCTGTGCTGCCATGCCTGGCCTTTTAAAATGGGTTCAGGCACTCATATTTGCATGGTAAGCACTTTAACAACAGAACCATTTCTCCAACTCCAATTTCAAACTTTTAACTGATGATTTTAGTCCATTTAGATGAGCTTCATTAAGTGTCCTGATCACTTTTAGGTCTGAGAAACAAACTCACAGAAGAAAAGAGTAGAGGCTACCCTTCCTGATAGATTATGTGAAGTGCAGCACGTTCTTTACCGCTTAGTTTAGGACTGAAAAGAAACCTTGGCATGTGTTCTCAACAGGAAGAGACCATGGAACCAGATGCTTACAAATTATTGAGTGAGCCGGGCGTGGTGGCACACACCTTTAATCCCAGCACTTGAGAGGCAGAGGCAAGCTGATTGCTATGAATTCGAGGCCAGCCTGGTCTACAAAGTGAGTCCAGGACAGCCAAGGCTATACAGAGAAACCCTGTCTCAAAAAACCAAAAGCAAGCAAACAAACAAAAAAACCCAAAAAACAAACAAACAAACAAACAAACAAAAAATGATTGAGTGGGCTGGAGAAATGAAGCCAAAGCCAACTAATTGTATTTGCACACCTGCGTCTCAGCCTGGCAAAGACAGACAGTCCAAAATCTAAAATGCTGTCAGAAATTGTTGGCACCATGAATTATATTGTTTCAATTAAGCTATAGAAATGTTTTCTCACTAGGTGATGGTGGCGCACACCTTTAGTACCAACACTCAATAGGCAGAGGCAGGTGGATCTCTGTGAGTTGAAGGCCAGCCTGGACTGCAAAGTGAGTTCTGATAGGTAGGGCTACACAGAGAAACTCTGTCTAAAAAAGCCAAAGAGGGCTGGACATGGTGGCACACACCTTTAATCCCAGCACTTGGGAGGCAGAGGCAGGCGGATCGCTGTGAGTTCGAGGCCAGCCTGGTCTACAAAGCGAGTCCAGGACAGCCAAGGCTACATAGAGAGACCCTGTCTCGAAAAACCAAAAAAAAAAAAAAAAAAAAAAAAAAAAAAAAAAGCCAAAGGGAAGAGAGAGACAGAGATAGAGAGAGAGAGAGAGAGACAGAGACAGAGACAGAGACAGAGAAGAGTTTTCTGACACATAGAACTGTACACTATGTATCTGAAGAGCTATTTTAGACTTTAAACACAACTTTTTATAATTTATTACTCGTATACATTAATTTTTAAGAGAAAGTGTTGGTGAAATATATTTAGTCCTCCTTCTTCAAGAGTTAAATTCTTCCAGTGACCGTCAGACCTCACTCTCTTCCGTACTGCCCTGTCAGGCCAAGGTTCTTGTTACAAAGCTTTCTGAGAAGCCCTTGCCTCCCGCAGTTTTGGAGTGTGAACGAGCAATGACAATCACATTTTTGAGCTGCCTGAGACATGGGCTTATAGAAAACACCCTAGATTCGGAGGTGCTAAAATGAAGATAAAATGTGTCTCAGAATAAATAAAAAATATGGTGTTGTTCACACCTAAAAATTATACCAGGTTCAGCCGGACATGGTGGTGTTCACTTTTAATCCCAGCACTCAGGGAGACAGAGGCAGGTGGATCTCTAAGTCTGAGGCCAGCCTGCTCTGCAAAGCGAGTTCCACAACATCCTGGGATACACAGAGAAACCCTGTCTCTAAAAAGCAAAATTAAAGAACAAAACCAAAACAAAACAAATTCTACCAGGTTCTTTTCCAAACTCATCTAATTTTATAGTGCTCCGTTGTTTTCTTTTTTTAAAAAAATATTTATTTATTATTATGTATATAGTACTCTGTCTGCATGTACACCTGCACACCAGAAGAGGACATCAGATCACATTACAGATGGTTGTGAGCCACCATGTGGTTGCTGGGAATTGAACTCAGGACCTCTGGAAGAGCAGTCAGTGCTCTTAACCTCTGAGCCATCTCTCCAGCCCCCGCTCCGTTGTTTTCTTATCGTGAAATAGTCTTTTTTTTTTTTTTTTAGCCCCGTAAGCACGCTTTACCTGTGAGGGCTCTGTGGTCCTCAGTCTGCTGTCTCCAAGCCCACTCCAGGGAGCCCCCAGGATCTGTGCCCACAGTCACCATCAGATTTTCAATTCTCTCCTTAGTTTTGGCCCCTTGGAGGCGTTTTCATTCTCTCAGGTTCAGCTACACATATAAGAGTGCTCTGTAGGCGTAAAGCACTACTGTGTGCTAGGAAGTTTCCATTTGGTAAATGAAAAAAAAAATAAGGCTCATGAGGGTTAAATAGTGTTTCTAAATTTACAGCAATAATTAGTGGTAGAGCCAAGATTTGGTGGAGGCTGGTTCTGCTCCAATCCCATGCTCTCAGCACTGAACTGAATATAAAAACCCTATCTTTTTCAGTTCATTGAATCCCTATACTCTTTTCTCCCACAGAGGATTTGAATCCACCTGTCCTTTACCAAAACATCGCAGTGGAGCTTTAGTGAATTTCTGAATAGTCCATTTCTAAAACAACAATAATTAATTTCTAGGCTTGGCTACCATTCTAACAGGGCATCTTCTCTAACCCCTTGCTCCAAATAGCTTCTCTCTCTCCCTCTCTCTCTCTCTCTCTCTCTCTCTCTCTCTCTCTGTGTGTGTGTGTGTGTGTGTGTGTGTGTGTGTGTATGTGTGTGTGTAGCTTTGGCTGTCCTAGACAAGGCTGGTCTCGAACTCACAGAGATCCACCTGCTTCTGCCTCCCTGAGTACTGGGATTACAGGCATGCATCACCGTGTCTGGCCACAGTTTTCTCTTAGAGGTTCTCTGGAAATCCAAGGCGATATAGAAAACAAACTGAATTCTTTGTAGTCAAATTCTTGAGCTTAGTAAATCTCACTGGCATGGTTTTTTTCTTCCCTAATTCTGAAGCCATGCACTCCGCTTGCACCTTTAGCCTCTCCTGTTCCTAGGAGAGAGGCAAGGTATCTTTCTCTGTCCCTTTAAGTAGCACATTGCCCTCCTCTTTACCAACCACAGCCCCTGTGGAATTACCCAGATCCTGTAAGCTCTCTACCCCCCACCTGCTTTCTGCTTTTGGCCATGATTTTATTTTTTTTCTCTTGGCTGTAACTCCCAGTGAGTTATCTCCCATTAATGATGCTGACAAACAGGAGCCAGATAAAGTGCTATATAAACGCGAAGTAATCACGGCCAGCTTGGCTTTGAGATACAGGTTATCTCAGGATGCGGTGTTATGGGATGGGCCTCCTGCTGACATTCAGCGTGAAGTTTACCAGCTGCAGACTTCTTGTCCCTCCCCAGCAGGACATTGTGATGAGTGCCAATGTCCCACCAAGAGCTTTCAAGGAGTGTGGTATCACTCGATGGCCTCTCTGTTCTCTTTATGTAGCACATATATAAAACATTTAGGTAGATCGTCACTCAGCAGTAAGCTTTCGGATTGTGGCCACCTCAGGACTGCTGGACGAATTCTTTGACTGGTTTTTGGAGAGAAAATGAAGAAGAGAAGGAGGCCTCCGGTCCCCTTATGGTGGGCTGGGCAAATCCATAATACAGACCCTGGCAAGAGAGATTCACTTAAAACGTTAAAATAATTTTTTTTTTACTTTCTAATGCCAAGTGAACAACCATAAGGATTTTTTCACTAAGTTAAACTATCCCATTGCTATGGCATTGAGTAAGCTCAGTCATCATCAAAGGACACATTTTCAACATTTATGTAGAACAGGTAACCAGGGAGCAGTTCACATTCAGTGTCACTGTCTGGGTGACACATCACCGCTTTTGAAATATGAAGAAACCTCCAGTCATTAACTCCTTAGTCTTCGTAGTATTAAAAGAAAAATATATTTGGGCCAGGTGGTGGTAGTGCATGCCTTTAATCCCAGCACTGGGGAGGCAGAGGTGGATGGATCTTGTGAATTGGAGGCCATCGTGGTCTAAGCTGTGAGTTCCAGAACAGCCAGGATCATGTATGTATGTATGTATGTATGTATGTATGTATGTATGTATATGTGTGTGGTGGTGTATGTATATGGAGTTTTTTCCTTCAAACCAAACCTAGAGTCTGGCATGATGCTGGCTGCCTATAGTCTCAGCATTTGAGAAGCCGAGGCCTTAGGATTGCCAGTTCCAACCAGCCTGGGTTACAAGGTGAGACTTTATCTGAAAAATAAGCAGCTGGGCATGGCGGCACATGTTTGGAGTCCCAGCACTTCAGAGGCAGAGGCGGGAAGATCACGAGTTCAAGATCACTCTTGGCTACAGGTTAGATCAAGTCTAGCACGGACCACAAGAGATCCTGTGTAAAACAAAGCAAGCAATGGAACCTCCAGTGGGGGGACGCTTACCTGATAACACTTGGGGCTCAGGTTATGGTCCCTGACCTCACGTCAACTACCAAACAAAGAAGTCTTTCTATGTGTACACTCCCAACGGCAACACGAATGCTGCGTGGCATCTGTATGTTCATGTATCTGTATGTAGAGTTGAGGGGTCAGTGCGACGTGTCCCACAAAGGGCATATTGCACTATTCTCTGTCCTTGGTCTGTCCATCAATCAGTATAGGACACCACTCTGTCGTTGGTGTACATTTTTGCGTGCCGCTTAAAGTTCAAGAGGAAGCAGAGTTAGAGCGCTTAAAGACGTGTGCACGTAACCTTCAGCCCATAGATAGTACACACGCACCCACCTTCCTTAACTCTTCCCTGGGTGCCTCTACATGGCTGATTCTAATAAATTGTCACTGCAGGCGGGGCCAGTGAAGCAGGCTCCTTCTCTGTTTTCTCACTGCAGCTGACAGGACACAGCTGAGTCCGTACTCATCCGCTTGGACTTGGCCTCTTTTCCAAAGGGTAGATAGATCCACAGTTGTGTCTCCTTCCACTAACCTTGGGTCCAAAATTCCTGTTATCCTGGCAGACTTCCCAGCCTTCTCCTCCTGCCACTGAAACACGTGCACTCTCATCTCCTGAGCTCCGAGCCGCAGAACTTTTGCCCAAGCTGGGGCACAAGCCCGTCCCCGTTTGCTCTCACCCCAGACAAGAGCCACGGTGCATCTTTCTGCTTCTGGGTTAACTCACTCAGGATGATCATTTCTAGTTCCATCCATTTGTCCACAAATTTTGGGATTTCCTTGTTTTTAATAGCTGAGTAGTATTCCATAGTGTAAATGTACCACAGTTTCTTTATCCATTCTTCAGCTGAGGGGCATTCGGGCTGTTTCCAGGTTCTGGGTATTATGGATAAGGCTGCTATGAACATGGTTGAGCATATGTCCTTGTTGTGTGGTGGAGCATCTTCTGGGTATATTCCAAGGAGTGGAATAGCTGGGTCTTGAGGAAGCCCTATTCCCAGTTTTCTGAGAAAGCACTGGATAGAAAAGGCATGCCTCATGAAAGTCCTCACTTACCAGGAGATTGAATAGATGTGAGGACATCCTACTGGGACTCTAGGTAAGAAAAATATAGGAGAATGGGGAAATAAAAGGATACAGAGAGTCCTAGAAACCTACAAGAAGAACATCGTGATGGGTGGATTGGGGCCCAGGGGGTTCTGCTCAAACTATTGCACTAACCAAGGACAATACAAGTAGTAAACATCGAACCCCTACTCTGATCTCCCCAATGGACAGGACATTCTCCACAGTTATGTGGAGAGCAGGGACTGACTTTGACATGAACTCTGGTGCTCCATATTTGACCACCTCCCCTTGGTGGGGAGGCCTGATGGCACTCAGAGAAAGAATAAGCAGGCTGCCAAGATGAGACGTGATGGCCGATGACCATACAGTGGGGGAGGCGGTCCCCCTCCGTCACAGATCTAGGGGAGGGGAATAGGGTGAAGGCAAGAGGATACAAGTGATGGGATAACAATTGAGATGTAATCTGAATAAATAAAAAAATAAATAAAACAAGAGCCACTTGTATAAGAACTGCCTCCTGCCTCAGCTCCCATACCTCCCCTACCCCGTGTGTCTGTCCCTTACCCTGGCTGTGGCTTAGTCTGATCGCATGCCTTTCAACACAGGTCCCGAGTCAACGGTACAAATCCCTCAACAGATGGGGTGGGCTCTCCACATTCGGGAACCTGCCTCGCTTTTCCTGGTATCCCCTCCCCGTGCCCTGCAATGCCCTCTTCCTGACATGGCGTTGGTTGATTGACACCCTGGCTAGGGGAGCTGTTCAGACTTAGTATTTCTCCTATCTCTTTGTTAATTAATTTGATGTGCTTGGCATCAGCTAAGCTTTCAGAGGGGTGTTTTCTCAGAGGCAGGAGAGAGTTGGAGGCCTGGCTCCCTTTTCTTCCCTTCCTAAATAGGCTAGTATTTCAACCTGACAGCTCCCGGCCACTTCTCTGGCTACGGAGCTTTGCGTGTTTATTTTCGTGATGTTTTTATTCCAAAGTCTTTGCCAGGGTCATGTTGTTGAAGCCTGCCAAATGACAGCAGCCCCTGACCCTACTACTGGGTCTGACATATTTTACAGGTAAAACTGTTGTCAGGAAATTATAGAAGCGAAAAAAAAGGCAAAAGAGAGTCCTCAGAAGGTCATTGCATACACGTCCCTGTCTCTAGTCCAGCACCCATCCATATCTGCTTGAATAAATTTCTGTAAACTCTAGTATTCAAACTGTCACAGTAAGGGGATGGATGCGGCACTCTTTAAACCCCGTCCCAGGACCCAGAAACCCACATAGATTACCCCACGGACCCAGAGTCTCCCCAAGTAGCAAGCCCTTCCCACTCACTTGGTTTCCAGAAACGGACTTTGGCAAATATAATATGCTATATACTTTTTACTTAGTCTTCCTTTTGTGTTTTAAGATTTATTTTTAATTCTCTGTGTGTGCTCACTGAACTGGGTGGGAACTGGACTCCGGTCCTCTTCAAGAGCAGCAAGCACTATTTATGCTAAGCCGTCTCTCTGACCTCTGTGTTCTTCTTCTTCTTCTTCTTCTTCTTCTTCTTCTTCTTCTTCTTCTTCTTCTTCTTCTTCTTCTTCTTCTTCTTTTAATGAATTTGAAGGCTGGAAGTTAACCCTGAGAATTTATGCATTGTGGTCACACGTGTTAGAACAGTTCAATCTTGAACACAGTGTGCTCTCTCCAAAGATGGCTGTAGTTTCCAAATGCACTGAGGCATTAATGATGGCACCTTTCCTGACCCCTCGTGTGAAACATGTTCCCAAGCCTGGATAAAGCTTATCCACAGACTTAAATGTACACACACACATACACACACACACACACACACACACACACACAGACACACACATACATATATACATACATATACATATAAACATATAACATGTCTTCCTCTAACTAAGCCCCAGAGAGCCATTTAAGGACCTTCATCTATGATAGCATGTCTGCAAGGATTGGAGTTGTAGCCCAGGTGTTACAGAGCTTGCCTAGGATGCATGAAGCCACGGGTTCAATTACCAGTAGCACATAGGCCCAAGGTGCTGATATCTGCCTATAATCCCAAAATTTAGGAGGTGGAGACAGGAAAATTAGCTCGATGTTGGCGACATAGTGATTTCAAGGCTGGCCTGAGCTACACGAGACTGGTACGCAAAAGAAAAGAAGAAAAGGAAAAGAAGACGCCTGTGTGACACCAACCAACCAGCTGCAAGCCAAAAGCAGAAGGGAACAGTTCTCTGGCTGTACACACACTTACTGCTGCCACTTGTCTGAATATTAGAACAAGCCCGGTGAAGGGCTGGCGTTTTCTGTTATTGTCCACAGACAGGCCTAAAATCCTGTGTCCATGGAAAGTGTGGTTCTTTTCTTCACTTACCACACTGTGACTGACCGGCCTTTTTTGCTATGTGATAAACTCAAAACCGGCATGACTGTGTCGCACTAAGAGATACACCAGGGCTGGAGAGATGGCTCAGTGTGTCAAAGCACTCACTGTGGATGCCGACATGCAAGCGTCACAGACTTGCCAGAGAGTCTAGCATGGAGCTGGCTGTAAGACGGCTGCTTTGATCGCCATAAGAGAAAAGGTACAACAAGAGACAAAACTAGAGTGGAGGCTGCCCACTCCTAGTGTTGGCAAAGGTGAACACATTTCCTGAGAGTGAACTTCACACACACACACACACACACACACACACACACACACACACACACACACTCAGAATAGGACAGAGATATTTGGGTGAATCGACTCAGTATTCCCTCACCACTTTGGGAGAAAATATTTTCATGTCAGCCACCTTTGCAAGAGACCAAGCTAATGCAATTCCCGGATAATCTAGTGAAATAAATGGCTAGTTGGTCTGAGGCTTGGAAAATGCACAGGCTTGAGTAATGCTGGAAATGTACCTAAAGCCCTGAATTGACAAGATCGATATTTCTGTCTGTATGTCAGACAATTAATTTTCAAAATTACTCTTCCTTTGGTCCTTGGTCGATTTGGTTTCCACAAATCAAATCCCTAGAAATTTGCTTGAGCCTCTCTCCAACTCTCCTCATCACTTGAGCTGCCATGGATTCGGCCGAGGACAAGAAGAGAGAAACACAAATATATGTGTGTATGTGTATATATGTGTGTGTGTGTGTGTGTGTATGTATGTATATATATGTGTGTGTATGTATATATGTATATATACTTTTATTTTTAATTATGCCTATGTGTATGTGTCTGTGTGGGGGTATGTGTACACAAGTGCATGTGCCCTTGGAGACTAGAGTCGTTGGCTCTCTGGAACAGGAGTTACCACAGACTGTTGGAAGCCAACTGATATGGGTGATGCGAATCAAATTTGGGTCTTCTGGAAGAGTAGACAAATGCTCCTAACCCTGGAACTGTTCCCCCAGCTTCTAATGCTGGCTGGAGTTTGAATCCAGAAGCCAAGAAGGCTTATCTAACATGCATTGGGTATTTGTTCATTTTTTTTTTAAACCAAGGTTGCTCTACGTGGCCCTGGCTACCCGGGAACTTGCTCTGTAGACCCGGCTGGCCTCAAACTCAGAGATCACCTACCTCTGCCTCTTGAATGCTGGGATTAACTACACCCCGGTAACCATGTGTGTACATATGTAGTATGTAGTATGTATTTTAGGTTTTGAGACAAGGTCTCACTCTGTATCCCAATCTGACCTTGAACTTCAGCGATCCTCCTGCCTCAGCCTCTCAAGTACTGGGATAGGCAAGAGCTACGAAACCTCCATAGTCATTAGCATTTACATAAAATGATAAAGACACAATTACAGTCTTTTTGAGGGACTGGTTGGAAATGTGACACACTCCAAGATGTTCGTTGCTTGCAACATGGTAGAAGGTTGCTTCTCCTCCGTAGGTTCCCCTGTGAGCCAGGCAGACATCCTCTTCACATGTAGTGTGTGTACTATTCCCTGGGGCCTCTGGGTCTGCAACATGACAGAGGAAGACACGGAGGCATGGGACAAGGGAGGGTGTCAAGACACACTCCTTAAACTTCTGGCCAGCAAACATGCATTCCATTGATTAGAACTCAGCGTGTTGTGGCCACAACAAACTGTAGAGTGCTGGGGGAACCGTGGTCAAGCCATGGGTCTTCAAGAAGAGGAGTGGTTGCTATGGAGACCAAGACGGGAAATCTTCAGGGAGTGCTGCCAAAGAACACCTTACAGAGCATACTTGGGAAAGGGGAGAGATTTCTCTCCCAAAGGGACCTTTCTCTGGATGGGTTGTGCTGACAGAATAAGGAAGTGTGTGTGTGTGTGTGTGTGTGTGTGTGTGGTGGGGGTGGAGGAGACTTCTGAAAAGACCAGAAGCAAAGGGGGTGAGTGCACTGCCCTGTCGCCTGTCCTAGCAGGATGCCCCACCTCTTTTCACCTCTGTGGAATAAAGACATCCCTGAAACCCAGGGAGTTTAGATAGGGATACACTCCTAAAAATCCTTTTGCTAATAAAAAAACGAATCCAGTAAATTTTACCACTGGATAGAGAAGCCAATAAAATCCACGAAAGCAGAATTGCCTGGTACTCGACCCTAAATATAATAAAACATAGTTCACATCAGATTAATTAAAATTTTTGATTTAATTTTTAAAAAAGTGCTTCTTTCTGCTGGGATTAGAAGACACACCTAGCTCTCTGTTAAAAAATAAAAAAGCTCCTCCATTCTCCCCGGTTGCCCCGTTCTGCAGCCAAACTCATTGCTTCATTGCTATCTGTGTGCAATGAACATTTTTCCTGTCCTCTCTTCCGTTGCACTGGAGTTCTTTTTTAAACAGTCTCTCTCCTGCCCCATTTCCTGGGACCCACTGGACCGCATGCTGAGAAAACAAAAAGTGGGGAGGGCCTGTCAACTTTCAAGAGAAGCCAAGCCATTTTAAGAGAGTGGAGAGGATTTGGATGAGAAATAATCCATCAGTGTAGACCTTTGGGGCTGAAATTAGTCCACATTTCTCCCAATGCCATAATGGTGAAAGAACCTTTAGTTGGAGCAGCTTTGAGGGTAACAACCCCACCACCACACACTCCACACACCCCCACCACAGCAAAGGGCACTCGGTAACCCAAAAGTTTATTCCTGTACTATTTCTGCAAATAAGCGCAAAAGCAAGGTCTCAAGGCAACTAAAGTCATCGTCCCTAGGACCAGACACCAGCGGCTCAGTTCTCCTGGGCTCTCATCACTCCTGCACCGGGGGCCCCCACGAGGTATGGAGAGGGGTCCAGCCCTCTGAAAAGTACTTTGGGGCACTGGATCCCCGAGAAGCCAACTGCGGGAAGGAGACTCCAACACGGCCTCAACAGAGCGGGGATGCTGCACCGTGCTGCGAGGTCCTACATTCCAAGGAGTGCTGCGGCAAGATGCTGGGCTGATGCTAAGCCGCAGCGCCAAAACAACAAACAAAACAAAACCCCTCAAGTTCAAGTGGAACATGAATGTTGAAAACTACGAATTCATTTTCCAGGCTCCAGCTGATTTCTTTTTTCTTTTAGAATATATTCCCTTCAAAACAAACAAACAAACAACAGCAAAAAAAAAAAAAAAAAAAAAAGATGTGGACAGGCAGGCGCCACGGTCTGGGGTTTGAGGTTTGCGACTGATGCAGATTTCGTTTGTTTCCTTGAGAAAATAAGGGTCGCCCTGAACTAGGCTGGGAGCGTGGGGACCTCGGCCTGAGCTCCGTGCAGCCGGTCTGGACTCCCTCTTCGGGCTGCCCACCAAGCTCTCCGGGATGCCCAGCGCTTGAGGAAGTTTTCCAAAAGGCACTGGACGCCGCCGGATTCCTGGGCTGAGCCCGGCGCTCTGTGGCTGCATCTGTCCCAGAATCCGACCTATCGGGTCTACGGTGGTCTAAGGGAAGAGCTTCTGTCCACTTCGCCTAATTTCGACAGCAGGAGGCCCTCGGGTCTCTGAACATAAATAGGAAACTGCTGGAGGGAGTTAAGAAGACAAGATTCAACATTCCTAAACTCTGAGCAGCCCTGGGATGGCAGTCCTAAACAATGTGACTAATCTCTACAGTGAGATGCGACTAAGCAGGAGCGCTTGCTATCCCGTGGCTACGCAGAATGAGTCTGCACAGTCAATCTGGGAAGCCACGCGAAGACACCTACGTGGCCTTCAGAAGTTGGGGTGGGGGGGGGACCCTCCTCCGCCCGCCCCCCCCCCGCAGTTTTTGACGCCTGAGGCTGATGGTACCAAGTAAAGGTTGAAAAAGGGTGGTGAAGGAGAGGCTAGAAGGGGGGCTGCCTGGACACCATAAGTATTTGTAACCAAGGTAAAAGTTGTAGTTATTTCAATGTACGGCCCATTCAAATAGCATGGTCCTCAGTCTCCAGACTCTACGGGGATGAGTCACAGCCTCAGTGGGGGGGGCACAATATTCCAGCCTGTTTAGAAGCATTCACCAAGCTCCTTCACACTCTTGATTATTTGAATAATTCACACAAAAAGCAAATTGCAAATTTCTGGAAAACAGTTACTGCTGGATAGGACGGAGAGAGCGATAGAATGTGTGTGTGTGTGTGTGTGTGTGTGTATGTGTGTGTGTATGTGTGTGTGTGTATGTGTGTGTGTGTGTGTTTCAAAACACTGTGCAACCAGCCTTTACCCACGGTGTATTCAACCTACCATGGCTCACAGACATGCATTTTAAAATTTTGCATCTATACCAAACATGTATAGATTTTTTTTATTATTCCTAAATTGTACAATGTATCAACTATTTTCACAGCATTTACATTGCATTAGATGCAATTAGATTACTGTGAGTAGCCCAGAGATGATTTAAAGACTGCAGGAGGACTTACTTGTACTTTTTATATATTATTTAATGTATATATGCATATATGTGTATATAGATGTATTACTTTTGAGACAGGGATTTAATCAACCTTTTAGAGAAATCTTCACATTTGTGTACATACATATACATATATATATACATATATATACCCCAACACACATATACATAAAGGGAGTGTACAAATGAGTACATTTTCTCCTTGTATCTATTAAAAAACCTTATTTCTTGGCTGGAAATAGGTAGGGTAGCTGGCTCCGAAGTCTCTAAGATGAACACACTTGTAAACATCAGATGTCACCCCACAGAACCTTCCGGTTAAAAATCTGATAGGGCAGATTCAGGATATATTCTGATCCAGGCACAGGGAACACAGTATCTGAGACACTCTGTGAGGGTTCAGAGATGAAAGAGGAAGCCAGCACAGGGGCCCAGGGGGTGCTTCAGGGTCCTAGGGAAGAGCTAGAGCTCAGCCAGCGTGCTAGACCCAGACAGGATGAAGGCAGCGGTCATCTTTGGACGAGAGAGGGCCTGTTGGGCTTTCTTCCTCTCAGGATGAATCATATGCTAGAAGCACATTTGAGGGTGGGGCTAGGCTGTGCAAAGTAGTGAGTCCAATTTTCTAACCTTCAGGAGAAGAAATTCACCACCCTTTATGGTCCCGATGCTATATTTAAGGCCCAAAACATTCTGAGGATAAGATTTAATATAGAAAATTTGCAGAGCTGCAATGCAACAAGTTTAGAAGTATAACTGAAACATTTCCAACTGTGCATGGGTACCGTCACTGTGAGTATCTGTTTATGACATGACCATGGCCTTTCTATATGTATTATTTGCAGCAACACACACACACACACACACACAGAGAGAGAGAGAGAGAGAGAGAGAGAGAGAGAGAGAGAGAGAGAGAGAGGGAGGGAGGGAGAGCGCTGTATAAAAGCTTAATCTAAGATTCCCACCATCTGCATACTTTACTTTCCTCCTTTCTCACTATGTCAGCTAAGATACACCCAGTTTTCCCGGAAGCCCCTTCTACCCCTCTTTTGAGCCTCAACTTTTCAGAGAAATCTTGGTGTCTCTGTGATTACTTAACCACCTCTCTACTCCGTGACTGGGCACAGGAAAAGAAATGCCATGTTTTCTTTTCTTTCTTTTCCTTTTTCCTTTTCTTTACTTACTTTAGGAGGCCTCAGCCATCAGACAGGGAGAAGGCCTACGAAGTGATTATTGATCTTGGCAGGGGATGTGACCAACAGACATTTTAGGTGGTGAGGTAACAGCGGAAGAGGGGAGGGAGACACATTATCCATGAAAATGTCGCAATAAACGTATCATTTGTGCCCTAGCTTAAAAAATGTAGTAGCTTTTGAAGTTATAGTTAGGTACAAGAAACCCTGGAGGTCTGGAGACCAAGCTCACAACACTTCCATTCTGCTCAACGTGCCTCAGTCAGCCAGCATCCACCCACACTCTCACAGAGCCCAAGGACTCCATCGGAGTGGGTCCTGAGGCACAAATGAACGTGCCCGCTTGAGTGCCCAGCTTATAGGCGCCCAGAGCGCACGACGGCGCGACAAATGAGGTTTACGCTGGGACTAGTACCGGCCTTGCTTGGTTCGCCCAGGTTTGCTTAAAGAGCTGCAGGCACTCTTTTCCGCTGTACTCTTGAGTCAGCCACTCACTGTCCTGTGTGAAAGCAACCCTCTCCAAGCTTAAGCCTGGTCTGCGCCGGGCGAGCCAAAATGCTAAATAATTGTCGGGCGCGCGTAAACTTAAAAACAAACAGCATATTTAAATGAGTCTTGGGAGCGATCCAAAGAAAGAGAGCAGACCCCTGCTTGAGCGAGTTTCTGGCCGTGGCCCCACCCACTGCAGCGTCTCCCATGATAGAGTCGGCTCAACCCGCAGGCCGAAGAAGTGACCAAAACTTCCCAAGATCCAAGCGGAAAAAATTGCCCCACAGAACAACGATCAAAACTCTCACTCAGTGAAAAAGTAGCAGAGGTTTGTGTGCTCCCCGGATCCACACCACCCTCGTGCCTTTGTTCTCTCTTAAAAAACAACAACAACAACAAAAAAAAAACTAAAAGACATCCTTGCACTTACATGTGACAGCATACTATTTCTGCTTAATAGTTAATTGTACCAGAAAAAATAAATAAACACAGAGATGGGTGTTCAAAGACGACAGCCAAACACAGAATCCACAGGACCGGCCATCTCCCTGTTCACCTCAGCATGACCTTAAAGACTTTGATTTTTTTTTTTAGATGAAACATGGCTATGTTGTAATAATCAAGGAAACTTATCATGTTTAACAACAGAAATTAAAAGACCACCTAATTTTATGGGTGAGTGTCTGAGGTCACACATCTTATGTTAGTGTTCATATGACTTTCTAACACCTAGCACGGCTTGTCTAGAAATGATGGGTCTATAGTAGATGAGCCAGAAATAAATCTGTATTATTTCTTCAGTGGGAAAGTAATTAATAAGCTATCCGCTGTAAAGAGGGCTATGAGTGTTTTACAACACCAATACAGATTATAGTAAAAAGGGAATTTCCTCACTGTGTCTAAGAATTGTATCTGTACAACTTGCATAAAGTCTTCTCACCATTGCTGTTGGCCCAGCTGAGGGAGAGATGGTTGCCTCTGGGGAGAGCAGGGTCTTCCTCAAGCCCACACCTTAGGCATGTTCCTTTTTTGCACACCTCATGATGATGACCAACAAATGTCTCCACGCTGCACGTGTAGTACACACCTGAGTAGCCCACATTCTTCCAAATGGGTGTTGTGCAAAGCCCTGAACTCAACAGCCAGGCTCCCTAGAGACTCTGAACACCATCAAGTTCCAGGGTCTTGAGGTGGTTTCTCTGCCTTGAAAGCTTTTATTATCTTACCTGAGGTACAGATATGACTGTGTTGTTAGCTCTGTTACAACTACAGGAGAGCAGCCAGAAAGAAAAATGTGCTTGTAACTCCCCATAAAGAAGGGAGTTTGCTTGAGAGCAAAGCAATAAGGAAGGGCTAGCCTAACTGGCCTTCCCCCTGCCCCCCAGGAAATCAGAGTGCCCTCCCAGCCACTAAAAAAAAATCACCAAATTATATCTCACATTGTATCCTCCCACTAATCACTCCCAGTAGGAATCTTGTCCCAAATATCCAGACACACACCCTCTTGTCTATCTTTATGCTTCATGGGCCCTAATCAAAGCTGGTCGTTTCTGAACATGGGAGTCCTCCCCCCCTTCGGCTAAGCCTTGAGATTTTTTTTTCTTCCCTCTTTTTTAGATGTGGGAGGATTGGCCGTTCTTTTGATAAGGCATCTTTTAGAGGTTATTTCTGGCACTCTGCTCAGTGATGTCCAAATCAGAATGTGCTTTTGCTGCTGAAGCTGTCTAATCAGAGAGAGAGAGAGAGAGAGAGAGAGAGAGAGAGAGAGAGAGAGAGAGAGCTGTGCTGTCGCCTGTTTGATTTTAACCCCCTCTTCTTCACAGTGAAATATACGCACTTTCAACAGCATGCCACGGCTCTTAGGACCCCTCCCAACTCTAGTTCCTACACCATGTTAATAATGTTCACTAAGTCCCTTGCCCTGGCCTTAGCAAAAATGCCTACTCTATCAGCTATATCTTTTTTTTTTTTTTTTAAGACCTGTGTAACAGCCTTGGCTGTCCGGAATTCTCTTTGTAGACCAGGCTGGCCTTGAACTCACAAAGATCTACCTTAACCAAAACAGGTTAAACAGTCTACCTTGATCTTCAAGAATGTTGCATTGGGGCCTATAATTCCTCCTTGCTCAAAAACACAACAAAACATAAAACCTAGAAAAAAAACCAGCAACAACAATAAACAACAAAACAAATTTTAAAACCCACCATGATTGTCCATATTTCTTTTTTAAAGTGACTTGAAATAATTTCATTTATTTTTTAAGTTGCTGGTCTGCCTCCCTCTTAGGAGCCCCAAACCTAAACTTTAAAAGATGGAGGAAATCATGGGAAGTGATAAATACCTTTTCCAGGCTTTCAGTTTGTTGGCTTTCTGACCAAAAGGGGCCTTTGTTAGATCTCTGCAAGGAAGTTAAATCCAGTCACCAGCAAACATTCCTCCACCTCGCTGTCCCCAGCCCCCTCAGTTCGCTTGTCTAACTTGAAAATGAACTTGGACTTCCCTCTCAGACAGGCCCTAAAACCAGGAGAGATTTTATTTGTCTGTTTCTGAAGGGCTTCCTAAAAGGGGGAGGTGTTGAGGGCGGCAAGGGGGACAGAGGGCCCTTTCCTGACGTGTGGGGCGGGGTGGGGGGAGACACTGTGTTAATTTCTTAACTCCACATTAATTCTTTGAACTTTTTTTTTTCTGGGTTGGGGGCAAGTGCCACACTGAGATGCTGCCAAGAGAAAGGGGAGTGTGTGTGTGTGTGTGTGTGTGTGTGTGTGTGTGTGTTAAGAAAGGGACTGTGTGTGGGGGGCTGAGGCTTAGGAAAGGGACTGTGGGGGGGCTGAGGCTTAGGAAAGGGACTGTGGGGGGGCTGAGGCTTAGGAAAGGGACTGTGGGGGGGCTGAGGCTTAGGAAAGAGACTGTGGGGGGGGCTGAGGCTTAGGAAAGGGACTGTGGGGGGGGCTGAGGCTTAGGAAAGGGACTGTGGGGGGGCTGAGGCTTAGGAAAGGGACTGTGGGGGGGCTGAGGCTTAGGAAAGGGACTGTGGGGGGGGCTGAGGCTTAGGAAAGGGACTGTGGGGGGGGCTGAGGCTTAGGAAAGGGTGGGAAAAGAAAAGATGAGGGGGTTGAAGCTCTAAGGTGAGCCTGGGAGTTGGCAAACTAAGGAAGAAAGAGAGATGGCATTGAAGACAGTTTCTTGGCAGTTCACCCTGGGAGCAAGTGGTCACCTGACTTTCACTGACCCTGCACAGCCGCACAGGTAAAGTCTGCAATTGAGGACAGGCTGGATGGAAATTCAGGGAAAGAGTGGAGGTGGCCCACAGCATGGATCTCCACTGAATCAGACAAAGTTTGAGATAACCTCAAGCCTAGGCCTACATTGCGACAGAGAGAAGTAAATCTCCTGCCATTTAAAGGGGGCTGGCATGAAGGCAAGTTTGAGTCAAGTAAGATCCGTAAACAAAGAGCAAAGTGGAGCCTCCCTCAGCCACCCCTGGTCCCAGCTCCCCTCAAACTGGCAGCCAAGGGAGGGTTACAGAGAATAAAATGGAAGATGCCAAGAAGGCAGCTGCTGTCCAGGAGGTGAGTTCCCGGGCTGGGAGGAAAAGTCCACTGGTCCTTCTCTGATGCTAGGCTCTAAGTGTGGAAAGATAACGGTAGAGCAGGTTCCAGAGGGATCCAGAGTCTGGAATGTGGCATATGTGCGGATACACTCTTCAGCCACCTCATCCTTTCAGGAGGAGGAAGAGAAGGGACCTGGAGGTCACAGGAGCGCCAAGTTTAGCTCCTTTTCTTCCTTTCCTTGTCAACATCACCCTTTGCAGCCTACCGTGAATTTCTTCCCAGTGTATGGGTCTCCCCTTTCACACACACCCTCATGAATGCCCCTTCGTAATCCTTTTCTGAGCCCCTAACCTCTTCCTTAATCTTAAACATCCCCTTCTTGCCTGGGTAGCTCAGACCCTATGTTTTCTATCCTCCACAGCCAGGACCCTGGACAGGAAAAACAACCCCAGCAAGTGATGTGAGCCTTATAGTGTTCCAAATCTGGGCCAGAATCCAGACCCCATGGTGATGAGGCTCTTTGTTCTCAGACGGACTCAACCAACCCCCTCCTGTTAAAAAAAAAACTGGACTTCCTCACCCCCCAGGAAAGAATTCCAGAGTTTCAAGCATAACCCTTACCAATACGGAGGAGCCAGAAAAGGGAAGCAAATTGGAAAATCGCCCTATGCTTAATTTCCAGAGGAAGAAATCTCAGCATTGAATAAGACACACAACTTCACTTCTCCCTAGCCTGAACTGAAACTAAGTCCAGCCCTCCTCACGGTGGGTCATACTTGCTTTCTCCTGCTGCAAACGTGCTGTAAGGTTACATCTCTGACTTTGCCCTTGATGCTGGTGGCCAGAAATGTAATCCCACCCCAACCTAACCTCAGAAAGACACTGCAGACCGGACCACCTGCCATTCTGTTTTCCTTGGTGATGCTTTTGTAAGTAGAATGTGAGAAATATGTGAACTGGGTGTGTATACAAACAAGTAAACGACAAACTCTGACCTTTATTTGCAGAGGATTTACACAAAGAGCTTGTGTCTTCACGAACATATCCAGCCTGTGCCCACAGAGATCCGTGCAAACAGTGCACATACATATCAGCCCACACACCTAAACCCACAGGCTAGTGCTGGGTACACACACACACACACACACACACACACACACACACACACACACACGCACACACAATTTCCAATGAAAAAACCACGTTAAGCGGAGAGAACTTAGCTGGCAACTTGATTCACCGGAGGACGCTGAGAGCAGAATGGTTCACACAGTTGTCGCTTTGAGAAAGCATCCCGGAATCAGCTGGGCCCTCTCCCAGTTTTCCTTCAGTACACTTAAATGATTCCATCTTTTTTCCTAAGTGAACAGCTTCGCTTCTGTTTTGTGTTTTTTTTTCCCCTCTAAACTTCATCCTGGGCCAATTCACACCACACAATCCTTGAAGTGGGGCGTTTGAGGTACGGCGAAATGGGGGAGGGGGCGCACGGGTGAGCGTTTCAACGGGAGGTTGTAGAGCCTGGGATTCTGGGGCGAGGATCGCCTCCGAAATAAAATGTAATTACTACATTTCCAGTGATGCGTATTCTCCTGGAGTGGTTAATTTGATTTTGCTTGTGTCTCAGCGAGATACATATTTTTTTTCGGGGGTGGGTGGGGAAGCTACCCCACGCTTAAAGTTAATTAACCAGCAAGGCTTTACTTTC
Source organism: Acomys minous (assembly GCF_964271855.1). Classification (NCBI taxonomy): domain Eukaryota; kingdom Metazoa; phylum Chordata; class Mammalia; order Rodentia; family Muridae; genus Acomys; species Acomys minous. The sequence continues at coordinate 652,821 of NC_140493.1, read as the reverse complement.
GAAGATCCGCAGACAGGCTCTTCTTTTGCGCGCTTTCTTTTGTGATCCCTGTGGGCCTAAGGGAACATGCATGGATGGAAGGTCTAGGGGAACCAACTAAAGGGAATGTGAAGATTTCCCAGCCACTCTCAACCAACGTTCTTAACCAGGACTTTCCCCTCTGGGCGTCTCCCCACAACCTCCCCCCCCATGGCTTTGGGGGCTTACATCTTCAGCCGCAAGGAAGACTTTGTTTCCCTCTGTCTTCTTCCCGCTAAATTTTAGCAGAACAGTGCCCCTAATAAATGGAATTGTAAAGTTGCCGGGTTAATTAAATCTATATCTCATTGCAATAGGAATAGTTAATGCCCTTATATAAACCTGGAAGAGAATATGCCATTAATTTTATTTATTGTGGGGCCTCCCTTCACCTAGATCCTTCCTTCTCCCGAGTTCTGCCCTCTACTCTCAAAGGCTGGAGAAGTGCCTTTGGGTATCAGAACTGAGCCTGGTATTTAGGCCTCTTCGCCAAGGGAGCTCCCAGGAATGGGAAAGGCTCTTTTCCCCTTCTCAAGGGGGGCACAGCACCTCACAGGAGGAGGAACAACCTCTATCACCTACTGCTAAGAAAACTCACACCACCACCCCCATCTCGCCACCTACCCCTCTCAGCCAGCCTTAGGCAAGGGGGCCAAGTTCACAGGACCCAGTCTAGGCTTGGCCTGGGCCTTGTTTGTTCTCCTTGTTGTTTGTTTACCTTGACCTTGGACTCCAACAGCAGGGTAGCCAGTTTTCCAGCGGGGAGGGGGCTCTCAGAGAGACCCCTCTGCTTACTCTCCCCAACATTTTCCTCAACATTGATAAGCTGGCCTGCTTTCAAGCTCCCTTCGTTTGCTTTTTTTCTTCTTGCTGCCATCCCAGGGTGTAGCCTGCTTTCAGAACTCTGAGGAGACACTTCTTGACGAAGACCTTGCTGATAAAAAAAAAATTCTTCATTTCTTGTCCTAGCTCACCAAGGCCTGGGGCGCTCAACCTTCATAGAGCATCCTTCTCCCCTCTGAGATCTTGGCCCCCCCCAACTCCAACATTCGCCTCCAATTGAGGAGTGGGTTGGCCCTGGTAGGTGCTCAGTGTTGGCAGCCTGTGCAAACACCACCACCCAGCACCAGCATTTAAAACTTGTGGCAGAGGGAAGAAAGAGGGAGACACCGCAGCCCTCTCTCTTCCTCTTTATTATTATTTTTTCCTGCCCTCTTGCTCTTTATTGCCTCTTCTCCTCAGGGAGGGGTGTGTGTGAAAGGGAGCTTGGTGCAATTCCATGGAGATGGCCCTCTGCAAAGGGGTGACTCTACTGAGGCCCTAACCAGTGTTGGGGGGGCGGGGTAGAAAGAAAGTGGGTGTTATTAAAATTAGAAAAACGGTGATAATTTTTTTTAAAATAGAAGACAGTTTAGGATCTAAGTACTCTTCTTGAACGAGAGTGGCCCCGAAAGAAAGCTGTGGGAACAAGAATAAAGCTGCTCGGACATGAGATCTGCCTGGCTCCTTAGGGTTCATCATCGGCACCAGCCCGCGCCGCTGAGGGTGGAGGGGCCTTGTGCTCTCGGGGTACCCAAGAGTTGCACCTGTCTGAAGCCCCTTAGGTTCTTGCCCACTTTCCACACTTCCTTTTGTGCACCCAAGCGACTATGGCTCTTGCAAGAATCCAGGGCTTTCCCTTTGCTCAGCCAGAACCCCCTTCTCTGTTTCCTTGGCGGTGGGAGTGGGGGCTCTCACTCCGGTATTTCTTTTGCATGCTGATATAAGCCATCTCTCCTACTGTCCCTCCATTTCTCTCCCCCCCCCTCTCTCTAGTTTTCCTCTGCTTCTCGCTGAGAGAATATTCCATAACTTCTCTCCTTTCCCCACTCTGGGGTGAAGTCTGCATTTGGAGAAATCATATCTCCCAACCACGTCTGATACCAGAGAGAGCCTTTTTCCAGACAAATTGGGGCTCAGGGGAAAGCGGCTGCAGTCGGTCGCAGTTTGAAACTCTGGTTTCTGCATCAAAGGCTGACTGAAAGGCATGGTGAGGTTCTCGCCCACTGCCCACCGTGAGCTGGAGCGCAGCCTGCCACAACTGGAGCCTTCCTGACTATTTTCTAGATGATGATGATGATGACGACGACCACGACGACGACGAAGACGATGATGATTGTACCTTAATATTTACTAAAACTCCACATTTGCCTCCATTCTCAGCTCCAAGCCCCAATTTAGATACTTGGTAGTCAAAGCCATCGGCTTGAGAACCCGATCTCTCCGGCTCACACCGTGAGCCTAGGGGGAGGAGCCCAGGAACCATCCTCTACTCCCTAGGTCCCTTTGCGTCGGCCTAATTCAGCCTCTCTGCACCCCCCCTCCCTTAACAAGGCTTGCCTAGGGGGCGTTTTTCCCGTCCCTTTAAGTCTCCCAACTCTCCCCTCCTTTACCTCTCAAGAGAGCCAATCAACAAAGTCTTCATTTCTTTCCGCCCCGCCCCACCTCCCGGGGAGGGAACCCCTGGAGACCCAGACCTAGCATCACGTGAGGCGGCTGTGGTCACGTGGGAACCAGGGGCGTGCTGAGGAGAGGAGGGCGGGAGCAGGCGGATTTCTTAATGAAGTGTGCCCGCATGCGTAGTGGGAATGCGGCGGAGGGAGGGGGGGAAGCACCGTAGGGAGGAGGAGGGGAGGAGTGGAGAAGGGAGGGAGGAGGGATTGGGGGGGGGGGAGGGAAAAAGGGAGCGAGGTGTCTCCCTAGCTCGCTGCCTCTGGCAAGTGGAGTTTTTAAAAAGCTGGAGCAGATCATGTCATGACGACTTCGCTGCTCCTGCACCCGCGCTGGCCGGAGAGCCTTATGTACGTCTATGAGGACAGCGCGGCGGAGAGCGGCAGCGGCGGCGGCGGCGGGGGAGGCGGTGGCGCGGGCGGCGCGGGGGGCGGCTGCAGCGGAGCGAGCCCCGGCAAAGCCCCGACCATGGACGGGCTGGGCGGCAGCTGCCCGGCCAGCCACTGCCGCGACCTGCTACCGCACCCGGTGTTGGGACGCCCGCCTGCTCCTCTGGGCGCCCCTCAGGGCGCCGTCTACACGGACATCCCAGCCCCGGAGGCGGCGCGCCAATGCGCCCCACCGCCGGCGCCCCCCACTTCGTCCAGCGCCACCCTGGGCTACGGCTACCCATTCGGGGGCAGCTATTACGGCTGCCGCCTGTCGCACAACGTGAACCTGCAGCAAAAGCCTTGCGCCTATCATCCGGGTGACAAGTACCCGGAGCCGTCGGGTGCCTTGCCTGGCGACGACCTGTCCTCCAGAGCCAAGGAGTTCGCCTTCTACCCCAGCTTCGCCAGCTCCTACCAGGCAATGCCCGGCTACCTGGACGTGTCGGTGGTGCCCGGGATCAGCGGGCACCCGGAGCCGCGTCACGACGCGCTCATCCCTGTCGAAGGCTACCAGCACTGGGCTCTTTCCAACGGCTGGGACAGTCAGGTGTACTGCTCCAAGGAGCAGTCTCAGTCCGCCCACCTCTGGAAGTCTCCCTTCCCAGGTAAGGAAGGGGCCTGAACGGCGCCGCTGCCGCCGCCGCCAGGGACCCCTCCCCGCCCTGCCTGCCCCGCGGCTCCGCGCCCCAGCCACCCCCGCCGTCTGGCCCCGGCGCGCCGGCTCGGCTGGGCTGTCGATGGAGCCGGCCGGGCGAGCTGTGCTGAGGAATGCGTTGGGGAAGAAATCTGCTCCGACACGTTCCCCGGAGCTGCCGGGTCGAGAGTGAAGCAATCAGAGGCGCCCGAGCGCCGGCTCGGCTCTGGTCGGAAGCTCGCCGCCTCCTCCCCCTGCCCGTTCCAGCCGCTCTCAGGGATCCTGGCCCCTAAACTTGCTTCCGGCCAGGAATGGCTTGGGGTCGGACCTCTAGTGCCTTGAAACCTAGTAAAAACCCTCCACCCAGTGGATAGTTGGGGCTTGAGGGAAGGATAAGAGGACCTTGACCCTGCCCGATTTACAGGATCTGTCAGCCACCAGATGCTATAGCATTAAAATAGGGATCTAATTTGCCAAAGCAAATGTACAATGGTTTTTCTTTTCTTTTTAAATTTGACCATGGATGTTCTTTAAGAGAACAGAAGAGCTAAGATCTATCTCTGTCGAGGGAGTGTAAGATTTGCGTCCTTTCCTGGAATGCAAAATTTTCTTTGCTGCTTTGGTACACAGTTTTAACCCCGTGAATCCACTGCCACATCCTTCAAGTGAGAGTTAGTTGCCAGCATTCTAGTCAGAGAAAGGGGGGGGGGTCTAAGATGAGGGGCGGGCGGGAGAGGCAGGCCTGTGCTGTGGTCCCGGGGTCCAGGCCACAGCCTGGAAATGCCTGGCTCTTGTCTGGCTGTGTATGCAAGAAGAGCTCACTCCTGTACTGTTCCTTTGAGGCTGTCTCTCAAAAGGAAAGGATTCTGTAACTCACCCCCCCCACCTCCCCAGAGGAGAAAGACCACCCCAGATTTCCCAAAACTGTATTAGAACCTTTGGGTTCCACTCTAATCTGAGAGATTAGGCTTTGGGGGGAGGTCTAGAAAAGTCTGCGCTCCCTGTACAGAGCTCAGTGGGAGAGAACCCTCTCTTCTGTTGGCTCCAAAGATCCTTGGGAGTCCACAGAAGCCTAATCTGTCTCCCAGGAAGAGCCCCCTAGCCTCCCGCGCGAGAGAGACCTGGGGATTTTTAACCCTAAAACCTCTTAAGGGTGGGCCTGAGATTCCTCTGCACCCGGGATTGGGCGCAGAGGGAGATGGAGAGGGATCACAGTGAGTGATGTTACAGAGTGTAGCAAAAAAAACCGTCCTGACAGACAGTATGAGGTCAGTACCAGAGCCAGACCAACACAAGCATAGCCGTGGTGCGATGGTGTCATACATGCAGCACCATCTCTGCATTGACTGTAAGTTTGTTATACAATACAATTTTATCAATTAGTGTGAAGCACAGACCGATACATTTCTATAAGACAGGCTGTTCATAGGTAGGCATTCCATAATACATTTATAAACGTAAAGGAACAGGCTGCCCTTCTGTTCTCCGTTCTCTGGCTCACAAACAGAAGGCTTCTTGGATGAGGGTCCAGCAGAAATCTTTATGGTGGTGGAACTGATGGGCCATGCTAAGAGGGTCAGTGGGCTGAGAATCTGGTGCCCACCTTGCTCACTATAGATAGGATCCCAGGCCTGGAGGGGGGAAAAAAACCACAAACATTTTCAGAATGAAGAGCTGTACCCAAAACAGCTGCTGGAGCTTCCCTGTAATGGGCGTGCGGGTCGTGTAGTGGGTTGGAGGGAAGCTCAGAATTATCTTTGAGAAAAAACAAACAAACAAACAAACAAACAAACAAACATCTTAAAGATTCCCAGAAACAAAAGTAACAGTGGGGGGTGGAGGGAAGGCTCTGCTAAAAAGAAACAGTTTTATTTCACAGCATCCTAGAGAAAGATATCATATATATATGTATATATATATATATTCCAGTTGAGATTTTAATACACTTGCAAATTACAACATGGATATAAAACCCAGTGTGCCTTGCTGCTCTGGGCTCTTGCTCCCCCATGTAGAAATAGATTCTGCCTGGTGTGTCTCAGTGCCTGGAGAGGTCCAAGAGAGAGGCAGATGAAAAAGAAATTATCTTCAGACACCCTCCATCTTTCTACCCACACAGGTCTTTTAGAAGTAGTGAGATTTTCAGATAACTCTGTCTATGCAATTGTGGTTCCTTCAGCAACATCTAGCCGTAAACACCACTGTCTCTCTTCACTGCCTCTGGCTCTGAGAAACCTCACCTATGGTAGTCTGGGCTGGTGTGGAAGGTGCAGGCAATTGTTCAGGAAGATCTAGATAATTAGAGCTGTGAGGAGTTGTGGCTTCTTTCTCCCAATTATACAGACCCCTGCTTCACTGTTCTGCCACACACACACACACACACACACACACACACACACACACACACTGTGGTGAATGTAGACAGCTTTCTTTTTTCATCAAGAAAGGCAGAAAATCACAGAAAAGAATTAGATGGAGAGTAGAGACAGTTTTGAGATAGGTAGGTAGGTAGGCAGATAGCTAGCTGCTAGCACAAAACAAAAGAATCAACAAAAACTGGGGTTTTGGAGTCCACACTAAAAGTCTGTATTGGCAAAGCCTTTGCCTTTGGGTTGAAAAGAGCCACTAGCTGGACCGCTTAGTCCTCAAATCCCACACCCTACTAATGAAGTGGGCAGACTTTGGGGCTCCCTATACAGAGGCCTCTCAGCTCCCAAACACAGCGATGCCACAACATTGTTTTCGTTTTTACTTGCTTCTCATAGGTGCTGGTCAGATATAATTGCGTGAATTATACGATTAGGTGTGATATGATAAACCTAAGACCAGACAGATAGGAACTATGTGATTAGGTAGGGATGAATTGATTGGTCTAGGTGGTCTGGAGAGACACTGGGAAAGGGGACACTGAGACACTTATGGCCAAGTCCCCACCCTAGACAGCCTAGACACAGCTCAAAGTCTAAGCGACCAGATGATCTCCCATCCCTAAAGCCCACTGCCTTTCTAGCCAGAACAGCAGACAATGGAAGGTGCGCCTTTGAGAAGGAAAGACAGGGAGCTAAGCAACCTGCTGTTCAGTTTGATCCAAGAAAGCCTTGGTGAAGTCAAGACGTGACATCCAGGGGGTGTGGGGCAGTTTAGAGCAGTTATCTACCTTTTAACCAGATGTTTTTAGGGCCTAATGATTAAATTTCATTAGATATTTAGATTTGATGTTTAGGGAGCTACTGAAGTAGAAGTTTGGGGTTTTGTTTTTTGTTTTTTGTTTGTTTGTTTTAAATAGGAACCACTATCTGGTCCATCCAGAAGCTGCTATATGTCACTCTGCCCTAAAGCGGCACAGGCGCCAGGTGCCGGGTTCCATTTTGGCCCTTACTGTGGCTTTGTGTGAAAAGTTGGGAGTGTCTAGGTTCTAATTCTGTCATTTAGGTCACTTTCCCTACTCTGAACCTCTGATTTCTGACATGGTAAAATATGTTTAATAAAACACCACTGAAGAGATGCCGGAGGTGTAGGGGGACTCACCCTCTGCATTTTCAGTCTTGTCCCAGAATCATCACCAGTTTCTTTTCTTTTTCTTTCTTTCTTTCTTTTTTCTTTTCTCCCTGAGACAGGGTTTCTCTGTGTAGCCTTAGCTGTCGTAGACTCCATTTGTAGACCAGGTTGGCCTTGAACTCACAGAGATCCACCTGCCTCTGCCTCCCCGAGTGCTGGGATTTACAGACTTGTGCCGGCACATCCAGCTCATCAGTTTCTTAAACTATGGTTCCATCTATTATAAGAGTAAAAGAAATTGAAAGATGAGTTCTTTAAAATTTTGTCTTACACACACACACAAAATTTTTTTTCTTTTTAACTTTGCAGATTATATCTGCTAAACTAAAGTTGATTTTTCTCCCAAATTAAGGGAAAAATTTCTTGGCTTATTTACACAGAGAAACATTGCTAAGTTGAGTAATTTTCCTGAAAAATTGTCACCATGAAAGCAGTCAGAACAGGCCACTGGAACCTTTTTGCCATTTTCTTCCTGGGCACTTTATTTCTCTCAGCATTGTGACCCCCGGCCCCCCCCCCTGCCTCCACTTCCTGTATAGTGTCCCCTGGGTCTCTAAGAGAGGGAGCATTCTCACTAGGAATAGCAGTGTAGGGTAGATGCTTGTAGGGTGGCCTTCGTGCTGGGGCTATGTCTAATACTTTCAAAAAAGGAGCACAGGATGGAGGAGGAAACCTCGGATGTATTCAGGGTCTACCTGAAGTCCTACAATGACATGGGAAACAGCGAGGGCTGAGCTAGTCACCGAAGCGCCCTTGTCCCACCACCACGGCCTTTCACTGACAGCAGTGCAGGTGGAGAGTGACATGTTATTTTGAATTCTTGTGAAATGCTCTAAGCCTGAAGAAACTGAAAAAGTAGTGGCCCGAGACTGCAAATGTAGAGCTTAGGACACCTGGCATGCAGAAAAATTCTTTTATCCTTGGAAGAGCAGAGAAAGGAAGGTCGGAACAGAATTTGTTCCTTTTGGTGAAACCTGCCTATAGACTTCCTCCTATGAGGGAACCTCCTCTGATGGGGAGCTGGTTCCCTTCTTCCTTGGATGGTGTTAGGTGATTCACAACACTGGAATCCCTTTTCTAAGTGACTGGTCCCCAAGCAGTCTGGTTTCATCTAATAGTTTCTTCTCTGGGTTGGTAGATCAGATCCATTAGTGCAAAGCTAGACTCTCAAGGACCCACTTGATTGTCTGTGCCCCTGTAGCTGACACCCTAGCTGCCATGCACTCCTCAAACATATAATTTAAGTTCTACCCTGACAAAGGGGAGGCTACAGGGTGTAGGGACCCTATTGTGCTAACTGCAGGATGAAGCAGGAGGGGGACTTGGAAGCACCGATTTAAGGGTCCAAGGTTTATAATAAAGGGTGTTGTGCAGAGCCATAGTGGAGGCAAAGGAAAGAAATCAATATTACAGATCTTCTGTTTAATTTTTAATGACATTTTATCATGAAATTTTTTTTGCACTCTGATTTTCTTTTTAAAACAAACGTCTTATAATATTATCTTGACCGCTGAGGGGCTTATTTTAGCCCCTTCCCTTAAGGTTTGTGTCCAAAAGGCCTCACCTTCTCCATAACCTTACTGACAACGGAAGTACTTAGACAGAGGATAAGGCACTATCTGGTGAGTTTAGTCCCTGAGGCCACTGCGCCTGGAGGCCGCCCTCGCAGCCCAGCCGCCACCCGCCACCGGGGGCCTCTGGCTGCCCACCTCACTTGCTCCTGCCTGCCTTCTCTCTCTCCCCCTCGCAGACGTGGTTCCCCTACAGCCCGAAGTGAGCAGCTACCGGCGCGGGCGCAAGAAGCGTGTGCCCTACACCAAGGTGCAGCTGAAGGAGCTGGAGAAGGAGTACGCGGCCAGCAAGTTCATCACCAAAGAGAAGCGCCGGCGCATCTCAGCCACCACGAACCTCTCGGAGCGCCAGGTCACCATCTGGTTCCAGAACCGGCGCGTGAAAGAGAAGAAGGTGGTCAGCAAATCGAAAGCGCCTCATCTCCACTCCACCTGACCGCCCGCCCGCCCCGTCTATTTATGTCGCCGCTTTGTACCATAATGGAATGGAATCCACCCGAAGGACCAGTGCAGACCACTATTTAATCTTACCGAGAAAGAGGAACAGCGCGCTGAGCTCTGCCTTACCCTACACCCCATCCCACCCCTAATCGTACCCCCCCACCAGATGGTACCCACTCAGCACCCGCAGCTGTAGAGGTGGGTTCGGATAGGGTGCGGGAGGAAACTGCTGGCCTCTACACCCCTGGCCTTCGTGGCTTGTCCCACTAGAAAGCTGAGAGGTCGGGAGAGCCCAGTCATTCCTACCAAAGCAGGACTGGGGTGATTCCAAATGACTCAGTTCTTGTCTCTTTCTGTGCCTCAGCTTGTGGAAGACCCTCCTTCCGGGGCGCATGGGCACAGGATCTGAGGAACTCTTTTTCTTTCTTTCTTTCTTTCTTTCTTTCTTTCTTTCTTTCTTTCTTTCTATTCCCCCTTTCTACTGTCATTCCTGTACTCCATAAGCAAGGCTTAAGTCGTGTTAGTATTGATGATAATCCTTAGGGCCGGGCAATGTGATTCAAGTTCAGATGATGCTTGGAGCTTGTAGACTTTCTTCTCTTCTTCTTCTTCTTCTTCTTCTTCTTCTTCTTCTTCTTCTTCTTCTTCTTCTTCCTCTTCCTCTTCCTCCTCCTCCTCCTCCCCCCCCTCCTGTCTGTCTCAACAAAAGCTGGAGTTGGTGCAGCTCCTAGCCACATTCTGACCCAGAAATGATTTCCCGGGAGGCACCTTTGACCCCATTGCCTCCCTGCTTTGCACTCTCAATCCTGTGGAAATCCAAGAAGGACAAAAAACTCCAGCCACAACGCCTCTCTCTCTCTTACTGAGGTTGGGAATTAGGCCAGGGTTAGAATCAGAACTTTTTATAAACATCTTTAAAGGAGTGGAGGGTGGGTCCCTCAGAAGATCTCCAGTTATGTCGCCACATAAGCAAAAACAGATCGCAGAGAGACCACACTTTCCTTTTTACTGGTTTCCTGATGGCAGCTTGAGGAACTGATCAAGGAGGCTGAAATAATTGGCCCTGGATAAATCAGCTAATGTAGACATGCTGCCTGATTTCTCCCTCCTCAAAAGCCAACTTGGTGCTGTGGGGGCCCCCTCACCTCCTCCCTTCCACTGGCTCATTACAAAACAGTATTCTTTTGAAATACCCATCTGAAATATGCTCTCTCTCTCTCTCTTTTTTTAATGTTGTGTATCTGTACATAGTGTTGTGATGTCTGGATGACAATGTATTGAATGCAAAGAAGAAAAAGTCCACAAACTTGTTTTTAAAATAAAATATCTTTTTGGTTTTGGCCTTGATTTTATTGCTCAGGTTCCTTCTGAAGCCTTTCTTTCCTGGCTCTTCGGGGCTAGGCTACAGTGGTTCAACGGAGTCAGGCAGCGCCAGGGAAAAAGACAACAATACAACGAGCACTTACAACAGTAGAGCCCCCCCCCCAACTTACATTTCTCTCCCATAAAGTTTGGGAGCCACTTGGATTCTATTTAGACAAGAGAAGTTCCCACCTTCATATGCAATTTAGATGAATTTATATCTCGAGAGGGAAAGATGTGGTCTGCTGCTGAAAAAGCCTGAAGTGCGTAAGAAAAGTCCACTGTTTAATAATTTGCAGGTAGGTCGATGGCAGAGCTCTAATTTAGCATGTTCAAGGCCCTGGGTTTGCTTGCGAACAATTTCAGTGTGTGTTGGGGGTGGGGGCGGTGTCCTGGTTCTAGGAGTTAGGAAGGTAGCATCTTGGCTGAGAGATGACTGGAGCAATGGCGGTAACAGTAGTAGAAGTGGTAAGTAGCTCCTCCTGGGCGCCTGGGGTTGGGGTGTAGAGTCTGACAGGGGCCGCTTGGAGCTCAGCTTTCCAAGGCTGCGCTCTCTTCTTTGTCCCTCAACCTAAGCAGAGGAGTCTGAGTGCCAGGGTCCCTCAAATTCCTAAGAACCCTTGTCTCGCAGGAGATCTGGAGCCTGTGTAGATGCTGCCACTAATTTGTTTTGCTTGTCGCAGTCTGTGCCTATCTCCCTATCTGGTCGAGTTAATGAGATCGTTAAGTTGTCAGGTTAAAAGACTTTTAAAAAGCAATATAGCCTAAAACAATGTTATCTCAGATTAAATCTTTACTGCAGCAATTTTTATTTATATATGATTTTTTTTTTCTCTCTCCTGAGACACAGAAAGACTGGAGGCATCAGGTTGGAAATCAGTTCTCCTGACTCCCTTTTCTTGATGGGGCCAAAGCATTTAATTTTTAATATAAATAAATGGTTTGGGGACACACACACACACACACACACACACACACACACACACACACACACACAGAGCTGAGAGACAAAGAGCCTGAAGAATTCAGAATTCACCTTCCATGGAATCTGTGCTACTGAATCCACTGCCAGTCCTGTTCTGTGCTCAACTCTGGGCTGACCATAGAGAACCACACACTGGGCAGTGGAGATTTGAATGGGGATAGATGAATCTCCCAAAAGCAAGAGTCACTATTAATTTTATTTCCCTTTCTCTCCCCACCAATAATCTCAGTATCTCTTCAAAAGCCCCCAGACCTCTCCCAAGACAAAAAGAGTTGTTTAGACAGAGAAAGGAAACTTTCTAGATCAATTGGATCCTCCCATAACACTCTGTAGACTCAATGAAAGCCAGGGACTTTGTGGTTAAAGATAATTTTAGAGTTCTCCCAGGGAGCCCTCTACTTCTACATACAAACTTACAAAAATCTTAGCTTGTGAGGTCCTGCTCTACCTGGGTTGAGGTAGAAGGACTGATCGAGCTTAGGAGTTCAGGATCCAGCTAAGCAACATAATTAGATGACCCTTTCACTTGGAAAAATGAAGTCTTCCTATGAAGAAGGAACCCTCCCAAAGCTCTCAGAAGCTAATGAGAAAAGGAGAAGCCTTGAGGACACACTAGGCCACTGGGAAGGCAGGCAAAGTCTTGCATGCATTCTGTGTGGCCAGTGTGCCCAGGGCTCTTTGTATTTTCAAACGCTCAACCAGATATTTCAAATTGATTTTTGAGGATTATAACACCTGGATTAACTTTAGAAATACACCTCTAATCAGAGTAAATAAGTATTATATAAAGCTGTGTGACCTTGTGTTCTAGGGAGGCATCTATGGCTCTTTCCTTCTCTCAAAGGATAAAACTATCACTGGCAATATGTGTGCACTCCTGTGCCCTTGAGCAGAGGAGAGTGTCTCCCTGAGTGTTGCTAGTGCACTCATCTCAAGCTGTAGATTAATTTCCTATTTACTAAGACATACCAAAGCAATCTTCCTCTTCAAGGACAGCCTCCTAAGGTTTTGGTTGGAGTAAGGTCGGTGCAGGTAAAAAGTAAGGGCACCAGCGGGTGGCAAGCAAAGGGCTGTGAACTCAGAGCTTTCCTCCTTGGAAACGGAAGCACCAGTTCTCACAATTTCACACAGCTCCCCAGCTTCTCCAAGCCCCAAACGCCCTAGGCGCCTACTGGGGTCTCGTAGTATTCTCCTTTGAGGGTCACTTTGCCATAGTGCCAGCTAGGACTTGGGTTGAGTCTTTTGGTGTTAGAAGAGAAAGTCCTTTTTCTACTCACATCACCCCATCTAGGATGATGGGCCAGCGTCAGGGACCCACCCGAGAGAACAAGGCCAGCAACCCTCTCAGCAGGTCCCTGCACGACAGCTTGGAAGATCGTCTTCTCCTGATCCACTGCGGGGCGGGCGGCTAAGTCAGCAGTGGGGACCGGGGTGATGGATAACCACGCATCGCATTGTCATCTCTGTGCAAGGCCCTCTTGTTGGAGCTAGGGTCCCTGTAGCTGGAGCAGCCCCCTCTGTCTATCCTTCATGTTCAAATGAGAATTCTCCCACTCAGATCCTGCCTGGGTCCTGGCATGGTTATCAGAGCACACCTTCAAGAAAACTCCAAAAGCAGATGTGTCTATGAGATGTATGGTGATGGGGAGTTAAGGGGCCCTGGGGAGCGAGGGGCTTCTGGGAGGAGGGGGGGGCGAGCTTTTTCACAACCAACCAGACTCTTCCTCTTTTAGCCTTGACCGTGACTAGGTCTTTCTGACCTTGACATCACAAGATCATGGGGAAAGGAGGGTAGGTGGGGGAGGGTGGAAAAGGCCTTGATCTTCCGGTGGCCAGAAAAAGGGAGGGCCGCTTGCCCGTAGACACGCCGCCCCTCTTCCCGCCAGAGCTCTCCGCCTCTGTTTACACACAGAGGAGGTGTCGTCTCCAGTCTAGACAGGGGCGCTAATAACGCCCATAAAAGGCGGCCTCTCCAGAGAGGCTCGGGTAACTCTGCTCCTGATCGCCTGCCGCCTACTATCTCCCTCCGCCTCTCGGGCCCCGCCCCTCAGATACCTTGCCCGAGCCCGTGGGCAGCCTTGCGGTAGGGGGTGGGGGGGAATTCAGAAGGTTTCTAGAGGCTGATAACCCCTGCCCCTCGCTCTTCTGAGCCTCTTCAGTCTCCAAAGGTAAGTGGACCCCTGCGCTCCCAGCCCAGCGACTCTGGCGGCGTCCGGGGGCGGGGCGGGGGGGGGGGACGGAGGAGGGAAGGTGTAACCGAAAATTCTCTAACCACCCGCAACCTCCTAGGCTTACTGCTCCAATCTGAAACGTACCCCTCTCAGGACTAGGGCGCTGGGATTTTAGAAACAGCTGAGTACCTGGGTTTGCCAGAACCTAAGCACATCTGCGTTCTCTCCAGCGCTGATCCTAGCTGGTGGACACTATCAAGGACAAAGGGCCCAGGCTGAGGAAAGAGCGCACTCGGGAGTAGTGCTCCCAGCCCCTCCCCGACCCGGCTTTGAGGTGCAGGAGACCAGGCCCGCCCAAGGCTCTTCCCTAGTCACAGTAGCAGTGGGTGTGGCATTTATAAGCATTTAAAAAAAAAAACTTAGTCCCCACACCTTTCCTGACACTCAGTAATTCACTAGGCGAGGAGATCCTCTGCTGGTGGAGGGGGAAAATGTCAGAGTTGACAGTCTATTTAACTGTTAGCACTACAGGAAAACCTCAGAGGGGGAAAAAGAGAGAAGAAGTCTCTCTCAAAGAGAGACCTGATGTTCACGATGGGACGTCTTCGACACCTCCCAGCTTTCCGAGTGATGAGGAGCCTTAGCCTGAAATCCTTCGTGAGCTTCCAGGGCTAATCTAAGCCTATTTCAAGGCTTCAGATCCCTAGAAAGCAGCACGGAGCAGGCTATCTCCCAATTTGACGCTTTGGTTTAGGGCACTTGCAGGACTGGTGGAGGCCAGATGGACCAGTGAAGGGTCCAATTAGGAGAGAAAGAGCCCTCCCTCTACCCTATGCCTTAGCCTTGTCTGAATGTCAAAAACGTCCACCCCAAGCCTGAAGAGTCCCAAAGGGACCAGGCTTGAAGGGGAGGGGGGCAGTGTGTGGAGAGAGGCCCTTTCTAGCTATTATTTTTCTTCTCCTTAAAAAGAGCCTCCTGCTTACATCCCTCACAGGGTCCTGTCCCCCCTCCTCCCCCCGCCTCATTTGCATTCGCAGTGAGCCCCTTTCGGCAAACTAGGCAGTGACCTTGAACTGAGTCTCATGGCCTCAGCTCACCAAAGAGAAGTCAAAAGCTAACTAAAGAATTCTCAGTTTAGGATTAGCAGAGGAACCCAACTGCAGCCGCATCACAGCCGCTTTGCCAGGGCCACCGATCCTTCGGAGATTTTATATTAATTTCGGTCAGGCCCCGCAGCAGTAGAGGCCCAAGATATGGCGGGGGAGGGGGTAGTGGGGTGGGGTGGGGGATTGAGGTAAAGAGGAGGTGTGGGGAGGTAGAGAGAAGTCCTGAAGGAGGCTGGCTGCCTTTCGTGGGTCTTTACTGGGGGGATACCTTGGACTATATATCCTTGTCTTTAGCTATAACCCCTGAGTTAATGAATGGCCGAGTCTGACCAGCTGTGGGAGGGAGCCAGTGGCCCAGCAGACATGTTCCCCTTTTGAGCCTCATCATTTGGTGAGAGTTCCGAAGCATCAATTGTTCACTGTTGACAGAGATGATGATTTTGCGTATGGGCAGCGAAGTGCCGGCGGATTAAAGCAGACTAAGTGCAGCTGCCTAAAGCCTTGGGGTGCCAGAACCCTCCTGTCGTCCCCCCCTTGTCCCGCCCCACTTAGCCTCAACTGCTCTTGGGGAACAGCTCTTGATGGGCTGGATTTATAGTTGAAGCTTTGCACCTTAGCCTCCTTCCGGTCCTGGGCATCCAGGTTGGGAGTGGTGTTTTTGTCTGAGCTCGGTTCAGAAACCAAGCGGCTAAACTGCGTGCTGCCAGTTTACCTACAAGCATACAGAGCCATCCTGGTGCTCCTGCGGGGGTGGGTTGGTGGGGGAGACTGGAGTCTTGGGTTGCCTCGGTCCTCAGAGCGGCCCTGAAACATAACTTTACAGTAAATCTTGGAGAGCAGCAATCTAGAGAGAGGGATTTTGCTAAGGGTGGTATGCGGCTCTCCTTGACAGAAATTGGCATGTTTGCACAGAAGGAAGAGGGTTTTGCACGTGGGTTTGCGTGCCAAGCTTGGAATCCGGAGAAAATGGTTTTGTCAGGGCCAAATCAGGCTGGGAGAATGCATGTCTGAAAAAGGAACCCTCTCATCTTATTCTCATTTGCCCCCGCGTTGCCTCTGCCGCCCTGTGGCGGCCGCTTGAGCGCTCTGACCCAGGAGGGCAGCGAGAAATGCCCAGGGCCTGAGGTTTTTGAGCTGTGAAAAGAAGGGGGGAAGCTAAGCCTTCCTCTTGGGGGTCTCTTTTCATGGAGATTAGCATTGTCTGAAGGGAAACTGTTGTAATGGGGAGAAGATTCCACTCAACAAAGCCCAGCGACTATCGGCGAAGCCGGCTCGGCATCCCTCACACTAACAATAGCTGCAGCACGGAGGCCTGCAAAGCCTGGGCGTCGACCTCGCTGCCAAGCTTAGTGTTCTGATCGAAATCTGCAACAGTGGGATCATATCCCCTTTCTTTATCTTTATGACCAAAATGATCCAGAGATTTTTTTTAACTGGATGTTCACGTTCGTTTGCAATCAATGCGTCTTGAAAGTGGAGAAATAAATGAAATTCGGAGGTGCTGTGACATGCTATATATAGCTGATGGATATTCTGCAGCCTTACAGCCCCTTAATCAAACACACACACACACACACACACACACACACACACACACACACAGGCACGCACGCACAAGCGGTCTCTTTTTGCTTCCGAGAAGGTTGACTGTAGAGGCTGGCATCCCACCGGCTGGACCTCGGGGGTTCCAGCATGGGTCAGGCGCTGGGCGGACTCCTAGGGCGGATGGGACTGAGTAGGCTGCCAAGCAGGCTGGGGCGGGGGGAAGTGAGAAGCGGCCGAGCGGGGCGAGGGGCGGGCGCCAAGCTGCGGGCTGCTAGCTGCACGGGGCAGGGCGGCGCCCGCGGGGACACATTTCTGTCGGAGTGAACAGCTATGGTTTGGGATATGAAATCGCTCCGGGAGCGGCGGAATTCGAAGAATCTGCGTTTCTTTCTGCCGCGTCCTGTAAAGGAGAGAGGCGGGAGAGAGAGAAGAGGGAAAAGAGGGTCTTCTGCAATTCTGTCTCTTTTGTAGCTTCCCAATTATTTAATTTTCACCTACATTCGCTCATAGTCTCTCTCTCTCTCTCTCTCTCTCTCTCTCTCTCTCTCTCTCTCTCTCTCTCTCTCTCTCTGTGTGTGTGTGTGTGTGTGTGTGTGTATCTAATTCTCTGGAAAAAAATCCTTTTAACATGTATATGTTGTCTAACTATTTATGCAACCTTGGACAACTTAAGCTCAAAATAATCAAGAGATGAGAGTGTTTCTCTGCTATAACCCAAATAAAATGCCTTTGAGCTGGCTTTTCTCTTCATGGGCCGTTTGGTGGCCCAGTTGAGATCTCAGTGTGGACTTGGAGATATTCATTAGAGTCAACAGCCAGCACTAGGTTCCCAGCTTCCCTAGAAGGAGAAACCATAAATATAGTTTTGAATCCTCAACAGGATACTTCTTGGGGGGGGGGTGTTTCCCTCACTCTTGTCCCACCTCAGAAGGCAACCCACCTCTGGCCTCTGTGCCACTCCATACTGGCTCCATCAGCCAGCCTGCAGGTTGTGGGACGATCTCCTTTGCTGTAGCAATAGGCAGACTTTCAGGCCAGCCACTTTCTGCTGAGGGCTGACAACCTCCTGTCACAAAGGTCGGTCCCTAGAAGTCAAGGCCGAAAAGTAGTTCAAGCCACCGCCAGATTTTCAAGAGCAGGCAAGCGGATCCAGAGTGAGCTCAGTAGCCTCATCTGCTCTTCTCTCTGCCTTTGGTCCCTCCTCTACCGGTGAGTGGAGGTGTCAGGGCTACAGAAGAGAGCATTATCAATCCCCTTAAGCCTTTCTTGAGCGAAAGAACCTCAAACATCTATTCACATCCTAAGGAAAAAAAGATGATGGTGAGACCGCAGCAGTGCTGGCAGGGCTGGGAAACCTGTTCTCACCCCCACTTCGCCTCTACTGTAAATAAACCCCGAGCCAAAGGGCTCATCCGTCTCCTTAAACAGCCAGTAAACTTTATATGACACAATATCTAATAGTAATTTATTGGGGAGATATTGTAAATTCCAACGGTTTTAGTTAATAAAGGAGCTAATTAAAGAGGGACGGGCTGTACTTGGCCAGCTGTTGGTGATAAGATAATACATCTGGGGGGTGCGGGGTGCAGAGTGCAGAGGTGTGTATGTGCGAGTATTTTGGGGTTGGTTTTTTTTTCCCCCGCCCCGCGTCGAGCGATCGCTTCCCCGTCTGCGTTAAGTTTTTATATGATTTTTTAAAAACCAGAATCCAACGAATAAATCTGTTCCTGCCTTTCGCTCCCCCTTACCCCCACCCAGGGTTGGGGAAGGGGGAAGTTTGAGTTGCTGCGGGGGAATGTGGGGGGGTCGGTTGTCCCCACCCCTCCCCTTGGTGGTAGCGCCCACGTGAGTAAGGCGGCCAATGGGTGGCTGGTGCAGGTTTAACTATGTTTAATGTCAGATAGCAATAAAGTAGAAGCTGCCGGTCGGGCCCCGCGGAAATGGGCGAGCATAATCTCCTGAATCCTGGGTTTGTGGGGCCGCTGGTGAACATCCATACGGGAGACACCTTCTACTTCCCCAACTTCCGCGCGTCAGGCGCGCAACTCCCGGGGCTACCTTCGCTGTCTTACCCACGCCGCGACAACGTGTGCTCGCTACCCTGGCCGTCAGCCGAGCCGTGCAATGGCTACCCGCAGCCCTATCTCGGCAGCCCGGTGTCTCTCAACCCGCCTTTCGGCCGCACGTGCGAGCTGGCTCGCATGGAGGATAGCAAAGGGTACTACCGAGAGCCCTGCGCTGAGGGCGGCAGCGGGGGCCTAAAGCGGGAGGAGCGCGGGCGCGAACCCGGAGCAGGACCCGGGGCAGCGCTGCTGCAGCTGGAGCCGTCGGGGCCGCCTGCGCTCGGCTTCAAGTACGACTACACCGCAGGCGGCGGCGGTGGCGACGGCAGCACGGGACCCCCCCATGACCCACCCTCGTGCCAGTCACTGGAATCTGACTCCAGTTCGTCCTTACTCAACGAGAGCAACAAGGGCGCCAGCGCTGGCGACCCTGGCTCTCTGGTATCGCCGTTGAACCCAGGTGGCGGGCTCTCAGCCAGCGGTAAGGACCCCAGCCCACTTGTGAGGCTTACTCTGACAGGACGTCTTGCCAGTGTGGGCAGGGGAGGCCAGAGCTGCCTGGGGGTAACAGAATGTGTGTAGTGAGCTAGGGCTTCTTTTTAAAAGAAGTGTGGGGGGGGGCCTATAAACATGTAAATATCCCCATAAAAGAACTCGAGAGATTTCCTTTTTCAGTCCGAGTGGCTGTAGGGGGCAGGGAGCTCCAGAGAACGAAAATTCAGGCTCTGACTGGGACTTCCCCAAGCCTGGGGGTAAAGAGGTAGAGAAGGAGGGTTCGTTCCTATTTTCCTGGGCGCCTTCCCTTCTGCTTAGCCATAGGCCTCCATTACTTGCATTTCTTATTTTAAGAAACACTACAGGATTTACTTTTCACCACCCGCCCATTTCTTTTCTAACTGATGAGATCTGGTAGTCCCAGTGGTTAAGAGGACCAAGCCAGGAAATTTTGATGGTGATGATGATGGTGGTGGTGATGACTATGGTGAAGAAACACGAGTTTGGAAGAAGCGAGGGGCTAGGGATGTAGAAAAGCTGTGGTTACTGCTGTGGGAGGTAGGGTTGAGGCATGGAGTGAAAACGGAGGGGGGGAGGAATTGATGAGACGATGGATTGGTGAGGATGGTCTGGCTAAAGGTTTTCAGGACACCTCGAAATGAGAAGGGAAGGGGATGATCGGTCTGGGTGTGGGCCAGGGTGAGAGGGTCTGGGAAAGGGTCCAGGGCACTGAGCTAGTCATCCCCGATCCTCTGGCCAACCCTGCGGTTCATCTCCACCCAGGCGCGCCCTGGTACCCGATCCACAGCCGCTCTCGAAAGAAGCGCAAGCCGTATTCGAAGTTGCAGCTGGCTGAGCTGGAAGGCGAGTTTCTGGTCAACGAGTTCATCACACGCCAGCGTCGGAGGGAACTCTCGGACCGCTTGAATCTTAGTGACCAGCAGGTCAAGATTTGGTTCCAGAACCGGAGAATGAAAAAGAAAAGACTTCTGCTGAGAGAGCAAGCTCTCTCCTTCTTTTAGGGGGGCAGGACACGCGTGCTAGCCCCAGACTGAGCTTGCCTTGGTGGAGCATGAGGGGGCGCAGCCTGGGACACGTCCCGCTTACAACGGTCCCAGGCCTTCTGGCAGGCCCTCCCTGGACGTCGCCTGTCTGTTTTGTTCGTGGTTCCCTCCCCCCACCCCAACACACACACACACACACACACACACACACACACACACACCCCCAGCAGGCTTTGCGGGTCCCTGAGAGAAGGGAATAAACCGAGCCAGAGAAGGCAGCAGCTGGGGAGAGAGCAGGGCAGGCTAGGACACTGTGCAGGGTGGTTTATTTGAGGCAGGACTGGAGCTGCTGTGCCTCACGGGGAGGTTATGGGAAAGCAGCGGCCCAGACACATATACACACCCTCCTCCACTTCCCTTTCTGGTCTTAAGTCTCTATCCTTGGAAGCGCAGACAAGATTGATAGTGGAGCCAAGGTGCCCAAACACATAACCAGTGGAGTTGTGAGTTGAGAGATGTGAGCTCTGTCCAGTGGACAGAGTTGAGGGCGAGGATGGAGTGCTGTGGCAGGCTTGGCGGAAGCTAGGAACCAAGGAGGCGGGTAAGGCCCAGAGTCTGCCCACGTCAGGGTCCTCCAGCCTGAGCACTGGATTGGCTGAAGTGCTTGCATTTGACAGACTACCCTGCAGAAAAATAGACTAAACAGCTTTAGATCCTCTCCAGGACAGTTCTAGAAAAGTTTGAAGGCCCTCAGCCCGCTGCTAACCTCCCCAGCCCGTCCCAGGCAAACATAGCTTACAGGTGTGCTAACCACTTTCCCGTCATTTATGCAACTGCAGATTGGAAGCGGCAAACTGGGGGGAGCTGAGAACCAAACTCACATAGAAACAGGTTCATCTAGCCACCCCCAGAGACCCCCACCTCGCCCAAAGAGGTGGGTTGCCGAGAGAGCGCCATTGATTGGCAGGGTGCGTTTCCGGCACCTACAGCAGCGGACCGGCTGGTTTTCTCTTCCCGCTGGCGTTCACGGTCACGGCCGGCCGACCGGAGGCTGGACCGGCGTAATTTACGAGGCAGGAGGAGAATCTGCCCTTAAAGGGACTACGGGAAGCGGAGGCCCAGCTCAACCCGTTCCCAGGCTTTGGTGACAATGAAGAAGGGGGCGCTGCAGTTCCCCACTCAACTCCTTTCTATCCCCTACCCGCCCCCGCCCCCCCAAACACCACCCTTTGTCTCAGGATCTGCAGCCTCCGCCTCCCAGGCGCTAGCCTCAGAGTGTTGGGGCCCGAAGCTGACGAGGGAGGGGCTCATCCCCAGATCCAGTTGGAGGCTAAAGGCAAAGGCTTTTTACCCACAGATCCTTTCAGCCTCAGGCCCCAGCCCGAGGCTGCCTGTCTCTGGAAAGAACAACCCAGATAACTCACCAGCCATCCTGCACCCTGTTTTTACTCTTTTCCGCACGAGCCCACCAGCTAGCTTCCCATCTGCTGTCTCACTGCTGTGAAAACAGGGTTGAGAAGCAGAAGACTGACGGGGCTCAGTGCAACCTGGGCAGTGTGAAACCCACCGAGGCGAGGAGTCTTCTGGCTCTTCAGGGGCAAAGCCGCAGATTATAGTGCTCTCCCAGTAGCACATGGCTTCAAGTTTGTTTACAGGGTTGTGCAGAGACACAAGCAAATGTATATGTGCATAGCCAAGCCCACCAAACTGTTGGGTCCAAACCCTCTCCCTACTACACTTGCAAGCAGGCAGCTGCTTGGTTGCTCCATTTGGCTCAACAGAGAGGAGATACAATCACATGCCTTGATCCTCCGTTGGGCGCCTGACACATCTCACCATGGACTACACACATTCATCCGTGTTCAAGTTCCCAGAAAGCATCTCTACTCCAGCTTGCCCACACAACCGCCCCTGTGCTGGCCGTGGGCATGGAGCACCACCCTTGCCCCTGTCTGTAACCCCTTGTGCAGCTCTTCCAGTGACCGGTGAGCTCTCCGTTCAAGCTCCACCGCTCTGATTTGATTCCTAAAGCCTGGTAGGAAAGAGACTAGAACACTTCAAAAGGAAGGGGACAAAGTTATGCAATATTCTCTTTCCTTTGCTTTAAACTTGACTTCTGTGAGCTTCTTTGTCAATGTCTGTCTTGTTGGTTGTGTCCGTCTCTGGTACCTACTGTAGTTCCTGTGGTATTTCTTACCTCCCTTCCCAGATCTGTGTAGTGTATTCCCCTATCCAAGCATCTGTCTTTAGCACGTTTTCTCTTTATATAGTCCTTGTACAGAGCTGCGTCATCATGTTAATATTAGTAATTAAAACATGGATGTATGATGTTGTGATGTTTTTAGAACCATTTCTAAAACTGGGTCCCCCACATATAGGCTCCTCTTCCCAGAAAGAGCAGGAGCCCCCCCCTCCAGTCCTTAGCTATTTATTTTATTTTCTCTAGTTCAGGTGAATGATAAAAATAATAAATGTATAATAATAAAGAAAGAGCACTTGCATGGGTAACAAAAATATATGACCAACCAGGATCTGTTGATGAGCTGCCATATCTAGTCCCAAGCAATTACTGGCAGGAAGAAAAATTGGGGGGGGGTAGACTGGGGAAGGAGAGAGGGGAGAGCTCTGAAGAGTCACTGGGCTGTAAAAATTAATGTGGACAGCTCAGAGGAAGGGAAACTGCCTTCAGAAAGAAGGTCTGCATCTCTTCACTGCAGGAACTGAAAGGAGCAGAGCTGGGCAAGGGAGCAGTGCGAGTGCCAATGGGGGGGGCGGATCTGGTGACTAACGACCATCGGTCATTTCAAATCTGGTAGCTTCACTCTGAGAAGATATTTTGTGCACTGTGAAATAACTAGGCAGGGGGGACAAAAGACCTCTAAAGCTTTTTTTTTTTTTTTTTTTTTTTTTTTTTTTTTAAATAATCTTCATTCCTTGAAGCTGGCAAACCCTCTCAAGAGCCAGGGCCAGACTCAAAGCAATGTCGTTCCTGCCCACAAGCAGCAGCCACCCAATTCTTCCTGCTCTAAGAAATGCCTTTTGGGCACTTGAAGCTGCCTCTTGCTCTCCCGCCGGTTACTCTTTCTCAGTTGTCTTGGGAGTCTCCTCCAAATTCTTCCATCTTCTTTCCAGGCCAAGAATAGAGGGTCCCCCAGTGGAGTCAACCTCTAGGCCTGAAATCTCTCTCCATCTCTTTCCTTATGACCCTAACCAGAGAAAGTAGCACATTTAAACCAAACCCTACTCTTCCTTTACTCCTAATTCCCAACTCCCGTGTACAGCGTGGGTACAGCGGGAAGGAGACCTAAAGCTTTGGGTTGCTCAGATAACCCCCCCCCCAAAGTACAGGGGAACCCAGGCAAGAGCTGGGGGAAGGACTGATGGCTACTTCTGGGTCTGAAGCCCAAATGAATCTAGTCAGTGACTGCCTGTTTCTTGTGATATGTCTTATCTACACAGGAAGGCCCAAAAGAGGAAGAACTTCTGGCCTAAAATAGGAGATGGGGCCGTTATGGAGACCAAGAGTAGTAACTGGTCTTTAATTTATTCCCTTGACATATTCCCAGACACTTCCAATATGAAATAGAGGGCACCTTGTTGCATGGTGGCTATCCCTGATTCAATAAACTGAGGAAATTAATGAAGGGAAAAAAAACACACTACAGCCCTCTTCTCAAACTGAGAAGAAACACTTGGGCTTCTGTGTAGGTGGGGATTACATCAATGTACATCTGTCTAGTTTAAGCTCCAAAGTCTAATTTACTCCAATTTTTAAGACGAGGCATCTTGTGCCTGTAACTGTGGAGAGAGGGGGAGGGAAAGGGGGAATCATTTTAATAATCTAGGTAGGAAAATAATCGGTCGGTATGTAAGCTTCTACCATCCCATTATAAGGTCTGTATTGGACCTGATTATTCAGGAAGTTGCCTAAGCCACTATCCAGCAGTCAGGAGATGAGCTAGGCTGTCCGGGTTCTGTGGGTGCTAGTGCAGCCGGAAACCCAGCAAATTGGATCGATGTCTCTAACCCAGAATTATGCAGGGACCACTGGCCCAGATCCGCAAACAAAGCAAAACGCGAAGACCAAGTCTTCCGGCCAGGCGGAGCCCCCCTTCCCCGGCACTCCCGCCTTCCCTTCCTGTGCTAGGAAAGCAAGAAAGGGTTTGTAGGGTCCGTGTGCTTCCGAAGAAACGCACCCTGGAGCCGCCCGAACCTCTGCGAGGTCGGTGCCTGAGGGCGCAAAAGGTGGTGCAGAGCTTGAGGCTTGGTAACCAGCCTGAGGGCCCCCACCCTGCACACGCCTAGCCTGGGTCTAGAGCAGAGGGACGCCTCTCCGTGGCAGACAGGCAGTTACCGATGTTCCGCGCAAAGGTCTGCGCCTCTCCCGCTAGATCGCGGCCTCCTCTGGGGGCGGCTGAGCACCACGGCGGGCTTCTCGCGGCTGCCTTTCCTGAGGAGGCCCGAGACAAAGGCGCATAGCAGCTTAATGGATGACGCAGGAGCCCAGACCGCTCCCGGATTCGAGCCTCCTCAGTGCCCTAGCCTGGGAACAGGGGACGAAACCGGGGCCGTGTTGGGGTGTAGAGACAGCTCTGAGACCTCCATCTAATATAGTTCCTGATTTACTCCAAGGCGGGGGGGAGGAAACCAGTGCGCCCAAAGCACTGGCTGATCCCGTCAGCTCCACGCCCAACAGTGCCCGCAGCTCTAGTCGCTTCGTAGGGCTGCCAGGCCCCCAGGAAGGACGGGATGACCCCTGCTGGCCAGAGCGGTGGAGACTCTCTGAGACCTGGTGCCGCCCAATTTCCAGTCCCTCGAGTTTGCCTGGGACCTTAAAGCCTGTGTCTGAGGTACCTACTTGGGCTGGTGAAACTAAGGTTCTTAAGAAGAAGTTTCCTTTGCCAAGCTTGTCAGTAGCGATTCTCCTAAGGCCTGTTCCCAAGCGGAAGCTTGGCACCGGAGCCAATAAGTTTGGCCTCAAGGAAACCCAACCTTTAGGGACTGGGAACTAGCCCCTTGCCAAAAGTGTGGTTTCCCCTTCTCAAGTCAAAGCCTTCTTACTGAGGAATTGTTTTTCCCGAATGGAGAGCTTACTTCAAGGACCTGTCTGTGTGGATGGAACCTTGACTGGAAAATTCTCTGTGGGAGCATAGGATCCACTTGGGAGCATGGAAAGAGGTTCCATAAAGTACACACTTGGCTCCGTGGCTATAACTGATAAAATGCACAGATAAGATGTTTCTTTATACAATATGCACACGGAGGCACTTTCATCGGCTTCACGGCAAAGTGGCATACTGGAAAAAGATGAATGATGGCACATATATGCATAAGCAAACATTTATTTACATATGTAAACAAGATGCTTATATATCCTACACAGAGGATATAGTTTCCTGAATTCATTTAGTTACTTGCGTCTACATGCCATCACATGCAGAGCTGTTGCGTGAAAACGCATCCCGGTATTAACAGAGCAGTAAGAACCCACTGAAAATTGTGTCATATTCTCACATACATACAAAGTGCATATTTACCAAATACACGGAAAAATGCAAATTATATTGGCACATTATTTGGATTCATATTTTACTTATGACATACATTTCTCTGGAGGTTTTAAAAATAAATATTAGACTCAGAAGTGAGGGTCTGGGAAGGCAGGAGGGCTCTGTGCCATGCTGAGCATCGGACTACAGACAGGCTTAAGAGAGGCATTGAAGGAAGTTCTGTCAGTGGTAAGGCAATCTCCACAGTCTGATTTTTTGTTGTCTTGTTTTGTTTGTGTTTCTCTGTCTTTGAAGCAGCCATGTCTACCAACAAGCATTATTCTGTAAGTGCTCACTTCTATTTCCTGTTGTGTCTCTCGTCTGAAGCTGGCATCAGGTGAGAACATATTAACTCCAACTTGCAGCAGGGTTCAGTATGGAATTGAGCCTGTCTAGAATTGCTAGAGCTATCTAATTATGTTACACCATGTGTCCCAAGATGCACTGTTCTAGGCCTAATGCAAGCATGCCATGGCAATACTCTATGTAGCCAGGTAGGAAAGGGATGAACAGTGACCTAGAGAGCTATGTAAAGGTGAAAATGGCTTTTTTGGGGGGTGGGGAGAGGGTTAAGGTTCATAAGATTTGAGCCTAAGTAGCCTCATGAAGCAAGGCCTGACCTGGGCCCACTCTCCTGTTCCCAGGCTGGACAGAGGCTTCAGGCCCTCTCGTCTGGACCTTGATTTTGGTCCTAACACTTAGCAAGTCAGAAGACAATCTTTGGGTCTGCAGAAGCAGCAGAGAAAAGCCTGTCCCACAACCCAAGCTTTTCCAGAAGCACTTTCTGGCATTGAACTGTGTTGTAACCTCTGAAAAAGCCATCTTTTTAAGTATTTCAAATCTGCGACTCTAATACACATACCTATAGAAAAATCCTTTAAGGGGCAGCGCACTCACACCCAGCAGAGATATTGTTTATGAGTCCACAGGTTCCATGTAGACGTGGCCGTATTTTACAGTCCGAAGGAATCAATTAATTAGTGCCTCCCAGTCACCCCCGCCGCTGGCCGATGCTCGGCTGAGCGTGCGCATTTGGTGGAGATAGATGTGCGTGGCCAGCTCGCTGGTCATGTTAACAAGCCTCGTCATAAAGATGCGGATGATTCTGTGCCCGGGCAGCCTCAAGGAGGGTTTCCAAGTCCCAGGCCCCAGCCTTCTGGACAGCGCCTGTTGGGGCACCCACTCGGGTTTGTCCGGAGTGCCTTCCCTTGCTTCTGGCTCAGGCACATTATCAGCTAGGACTCTTCCGGTCCTCGGTCCTCTGGCCTGAATTTTGCCTTTTCTCCACTGAGCGCCAAATCAAAATTTAAAAGGCAAGAAATATGCAAACCTTCCTCCGTATGTGCGTGTCTTCTGCCCTTCTGTAGCTGTTGGAGACTTCCCTTTCCTATGCGGCTGGCTCCTTTTGGTCTGAGCCTGGGGCTCTCTTCCCTCCTCCGGGGGCTCTTGCTTTCTCTGGCTTTGTAGTTGCTTTTCTAGCGGGTTGGTGCCGGCTCAGGCTCCGATGAGCTTGTAAAAAATATAAATATACAACTATGCCCGGGTTTATCTTGTACCGAATGAACAGCCCCAGATAAGCCAGACCCATGAAAGGAAACAAACAAAACAAAAACAAAAAACCCAAAACCAAAACAGCAACAACAACACACATACACACACACAAAAACCACCTTGGGTGTAATTGCTGGTTTGGGTTGTAGCACTTAATTCTGTTTATTCTCGCGGATGTGCATACTTAACAGAGAGATATTGATATTAAAGGGCAAGGGGGAATTAATTTTACTTTTATAGTCATCTATTAAGAGCAGAAGATGATCTGAGTCTCCTTTAAAGGGACCAGAAAAGAGGGAGGAGGGAGAGGGAAAAGGAGGGGAGGGAGAAATATGACTGAAAGGGAACAAAGATCTTTGCCTGAAGAAACAATGTAACACTAGACAGAACTATAAAGTCTGGGAATGTAAGGACGCAGGACCCGCTCAGTTCTCCCTCCCCGTGTGGAATCCTGTCCCCTCCACTTCCGGCTGAAACCCCTGCCCTGACTACACAGTGGTATTCAAGGAAGAATTCATGCAATTATCCGGATAATTGTAGGGAGAGAGAGAAACTATTTCCTATTTATTGTCTGTGCAGAGGAGAGAGGAGGGGGCAAGTGGTGTGTGGGAAACAGAGAAAAAGGAGAAGGCAGACTCTCTCAATATACCCCAAGTCCTGTAACAACTTACTCTTAAATCCCAGGCAAGGGCTTACAGATTTAGAACAACTCAGGGTTAGGATGAGCCCTGTTCCAGTTTCATTTTCATTTTGGATGGTAGTTTGGATTCACTTCGTCTGCAAAGATCTGCCTCCTCTAATATTGTACTCATCACAAGTAAGTAGATAGTAGGTAATTATAGGGTGTCAATAATATTACTTTATAACCAAGATATGATTAGAGTTGAAGGCTTTGTTGGAAGCTGGAGGCAAGGTGGAGAGGCCCTAGGAATCTTTCTCTTCCCTATTTTTATATGTCTGAGAATTTCCAGGAATTCCTCAGACTCTAAATTCCTCTCCTGGATTTTTTTTTTAAAAAGGGAAATCTGTAGAATTTTAGGGAGTCTAAAGTCCAAAGACCAAGATGAGGAAACAATAATTTGATATTCAGCCGTTTCTTAACCTAGGGGGCAACTAGTGCTACTCTCACCTCAATAGGAGGCGTAGTTCCTTAGAGCAAGGTCACTGGGGTTCTGGAGATTGGCTGGCGAGGTCTGTGAGAGCAAGACAGGAGCTTATCAAAATCAAGTTCATTGTCAACCCTAACCGGGAGCTAGGCCCAGATTGAAGCCCTCTTTTATCTTTAATCTGTCTGTCCTGGAGTCCACGGGATTCAGGGCAAATGCCCCACTGGAGCCAGGGAGGTCAGTTTAAGGCAGGGATTGGGGGGGGGAATTATTCCGCCCCCCCATGTGGTTGTTTTGGAGAGTCGAGAGCTCTGAAGACTGTAGGGAAGATGGAGAGATTACCACAGAATGGGGACTGGGGGGGATGGGAGAGAGAGAGAGAGAGAGAGAGAGAGAGAGAGAGAGAGAGAGAGAGAAAGAGAAAGCTCTGAGACCACGAGCAAGGTAGGTATAAACAAAAAGGAGCAGCAAAAAAGAACCAGGAAGTAAAACACGGGGAAAGAAATAAAAGGAAAAGGTAGAAAATGGGAAGGGAAAGACTGAAAGAGAAAGGGGCAAGAGGAAGATAGAGACAAAGGTCAGCAGTTGTTCTGGCTCTGCAGCGGTCTGGGTGGGCGGGGGCACCATGACAAAGTGAAGGTCAAGTTAGCATCGTACCTTATAAGGAAGGCGTCGGTCCTCCATTTCATCCTTTCTCTCTGGAAGGGCTTAGTGCGGGCGTTTCTGGTCTTGTAAACACAAGACTTAAAAAAAAAAAAAAGAACCAAAACACTCCTTCTTCCTTTATTGGGGGTGAATTCTGCAGCCCTCCGGGAAGCTGTGGACAGGGAAATCAACTCGTGAAGACTCCCGTGAAACTTTTCCTTTCTACCTCTGACTTACCAGCTGGGGCTGCCCCCTCCTCTTTCATCTTCAGTATCTCTCACCAGTGTCTCTAACTCTCGCCTTGATTTCTTTACTCCACCCCCCCCCGTAACCCCCCCCCACCCCGCCTTCATCTCCCCTGCAGACTTGTCAATCCCTTCCATTCCACAGCAGCGAAGTGGAGAAAGACTTTAAGAATTGGAGAGAAAATTAAGCATCATAAAGGAAACTTCATTTACAGCTTAAATGTCTGTCTGGGTATTTCCGGTTTTCTTCTGAAAACAAAGCGAAGTATTCGGTAAGGAGGAGTGAGGTCACAGGGGTGGGGAGGGCTGGTGTAGCCGTAGGCTTGAATTTGTTTATTTCTCAGATCCTGAGAGCAGAAAGAAAGGGAAAGAAGGAGGAGAGTGAGAGAAGCATTTTAACCAGGAAACTACAAAAAAAAAAAAAAGGTGCAGCTGGTGGGGTTGGAAGCAAAATTCTAGCTGCAAGGACCTGGCACTCACCTCCGTCGGAGTCTTGGGTATGAAGAAGGCAGTATACTAGGTCTTTCGTGGTTTCAGAGAGTTTAGGCCTGGTGCTGCAGAGTAAGGCGGAGCTGGAGCCAGGCTGTGAGGTGCAGCCGCGGTTGGCAGTCGGCGGTGGTTACAGCTGGGAGCGAGGATCCTAAACCTGGATCCTCCAGTCTTTCTTTCCTCCCAGCTTAGTGGAGACTAGGAGTGTGGGGAGGCGAAGTGAAGCAGTGGTGGAGGTTATCTGTGAGGATTCGGCCTCCTTCTCCCTGAATCCCACCGCTTGTTTTTGGTTCCTCTGCGCTCACGGAGCCATCTTAGGCCTAATCTTTTCTTTCAAAATTTGGAATTACATAACCAGGGGAGGGAAGGCAGTTGGATGCCTGAAGCGTGAAGGTGGGTGATTCTGGGTTAACCCAATCTTCAAACCCCCTCCCCCATTTGTTGCCACCTCTACTGGAAAACTGACCTCTGGAAGCAGCTCCATCCCACCCTACCAACCTGGTTGGGAACACCTCCAATCTGTAAGATGCCCCCTCCCCCAGCCCCGCTGCAGCCTGGGTGGCAGCAGCCAGGAGCTGGACACAGGGTCAGTAGATAGAGCGATTGGGCCTCCTGTCCTGATATCTTCCTATGCAGTGTTGCATATGAAAGACAAAAAGATTTGAGCTCATTATTTCTGGTTGTGTTAAGGGTCTCTGGTTTTTCCACACAACAACAACAACGTCTGACCACCTCCACCCCACCCCACCCCCACCCTGGGATCTGAAGAGATAAGGGTTTCACCCACAGAAATTTAATGTGGGCAAAGTGCCACAGTGTCTCAAAGTGCCTGGGTTCTTCGTATAAAGGAGGCAAGGTGTGGATGCCCGCTGTTAGGCATCTCCACACGGATAGGGTGACTAGGCTCCTTTGGAAAGGTTTAGGATTCTGCCCACAACATTCCAAATGGTTGAATCGGCCCAAGGAGGTCCCCTTTGAGGGCCCTTCAGCTTGTGAGAGGAGCTCCTGGAATTCAAAGGGAGTTACTAGCTGGGATGCTTCCTCTAGTGTGGGAGAGACAGCCACGTCCAGGCCTTACTACTCTTCAGCAGTGTCTTCCTGCAACAGAAAACTGCCAGGCTCTTTAGAGATTTGGGGGACTTTGAAAGAGTGAGGCACCAGACACCCTGTGAAGGCCAAGGCTGTGGCTTGGTGAGGAGGACCTGAGGGGCCAAGGGGTTGAGAAGGTATCACCCCAAACCATTTCCCCAGAGAAGCCAAACACACATAATAGGCTCTGATACTGAAAAACACCAGATCATCTGCTTGGAGGGGACATAAACCGGCCAAGCGGATGCAGGTTAATAAAACCCGAAAAAGCCCAGACAGGAACACTTAAAATGCCCAGAACAAAGCACACCGTGACAAATTCTCACCCAACACACAAGTACACGTACCAGAATATTCCCAGGCAGAGAGAGAGAGAGAGAGAGAGAGAGAGAGAGAGAGAGAGAGAGAGACCTTCCCCATCTCAGACCTCCACCCGTGGACACTAAGGTTTACCTGCACAGCTCCAAGAACAAATTTCTCCATGCTTCTAAACTGACCCAAACAAATTTCCCAGTGATCGCCGGGCAGGCACCGGCTGCACTGCAACACACCACAGAGACAGTCTGTATCCCCTGAGCCTCCTAATGCAAGATCCAGATCCATACCCGGAGATAAAAGTCTAGACAATAGACGGCTGTTTATGACAAGGAGGCTCTCCAAGTTTGGGGCCAGGCGATAAATCTCTGGCGAATCTTCCTGTAACTCAACTTCTGGCTGTAGTGAAGAAAGAGCCACAGAGACCGCCGAGGAAAAGCAGCAAGAGGTGGGCCGACTTAAAGCTTGTGAGCAGAAAGTGGCTTCCTTGTGCAGTTCTAGGCCAGCCGTAAGGCTCGCCCACGCAAGGCCGTCCCCCCTGTGTAAGCTTCCCATGGAGTTTCCTAGCACAGAATCAGAAGTCGGGCTAAGGTGCAGGCAGAAGGCAGGGCCTGGAAGCTGGGATAGACCCATAAACCATTGTTGCTAGGGGGAAAGGGTCTTTTTTTCTGGGTGATTGGGATCTTCTGTATCACCTTAATTTTTATATTCATTCTCTCTCTCTCTCTCTCTCTCTCTCTCTCTCTCTCTCTCTCTCTCTCTCTCTCCTTTTCCATTTTGGATTGCCGAGCTGCTCCCTTTTGCATTTTCAACCCAGGCATCTGATTACAAGTAAGGAGCCACTGAAGTTGATCTCATAAAAATGCCGCGAGATCACTTTGATCAGCGGGGACTGGGTCCGAGCCTAAGTAGGCGCTAAAGCCGGGGAATGGCGGCACCAGCCAACCGGGCCTCTGCTCCTAAGCGAGGCGGGAGACCTCGGTGGCCCAAGCAGGCAATCTCCCCCAGAAAAAGTATTTTCTGTGGAGTTGCAACTAGCTTTGGAAACTAAGGCCCAATGGCAGCGGCTCCGTCTCCAGACTGCTTTTAAGACATGTCCTTCATTTTAGAGTATGGGGTTGGGGGTGGTGAAACTGGCTCATAAAATAGGGCTTTTATGGGAGAAATGGGGTCGCATTGCTAGCCTCCGGGGACTACCCCTCCACGGAGGAAGCTGGGTGGGGCGGCGGGGGCGGGGGAGGCCACCGGCTTTGCTCTTTGCTCCCCCTACCTTGTCCATAGGCCCTAGGTTCCACCAGCAGGTCCACCCTCTTTGGTGGTCTAACCTGAAGCCTTGGGTCTGGGCTGAAGAGAAAACAGGCAGTCCTGTGCATTCTAGATCTCTGAGGCGTGGATGTCCCGGATTCGAAACAAACCTCTAGCCTGAAAATCCCAAAGCATGCTAAAGGATTTATACTGTGCCTCCACGTTGCTGCTAAGGGAAAGAAAATGCGCAAAAAGCTGTGAGCTGTTCTAATTGAGAGCCCTTCCTCCCAGTCCAGCCCCGGATCATGTGTAGGATTTCCTTCTTATTGACCCCACAAGAAGCTGAATTTAAGGCCTCCTCTTTTCCTCCCAGTATTTTCTCCCAAGCTCACAGACTATGGAGTGGTCTCTTTTTACCTTAACAAGAATTGCTCTCTAGAATTCAGGGAAGGGGCGAGGAGAAAAAGGAGCCACAAGGATGGGTGCCCAGAGCTGGTTTTGGGAGGTTGCTCTAGGAACTGCCCAGGACAGAATTCGGTAGACAGTGCCCCCTTCTGAATACAGCCCTGTTGTCCCTGTGTGGGAGGAAAGGCCTCTGGAGTCTGTCCTAGCTCTAGACAGACCACCGAGGCAGCAGCAGCAGCTCAGACCGCAGAGGCCTGCTAGCGGCCAAACTAGCAGGGAGTGAGGTCACCAAAAACCCGCAAGTGGGTAGAATGGTTAACAATCAGAGTATTTAGGTGAAAGCTGGAGCTCTAGCCAGATGGAGAGATGGCACAAACCAAACGGTGATGAGGATGTTAACAATAAAATAATAATAATAATAATGACAGTTGCCTTCAGTAGTACCTGCAAGTGATAGGATTGGGGACCACAGATGTGTCCATCCATCCAAATGTAAAGGATGCTGTGACCAGAAGCAAACCCAGTGGAGGCTTTTCAGGTGGTCTAGACCCAAACCTAGGCAGGCCAGCCAATACTCCACCGCCACCTCCCCTACCACCCTGAGAATTTTTGCTAATCAACAGCTAACTGACCTCAGAGCCAGGGCCTTCTCTTCTGGACCCCAGCAGCCAAGTACCAGTTGCTCAGGTTTTTAAAAAGTTGTTTTTAAATTTTTGAAAGATCTACACCAGAAAAAGAAAAAAATTAAACTTCATGCTTTGCTTTTATGGAGAAGAATATTCCTTCTTACAAGTCTCTGTTAGAGGACCCTAAAGTTTCCTAGACATCATCTCTTTGACACTCTTCTTTGCCTTTCTTCTTTTGGTTTCAAGAAAATCAGACTGCTCTTTGCAGCGCTGGCCTCACTTTTATGGTGGCCCAGGAATAAACTCTGGTGGTCAAATTCAAGTGCTCAGGCCCCACAGCTGTCTTCTCACAGGAAGCAGACACCTCCACCCCCACCTCCCTCCCAGTCTGTGCAAAACAGGACTTAGGGGATTGGGCCCCTCACTGCCCAGGAGATCAAGAAGAAGAAAGAAGAAGAGCCCAGTGGGGACACGGGGAAAGCAGGAGCCTAGACCACCCTCATCTCAGAAAGAGATGGGGTTCCTCTGGCTGGTTTCTATCACTATTTGGGGAGCATTTTGCCTCCAGTAAATCCAAGTTTAATGAGGTCAGCGCAAACCCATAAAAGCCACAGTCCATAGTGCCCCACCATTATAATTAAAAATGTTGCCCCCAGCTCCTCCTATTAAAAAAAGAAAAAGACTAAAGGAAAGGGAAAGCGCAACAGATTCTTCTGTTTCTGGTCCCTTCTCTACGGAGATGCCTCCAATCTAGTTATTTGCCTTTGGTTAAGATCTGCCCAGGACTAAAGAGCACAGGAAACAAAGCCTAGCACTTAATGGATACACAGAGGCACACTGAAGTCTCTTTTGCTGTATTTCAAGCCCCCTCCCACCCCCACCTCCACCAGAATGAGACCCATGGTGGAGGCAGATTCCACAAGGGTTGTTCTAAAGGCTGAGATAGGCAGCCTTTGGAACAGGTAGAAGAGTCAGAGGAGGAATGACTTTAAGAGGCTATATTTGGAAATAAGCTGGCCATTTTTTGTGTGTATGTGTGTGTGTGTGTCTTCCCTGCCTGACTGAAGGTTTCACTGCTTCAGCAAAGAAAAATCAAATCAAGTGCACTTGTAAAAGGAAAGGCAGGCACTCTGAAGCCAGCCAGCACTAAGGATGGAGGGAAGGCTTGGACTGCTTTTGGTAGTCGTTGGAGGCTCCCCCTCTTTAACGCGTGAGTCTTAACAGGTTCTTCTCAGGACCAAGGCCACTGTTACTTTCTGCTTGTGCCAGTTGTTCTGGCCCCATGGACTCTGCCCAGAACTGGTTCATAAAGTGGTTTCCCCCCACCCCAGCTGCCCAGATGTGTGCTGCAATGGCCAAAGGGATTGGAGGGTTAAGAATGACTGAATATTCCCTGGGTGGCTGGACACAGCAGTCCAGGGAAGAGGCTTACACACTTGGAGGAGGGAAGAGCGGGAGAAAAGAAGCAGCCAGAGGGGCTAGGGGCTTTTCGGGCACCACCCCGCCCACTTCAGGACCAGGGTTGCTGGTGCGTTCCACTGTCTTTCTGATTAGTGCTAGAGCAGACACCTGGCCTCTCTACCCACCTAAGCTCCCCCAAATCATTAAACTATGCACACACACCCCAAATTTAGTTCCCTTAACATATCCTGCCTGGACCTTTCTGCCTATCAGCTACAGCTGCCCTCCCAATCCGGAGGGCCCAGATAGAGAAGATAGATAGCTCCCAGTCTAATCTTTTTTTCTTTGGGGTTTTGAGACTTTAAAATCCACAGTGGATGTAGCTTTCTGCACATTGATTGACAATAAAGGCAGGCATGAAATATTCACCCAGGGCCACTCTCTCATACTAAATATTTAACACAACATTAGAGGAGGTTTTTCCCAGACTTTGTCAGGCACCGGCTGGGCGGCTGGCGCGCTGCTCACCACTGGTTTATGACTAATAGGAGTCCCTAGCCAGCGGCAGCACAGCCAGCTAGGCAAAGTTGGGGCACTGGCTCGTAGCTGGGCTGCCTCACCTTTGGGGAACTTCAGCACTCTTCTTGGAAACCTATCCCATAAAGGACCTCCCTGGCTTTGGCCAGGAGGGAAAAACAATATAAAGGACTTCTTCAAACTCTCATAAACAGGCAGCAGGATTCTTCAGGTAGAGAGGTAAAAAGTGCCTCAGACTTGAGGGGAAGGATCCAGTATTCCTGAGGAAATCAGGTGGGAAAAAGTCCTTCCTCTTATCCCCAGCCTCTTGCGGAGTATAAGGAAGAGACCAGACCCCTAAACAGAAAACCGTCTCCTTCCCCCAATCCTAGGGGGAAAAGAGCAGCCAGGAAAAAAAAATATACAATTACCCCCCCTCCCAGCCACCGCCCCCGCCCATCCCACCGCCCACCCCACCCCAAGCCTCTCTCTCTCCTCCTTTGCTCGCTCTGTGGAATGGAGAGGAGGGGAGTGACGAGAGAAAAACGAATACAAATCTGCAATTGATTTTCATAATGTTTCTGCGGTGTTTGCAAACCAATCGCCTGAACGTCCCCGATCTTACCTAAGAGAGAACCCCTCCTACGTCTGCGAAGTGCTCCGAACTGATATATGGCAATATCTACTTTGGATCACGTGCTCGGGGAGAGAGACTAAGACGGATAACGCGTCATCTCGCCTTCCCAAAATTTCCCCCCTCGCTAGACCGGGTCTAAATCCTCCAGCCGGAGGAGGCAGGAGAAGAGAACGATGTTTAACTCGGTCAACCTGGGCAACTTCTGCTCGCCTTCCCGCAAGGAGAGGGGCGCTGACTTTGGCGAGCGAGGGAGCTGCACCTCCAACCTCTATCTACCCAGTTGCACTTACTACGTGCCCGAGTTCTCCACCGTCTCCTCCTTCTTGCCCCAGGCCCCCTCGCGTCAAATCTCCTATCCCTACTCAGCCCAGGTGCCCCCGGTCCGGGAGGTCTCCTACGGCCTGGAGCCATCAGGCAAGTGGCACCATCGGAACACCTACTCGTCTTGCTATGCTGCGGCCGACGAGCTTATGCACCGGGAGTGCCTGCCTCCTTCCACAGTGACTGAGATCCTCATGAAAAATGAAGGCTCCTACGGCGGCCACCACCACCCTAGCGCCCCGCACGCGGCCCCCGCCGGCTTCTACTCCTCCGTCAACAAGAACAGCGTCCTGCCCCAAGCTTTCGACCGCTTCTTCGACAACGCCTACTGCGGTGGCGGAGACGCGCCTGCCGAGCCCCCCTGCTCTGGCAAGGGCGAGGCCAAGGGGGAGCCTGAGGCGCCCCCGGCCTCGGGACTTCCGTCCCGGGCAGAGGCCGGTGCTGAGGCCGAGGCCGAGGAAGAGAACACGAACCCCAGCTCGTCTGGTTCTGCCCACTCGGCGACCAAGGAGCCGGCCAAGGGAGCCGCCCCCAGTAGGTAGCAGCGGCCGGGAACCCGAGGGCAGCGAGGGAGGGCGAGGAGAGGGAGGGCTGGAGTAGGGAGGGAGGCCAGGGGAGCGCGGACAGCCTCGTGTTTTGGGTCAGTCCGATTTTATGTGGAGTTTTATAAGCATTCA
Organism: Acomys minous; assembly: GCF_964271855.1. Lineage (NCBI taxonomy): Eukaryota > Metazoa > Chordata > Mammalia > Rodentia > Muridae > Acomys > Acomys minous. The sequence goes on along the minus strand of NC_140493.1, from coordinate 616,130 downwards.
AAGGATTTTATTATAACCTACAAAGCCCTCTCTCCCAACGACTCGACTTTTTACGACGGAGAAGGGGTGGGGAGGGAGGGAAAGGGGCTCTTTGGAAAAGCCGGGTGAGCCCCCTCCTCCGTTATCTCCCTCGGTCTGTGAAATTTTTAAAAGTGCCACCATTGCGGGCGATATTAACTTTGATCGTGAACTTAGAGGAGCGTTTAAGAAAGGATGGGGAGCAGGGCTGCTGGGGGGTTGGGAGGGAGGGGAGGGGTGGAGGGGGAGAAAGGGGAGGGCGAGGGAAAGACCGGGAGAAATCCTGAGAGGGGGAGAGGTAAGGGACAGAAGCGACGCGGCAGAACTGGAGCCCAGAGAGGCGGTCCAAGGCCACTCTATTTCTTTTTTAAATGACTTCTTTTTTTTTTTTTTAATGTTCAAATTACGAGTTCGCTGGTCTTTGAGAAGGGCTCTTCCTCCCCGCCAACCCCCCCCCCCCGCAAGCCGGGGTTTGGCGGTGACAGGGGAGAGGAGATCGGAGCTCCCTTGCCCTGCGAATGAGGGTGTCGTTCGTTAGTTCTCCTGCGTTTGCGGCCTTGGGGTAGGCCCAGGCAGGCTGTGTGCGAGGCCGGGCAGGCAAGGGCGTCCCGGGATGCCAGGGCTCCGCAGGAGGCTCGTGGGTGTCCAGCTATCTCGACTGGCCGGCTTCTCCCCGGATTCCCCACTGCTCTCGCCTGATCTCACTCCTTCGCGCCGATTCTCCGCGGCTTCTTCCGATTTCAGGAGGAAGGGATCGTGGACTTGCAGAAGCATTTAGGAGGGCCGCTTGGAAGGGGCAAGGGCAGCGCAAAAGCAGCTAACAGGGAGCCCCCAGGGAAAGCACGTGGCTCAGGCAGGCTTTCTTCCACCGGTAGACCCTGTCAGCTAGGGCTCTGGACTGAGGGGCAGGAGGCACCACCAGGCTCTCAGTGAACCCGGCAGTGAGATCGAGGCTTGCCCCAGCGCAGCGGCTACGGAAGAAGAGCCGCCGGCCTAGAGGGAGGGCTGTGTCAGTGGCAGGGCTGAGAACTGTGCTGCTGGGCTTTGAACGGCCGGGTTCCGCTAGGGTTGCCCGGGGTCTCACGTGTCTCTCTCCCCCTCTCCTCGCACTTGCCCCTTCCCCTCCCTCCAGACGCCCCCCGCACCCGCAAGAAGCGCTGCCCTTATTCGAAATTCCAGATCCGGGAACTGGAGAGAGAATTTTTCTTCAACGTGTACATCAACAAAGAGAAGCGGCTGCAGCTGTCCCGGATGCTGAACCTGACGGACCGACAAGTGAAAATTTGGTTTCAGAACAGAAGGATGAAAGAAAAAAAACTGAGCAGAGACCGGCTGCAGTATTTTTCAGGAAATCCGCTGCTGTAACTGCGGTCCAGGTCCTTAGGGATGCAGGGAAGGAAAGGGGGAAATTTATTTTATTTTATTTTTTATTTTCTAACTCGTCTTTTTTTCCGCGGGTGGAAAACTGGACTGTGGCCAGGGCTGGCCCCCCCACTGCCGTTACTGGCACGTCCTTCCAGAACTCCTTTGCCTAGGGTCTAATTCACTGTAGGGGCAGAGACCCAGCCTGGAAAAGGGGGTAAGGGGAGTGCCTGACCCCTGGTTAGTGGACCCCGTTGGCGCCGAGGCCCCAAGACTTTATTTAAAAGAAAATACACCTTGCAACAAAACTCTTGCTGCTCGGATTGGGTGAGGGGAGGGGCGGGCACAGTGGGCGCCAGAGCTGAACAATCCTTGAACTCGAACCTCCCCTTAAACCCAAGTGAAAAGATCCACTGAGCCACCTTGTCTGCGAGACCTCCCGGGCTCCCCGCCCCCACCCCACCTTGCCCCTCGATTAGGGGGCAGCTAAATGTGATCCTGCCTTGCTGTGAAGTTTCTGTACCTTTGACCTGGTGTTAGGTGTGCAAAGTCCAAATCCTACCTCCGTCTGCGCCTGGCCCCGCCCGAGCCTAGCTGTTCTCGCCCTAACTGTGTAGAACCCTCTTTTGAAAACTCCTAACTGGTGCGTTGAGTTGTCCTAACCTTTTCCCAGGCAGTGTTCGCCCCCTCACCCCCCACACCCCGCCTCCCCGGATTTATTGCTAGTCTATGCAGTTCTTACCTCTTTTTAAAAGGAACAGAATTGGGATGGGAAAGGCATAGATGGGGTTGGGCACCTCCCCAGAGCTAGGGCCTGACTTTTTTGTAAATATGTGTCATAAGCCTCCCTACCTGGAGAGGAAGGGGAAGCTCAGCCACCTCCATCCATGTGAGTGAGTGCGTGTGTACATGTGCAATCCCCACCCTACTCCTGTCTTAGAGGGATTGCTGTGATTTTTATTTTGGTGGCAAATAAAGATATTTCATTCTGTTCAATATTATGATTTTATTTGACCTTTTTATTAACCCCTCTCCTCTTAAAACTTCCTGTGCTCCCAGGACAGCAGAGGAGGTGGTGGAGGTGGAAGTGGAAGTAGAGGAGGAGAAAGAAAGAAAGAGGAGGAGGAGGAGGAGGAGGTAGTGGTGGCAACATCTATTGGAAGAGACTGCTGGTGAGAACCGGCCTTGAGGTGAGGCAGGCCAGTTCTGGGACACTGGTGCTCAGCTCCACTGGCAGGGTCAAGAGGCAGCCTAAGATTGCTCCAGCTTTGGAGCAGAGAACATCCTCTGGTTAATTCTAAGCTCTTTTATCTCACACACACCTCAAGCTGTATCCAAATGCCCAGCAACACTTTCTGTTTAAGTACACTTTTGTTGTGGAGTTAATTGTAACCATCATCAAATTTAAATTTATAGGAATTTTCTTGGCTTCACCATCCTCCTGCCAGATGTCTCTGTCTGTCGCAGTCAAATATGGCTGAGGGTAGAATCCCCCCCTCTCGTATTGGAATTTTAATATACAGTTTTAAAGAAAGGAAGGGAGAAGAAGACAAACCAGCCCCCTCCTTGTCTTCTTCACAGCCTCTAGGGGTGGGAAGATGGGGCCCATCCCTTTCCCCTTTGGCCCAAATGGTCAGGCTCCTCTGGACAGAACCAAACACCTAGGCTGGAGCCACCCTGACTTTTATACATTTGCTATCTCTGAATGAAAAGCCTCAGAGATGTGTTTTGTAGGGATTAGCAAGGAAAAGGGCAAAGAGAAAAGAGGGAAGAGGTGGCCTATGGAGTTCACACCAGTCTGTAGTTGCTGCATGCGGTTTTTTGGGTGTTTGTTTGTTTGTTTGTTTGTTTTTAGTGGAAAGTCAACTACTCCTTGGAGGTCTTTCAGGAAGGGCAGTTCTAAATTTGTTATTCAAGGTAAGAAGTTCAGAACCAACTCTCTCATCTTCCTTCTGTCTCTCTGTTTTTATGGAATTCCAAGAAAATGTTTTCATCCATGCTACTCTGTCAGATGAGAGGAAAAAGCATCTTGGGTCCCAAGATTAGATGTTGCTCTCTGTATTGGTGGCAGAGATTCCTGAAGCATTAGATGTCTGAATCTCTAATTTGTTAAGTGTGGCTCTTTGAGATTTGTCAACTTGGGTGTACTGCGGCTCACAATCTCTCATGTGCTCACAAACATTTCATTATTCAAGGCAGTGTCCTTATGTGTGAACTGTTGTCTGCATGGAGCAAATGTGACCTGGTGCACACAGCTATGCCCTCCCTGGCATGTGAACACTGTCACTGTTTAATGAATATAAGTGCAACTGGGGACCCTCTGTGTGTGTGTCTAGGGGGGATTTCTTGAAACGTGATGTTTGTCCACTATAAACAGCTATACCATGGATTTCCGTGCTGTCCTGCCAACCATGTTTTCTATATAACAATAGATGTCCATAGAGCAACAAACCTACTTAAAAAGGAAACTATTAGCCTCCAAAGAACCCCTTCCAGAAGATATTTCTGAAGAACAAGAGGAGAGGTATCATGAAAGAAAAACAAAGGCTTGTGTTATGTGAGCTTGCCGGTCTGTGGTCACACACACACACACACACACACACACACACACACACACACACACACACACAGAGAGAGAGAGAGAGAGAGAGAGAGAGAGAGAGAGAGAGAGAGAGGGAGGGAGAGAGGAGAGGTTTCTTGCCTCCAAGCAAATCCACCTTCAAACTCTTGGGATATCTACCCCCCCACCCCTTGCTAGCAGGGCCACTCTGGGCTCGACCCCTTGGGGTAATCCTCTCCAGCCACGGCGCTGCCCAGGAACAAAAGATCGCAGTCTAGACGCCGCCATAAAGCGTCCTCGAGCCTCTAAACCCAGTTTCATTTTGCCCTTTAACGACCCAGTCTGGCCTGTGTTAGAAAATACTTCCGTCCTAAACAGTAAACAAACCCACAGTGGACGTCTTGGCTCTTCCAACACACCCCCAGGCACCCCACCCCATCATCCCTTTGCCCCACATTTTCCCTCTTTTCCCCCCAGCCTTTCTCAGCTCCCAGCTTCCCCACCCCCCAAGTAAATAAACCAGAGGCCGAGTTCAAAGTTTCCTGGAGCTAAGGAGGAATGTTGGTTGTAAAAATCCAAGTTTATAGCGCACGTGGGAGTTTACAAGGGTATTAAGTGGTGTGGGCTGAGAGAGCTCTCTGGGCCCCACCCCCTTTCCACTATGGGCTTTGGGGGTGTAGGGAGAGTCAGAAGCCCTTGAAATGAGAAATTGGTTGGAAGTAGCCTTGGATTTGGAGTTTCTTTGTCACTCAGACCCTAGGTGGCTGGGGAAATGCAAAGCAGAGGTGCCTTGAAGGTGGGCCCATCACCCCCCACTCTGAGAAGGCCCCTGGGTTCTGAGTCTTCTAGTTGGAGCGACTGGAAAGCTCTACTAGGTGGGGGATGGGGAGAAAGTGGAAAAAGTGCAGCCCAGGTGCCGGGAAGCAAAGAGAGCTGGGTAACCGGTTAACTGCAAGGGAAGGGACTAACTACTGTGAGCTCATTTCTGGAGACGCTAACAGAAGAGAGGCCTTTCCTCAAGAAGGCGAAGGAGAACTTTGAACTTCAAGAGAGTCAAGGCCACTACTCCTTTCTCCCTCATCCTAACCCTCCCGCCCCTCTTAGGACTCTGCAGAGCAATTTCTTTCCAGGCCAATATTCCCTGAAGAGAGTAACGTTGTTTACTAAACTCTCCCTGCTCCGAGTTGGCCAGTACAGCGTGCACGCGACTGCACTCTTTATTATTCATATAAACCTTTAGAAAAGGCGACGCCCTGGAAGTTTTTATAACTTTGTTTGGCATAAAACTTTTACAAGATTCCCCCTCCTTGAAGGGGGTAAAAAAAAAAAAAAAAAAGCTTAGCTTAGGTCTTACCACAGGATGGAATTTTAGAGAAAGATGCGCCCTGAGACTTCATCGTAAGTGTAAGGGAGTGCTTTTCTTTGGTGAAGTGGGGAGGAAGGCTTGAAAGTCAGGGGTCAATCCTTCTTGAGGTCTGCCCAGGCTTTGGGGACTGTCAGCTAACAAAAGCTGCAGGCGTTCAGGAGAGCCCTACCTACCAAGTATTCAAGATGTGCTTTTTATAGAACCACTGAATTTGTAAGATGACAACAGTGTAACAAACCTTCCCAGTCACAACACCCTGCTTTATTGTAGTCTCTATTCTCTCTGTGTGTCTGTCTCTGTGTTCTCTCTCTATGTGTCCTCCCTCTCTCTGTCTCTCTGTGTCTGTCTGTCTGTCTCTCTCTCTCTCTCTCTTACACACACACACACACACACACACACACACACACACACACACACCACTTTCCACCCGCTTTCGGAGTAGTGAAGTTCTATAATCCTGGCTCAAACCCCTAATTTGGAGGTGGGGGGAGGGGGCTTCTTCATACAAAGCCCTATCTCTATTGCCTGTGGGGTTTAAGGGGGAAAAAATCCAAAAGCCAGGAAGTTCTTGCCTAGAGGTTGCAGTTGCTGCAGAAGCAAAGGAGGCATCAGCCAGCAGAGCTTACAGTGCTCCTGGTTCCTTTACAAAGAACAAAAGTGCTTATGTAGGGAACATGGCCTTGAAAAGTCAACTTACATATGAGCCTTTGAATCTGCCCTCTACCTGTAATTGATAGATCTTCAGTCTCTCACGTCCCCTAACTCCGGTGCTGATATCATAAATTAGTTAAACTTTAGTCTATTTAGGGTTCAGTTCCAGATTCAGAACAAAGATACGTTTTCTCTAATTGTGGGTCTGGTGGACCAAGTTCCTTTCGCGTGATAGAAATAAAGACATAGGATCCCGGAGCCTGGCGATCTCTTCCTTCTGATGGCGACTCTGAGGCCTGGCCGCCTCTGCTGGCTGCCTGTCGCACACTTTGCCTCCCGAGCAGCTGAGCTGAAGCTGAAGGCAGAAGGTCAACTCCAAGCCCAAGCAAGCGGAATAAGGAGGAACGGATCCAGCCTGTCATTTTCTTCCTCATATAACCCAAAACAACAGAGGAAAAATAAGTAAGCCTTCAGGGAGGGGGATTAAAAATCGTCAAAGGGAAGCAAGAAATCGAAGAAAGCAAAGAGTAAAGTTTATAATAAAAGAAGAAAAGGAGGAAACAAGACAACAATTTAAATTATTGGGAAAGAAAGGAAAATTACAGAGAAAAAAAGAAGGAAAAGAAAAATAGAGAAAGACATGAGAAAGCAGGGATATGAAAAAGAAAGGAGAGAAAGGAAGGGAGAAAAAAGAAGAGGGGAAGAAAAACAACAAAAAACAAAACAGATCTTTAAAAAGAAATTTAGCTAGTGAGGGAGGGTCCTGTTTTTTACCTTCAGGAGTAAAGGCAGCCCAACTACAGTGGACAGTGGACTGGAAATCTGACCTACTGGGACAACTCAGAAACAAACCACTGAAGTGGGGACCCGGCCCCCCCTCCCAAGACATCCTCTTTTTGGGCTCCTCCTCCCAACGCTTCTTTTTGAGGTGTGTGAGGTCTGGTTTCGATTCCATAGGCAAAGTTAAGTAACCGGTCGGTTTCCGAAGGGCCCCGGAAGCAGTCAGACTGACGCGGGGATAGCGAACTTTGGAATTCAAGGACTGCAGGAAGCGCTTTGGGTAGAAGTGAATATTTGAGGCTGTGAACATGCAATTAAGTGCAAGCCAGACATGTGGGTAGACGCTATACTCCACAGCCTCTGGGTGCAAGTGTGTACAGTGTCTAGATGTGAGACCAAGAGTGCTGGCGGCGCTGCCTGTCGGGTGCCTGCAGAATCCGAAGTAAAGCAGGAGCCCCTTTCCGTCCTCAGCCTCTCACCTTTTTACCTGTTTGAACCTTTCTCCCCCGGACCTCCGAGCATTCCACATTTTGCTTGGAGTTTCTCGGCTCTCGAACCAAGTGGGGGCAGAGCTTGGTGCTCTGGGGAAAAAGAGAGAGAGAGAGAGAGAGAGAGAGAGAGAGAGAGAGAGAGAGAGAGAGAGAGAGAGAGAGAATTTTTCCTTCAAGGTTTGAGAAAAAAACTAATCTCGGCCTCCAAAACAAGAAGAAAATCCCAACAGTCAACGGTGCAATTCTGTTCCATTTTTGCTTGAAGAGATTTCAGTAATACACATTAAAAAAACTATATTTAAATATTTTTTTAATTCCACAAGGAGAGACGCTCTTTCTCTTTCTCTTCATCTTCAGACTTTCCCGGATCATCCTTAACGTCTCAGGGAAACTCCGACAATTTTCAGTGGAGAAAACAGGGTGTTTCTGGGGGCGATTTGAGGGCTTCAGCTGAATAAAAAACAAGCAGCTTTTTCCCCCCTGCCCATTCACAGCGACGTTTAAGGCATTTGCACCTGAAGAACTGCCAGGCCCTTCTGGAGCCAGCCTGGAACCCCTGAATCCTCTTCTGTTCCCTTGCTCACCAACCCAAAGACAGCAGGAGGCCCAGGCGTCCCAGTCCAGCTCAGCCGAAGCTGCCCTTCAGTGTCTGGATACTGGGCGGCGGGAAGAGAGAGAGAGCCTGGGCCTTTCTCTTAGGGCGGGTGGGATTCTTGAGACGTGGGCACAGCCTGAGCCCCACTTTGGCCTGAAGGCTCCCCCCCCCCCCCGAATGTTCATTTCCTCATGTTGAGGTAAGAAGAAGGGGAGACCCAGAGTGAGGTTTAAGTGCAGCGCTGTTCTCACTGGGGGAAGTTGAGGAGATATCTTAAACAAAACAAAACAAAACAAAACAAAACAAAAACCAAACGTATGGGGGGGGGGTGACTTTAGCAATACAGACTTCCCCTGGGCCCCAATCAAGTTGCCAAGGGTGCCCTTCGGGTAAGGCCAGTGGGCGCCTGGCAGCGGCGGCAGACTGGGTGGCTGAGGCGGCACACATGCCTTTGAACGCCAGGCCTGGACAATAGGGTGGAAGCTGCCTTTGCTCGTGGCCTCGGGAAAGGCGAGCCCATGGGGGCAGGGCTTGAGACCCCGGCTAAACAGGACTTTCTCGACCCACACAGAAGCTCCCTCTCAGGGCCTTCTCAGTCTCTTCTTTCCCCTTCCCTCCAATAATGCAGATCCCAAAGTCTAGGGAAAGCTAAACAAGTTATTCATGTCTGCTTCGTCCGAGCAAGCCAGAGAGCTTCTTGCTTAACAGCTCTGGGTTTTCGTTTATCTTGAGTAATTAGAGGCAAACATTTGTCCCAACGGGGGTCCCACTTAGGCTGATGAATTTGATTTCTTGTTTCATTAATGGGCCGTGTTTATCATACTTCTAATTATTTCAACTTTAAGCACTATTCGTTCTTGTGAGGAGGTTTGAGCTGAAGCATGAGGCTTTTTCTCCTAAGGGCATTATTTCCACCAATAATGGCAGGAATCCTGAAGCAACTCCAGTCCCTTCCATGGCTGAGGCTGGGGCTTTGCGATGGGGGTCTGGCTTGTAGGAGAGACAGGCCCAGAGCCGGAGTGACTATGCTTCTGTCTTGATAGCTAGCCCGTTTCTATCCAGGAGTATATTGTTTAAGGACTGCTCTAGAATTTGTCATTTTCATCCTTTTTCTAACTCTCACCATCTTCTGTGGGGGGGCAGGCTGTGTTTCAATCCTACAGTACCCTGCAAATCTCTTCCGGCCAGCACAGCATCGGGGCGTCGTAGATGGAGACACTGTCCCTCCTCTGGTTTCTATGGCTTCTATCACAGAGATAAAAGCTGGCAAGAGATGAGGTGATCCAGAGATACCTGGCTGTTGGAGAAAGGGCCCTATGAGACTCAAAACAGAGGACAGGGGCAAGATTTTGGGAGGACAGACTCCAGGGACAGGCACACCATGGAGGAAAATAAAAAGAGATGTGAAAAGGGGGGGGGGATAGCCCCCAAAGCCATATAATTCTCAATTGCTTTGGTCTTTAATTTCATCGTCTCATAAATGAGGAAATATCAGTTCCCATACTAAATTTTTATCCCCAGCTGATAAATATGACGGGAAATTTTCTTTGGGTCCTCGTAAAAGGGAACAGTTTCGATCAAGCTCGTGGGGAAAGACTTATGCAGATAATACAAACAGAGTGGTCATAAAGTCTCGTCTGTTTCCCGCGGGATGGGCAGTGGGACAAATGGCTCCTTAGATTGACTGCTGCTGGGGACTGTCCCAAGTCTGGTCTGGGGCCTAAGCAGCCTCACCTTGCCCTGGATAACCCCCAGGCTGAAGCCAGGGCGACCTCTGCAAATGAAATCTCCCCTGCCGGCCTGCAAACAAGTCACACTCCACGGATCTTTCGATTTTCTCCCCGCCCCCTTGGAATTAAGGAACCCCTCCGTCTTCTTCTCAACCCCTGGCTGAAGGAATTTGGGGCAGTTCTTTCCTTAGTCCTTTTTGATCCTAGCTGTCTAGGGCCTCCAAGAACCGGTCCAGCTTCTCCATTCATCCACGCCAGGGCGCTCGGCCCTGGAGTCCTTTCCCAGCCAGGCTCTGGTCCTTCGGAAAATGGAAAGCCCACAGCCTCTGCCCAGGGAAAAATGCGGGGCTACCGGAAAGACAAGTTATTCTCTGGATTCCGTTTCCTGAGGAAGGGGGTGGAGAGTTTAGGTCGCTTAGGAGGAAAGGTGATGGAGAAATCGAACGAACTACTTCAAGCACACACCTCCCCACCCCGTACTCCTCCCTTTAGTAACCGCACAAAAATATACCGCCCCCTCTTCTTTAAAAAAAAAAAAAACAACTCCCAACCCAATCGCTTAAAATAAAAATCCTTCTCGGGTGGTGCCTGAGTCTTGTGCGCCTTTCCAGTGTGGGTACACCACTCCTCCAACCCAACCAAGGCCTGCAGGTTAGGGCTTTCTCTCTAGGAATATTCCTTGTTTTAGCAGGGGCAAGGTCAAGCGGAAAACGAGGACCCGCGGGCACATGGAGCAAAGCAGCCTACCTAGCCCGCTCCAAGGGCAAAGCCCATAAACTGCAGCTGCTCATCCCAGTAGGGCCCAGACTGCAATTCCAGGGTTGGGAAGAGGGTGCCTCTAATCGCCAGCTTCCTCCTCCGACTGATCCCTAGGTCCACTGAGATCCGCCTTTGCCCAGAATCTCTGGCCGTGACCCGTTTCCGGGCCCACTCCAGACATTGGAGACTCCCAATTAGTCCCCACATGGAACTTCGAACTCAACCAACCTCCAAGACCAGCGGTTAGGAGCTCCCAGGACCAGGGACCAAGCCGGAGGAAGCAGGAGGCAAGAGAACAGAAACTTTAGCCTGTTTTTGATTCTTTAACTTTCTCTTCACCCTAAGCCCACTGGAGATCCCTCCCATCTCTCCCAAAGCATTACCCGGCTCCCAACCAAGAGAGGAAACGGGGGGGGGGGGGGGCGGGGGACGTGGGGGATGAGGAAAGTGGAAGGTGAAGAGAGGGGAAAGAGTACCTGAGTCTTGTCTTGACCTTTTAATTTGAATTTGACTGTTTTGAGCCCAGGTTGCCTTACTCTGTCTCTCTCTCTCGCACTTCCCCCTTCTCCACCCACCTCTCCCCAGGAGCTACAGGCTGATTCTCTAGTAAACAAGTCTCACTCTTCCCAGAACAGCCCTATGTCCCTCCACCCACCCCACCACCACCCCACCACCACCCCACCGCCCCTACAGCCCGGGGGGCGCTTTCTTTGTTCGCCAGGAAGGGCTCCGGTGCCCCTACCCCGAGGCAGCTGCTAGGTGGCGCTGTTACTCCACGCTGCGCGCTCCGCCTGCCGACAACTTGACCCCGCTGACGTCACGACCGTCTGAATCATCAAGGCCATTTTCAAATCCCATTGGTCTAGCCGTCACATGGTGAGGACCGAATGCGCGGATAATTATGGAGCTGATATTTCCCCCCCCTCCCCTTCTTTTTCCTCCCGCCCCTCCAACCGCCCCCCCCCTTCCCGGATGGGGGAAAAAGATGTCAGCTCCTCCGCTGTAGTATTGCTCCTTAAAAACCCCTCTCTCTGAAAATGACATGCCCTCGCAATGTAACTCCGAACTCGTACGCGGAGCCCTTGGCTGCGCCGGGAGGAGGAGAGCGCTATAACCGTAACGCAGGAATGTATATGCAACCTGGGAGTGACTTCAACTGCGGGGTGATGAGGGGCTGCGGGCTCGCACCCTCGCTCTCCAAGAGGGACGAGGGAGGCAGCCCCAGCCTGGCCCTCAACACCTACCCGTCCTACCTCTCTCAGCTGGACTCCTGGGGCGACCCCAAAGCAGCCTACCGCCTGGAACAACCTGTTGGCAGGCCTCTGTCCTCCTGCTCCTACCCACCTAGTGTCAAGGAGGAGAATGTCTGCTGCATGTACAGCACAGAGAAGCGGGCGAAAAGTGGCCCCGAGGCAGCTCTCTACTCCCACCCCCTGCCGGAGTCCTGCCTTGGGGAGCACGAGGTACCTGTACCCAGCTACTACCGCGCCAGCCCGAGCTACTCGGCGCTGGACAAAACGCCCCACTGTGCCGGGGCCAACGAGTTCGAAGCCCCCTTTGAGCCGCGGGCCAGTCTCAACCCTCGCGCCGAACATCTGGAATCGCCTCAGCTTGGGGGCAAAGTGAGTTTTCCTGAGACCCCCAAGTCCGACAGCCAGACCCCTAGTCCGAACGAGATCAAGACGGAGCAAAGCCTGGCGGGCCCAAAAGGCAGCCCCTCGGAGAGTGAAAAGGAACGACCCAAGACTGCAGACTCCAGCCCAGACACCTCGGATAACGAAGCTAAAGGTAAGGCCGCCTGGGCCGCGGGCCGGCTGGGACGCTGGGGGCACTGGTCTTCGCGGTCAGGACTGGGGGCAGGAAGATAAGGGGAGGGTTGAGTAGAGGCCTAAGGAACTCAAAGACTCTGAATTGACCCCTGGCTTGAGGCTCCTGTTTGCTGAAGGCTGGTGGCCTGTCATTTAGCAGAGGAAGGTACACGGCGGCGACGTTGAGGTGCCAGGATAGCCCGGCCCTTGGGTGCATTAGCGGAGGAGGGGCGCACTACAGGCAGCCTGCGGGCACCCTGTGCTGCACCGGCGGTGGCCATTCCTGAGCGCAAGATGGCTTTGGTTGCTTTTTCAGTGAGGATGTCCTGGGGGCTCACGAACCCAGCTCAAGTCAAAGCTATCAAAAAGCTTAAAATGGCGATCCTTAGGCCAGCGACCAGAGAAGGCTTAGTAATTTCCCTTCCGTGCATTTTCCTAATTGTAGAAATGTTTCCTACAAAATACAATTTGTTGTTCATGGGTCCGATTTGTGCATGCAGTTTGTGACCCTGCGATTTCTGTCTCAGCAGGGGCCTTGGGCAGCAAGGCTGAGGCCGGAAGAGGTGGAGGTGAAGGGCTGCCCGCCACATCCCTCCCTCCTCCAGATGCTTGGCTTGATGGTGGCTTTGGATCAGGGTGTTGGAAATGTTTCTTCTTCTTCTTCTTCTTCTTCTTCTTCTTCTTCTTCTTCTTCTTCTTCTTCTTCTTCTTCTCTCTCTCTCTCTCTCTCTCTCTCTCTCTCCTCCCTCCCTCTCTTTCTCTCATTAAAAATTTTTTTTTGTATTTTTTCTGGTTAACTTGTGCCCCCCATTGGTTTTTAAAAGCAGCTCATAAATGACTGGTTGGAAATTTTCTGTGTGCGTGGCAAGCGGTTTATTCCTGAAAAGGAGTGAGGCATTGGATTGCTTTGTGATTTTTGGTTCAAGAAAGAGAATGCTCAGGCGGAGTTCAAGCCCAGTGCTGGAGATTCATTTCTTCTGTAACTGAGGAGTTTTCAGGACCTTTTGCTGTTATCCGGAGAAAGAACTCAGAGTTCGAAATAGGAGCAGGGTTGGAATGCTAAGGAGGGCGGCTGCTCTTCCTGAAAAGTTGGAGCAAAAGGCATCAGAAAAGCCCCAACGGGGAGGAATAACCCTGCTGCCCCCTAGACACCAGCTACTGGCGGTGGTGTCTGAGGCAATCGGTGGTGTGGAAGTAGAGGAAGTACTGAGAGTGAGTCAGGCTGGAGGTGGCCTGGACCTTGTGTGTGGTGCTTTGTATATGGGTGCAACTGCACACTCATGTCTGGCGGCGATCTCTCTCTCTCTCTCTCTCTCTCTCTCTCTCTCTCTCTCTCTCTCTCTCTCTCTCTCATACACACACACACACACACACACACACACACACACCTTGTGGTACACACACACACACACACACACACACACACTCATGGACTCTCTTGGTGCTTAGAGGCAGAGCCTTACTCTCTTGGGTCTGCTCTGCAAAACAGCCTTGGTAAATCATTCCTTAGAGATTTTGACCAGAAGATGCCCTTGGCTGTGCTTGTGAAGATGAGAGAGCGAGGCACCCATATCACACATGTCATGGCACATGTGTAACACAAAGTTTTAATTTTATTCCCTCCCCATAACCTCTAAGCTGGGGTGGTGGGCTAGGGTAGAAAAACCTTCATCCTAGCCATACCAAAAAGCAAAGTCAAGGTTAACGAGTCCACCTACTAAACCCAAACTACACTCACTTTGATAGACTCCCCTTTCTCTCCTTGCTGTCCCCCCAAGGATCTAAGCCCTTTCATCCCAAAACACCTAGTTTGCACTTTGTGTCTCTCCTTTCCCTCTGCCCCTTTTTGGTGTTTCCACCAGGCCAGAGGCAAAGAGCTTTTGGCTAAGGTCCATTTGTAATTCCTTTCCTCCTCTTAAAACCCAACAACCCCAATAAAAAATAAACAGGGTCGAGTTAGGGGTGGAGAGCCTGTAAACAGTTTGGCAAGAAGCTGCAGGTGCAGAGATTGGAGAAGAATGAGAGACATTGACATTTCCTAGACTATAGCCTCAAGTTTGCACCCCCTCACTGCTGTTTCCCGGTTGCCCTAGGGATCTTTCCATACCACAATCCAGACAAAATCCAGGACACAGAAGGGCTAACTAGGCATAGGAAAGAGAGAAAGCTGGGTGCACACAGAGCTGTCAGCAAAGTTATTTGCTTGGTATCTGCTCCCTAGCCTTTGGACTCCAAATTACCCCCCTTTAAAGGGTGGCCATGTTCTCTTCTGTTACTTGAAGAGCAAGGCTGGTCCATTTCAGTAAGAATACTAGAGAGAGAAGCTAACAATAAGACAATAGAAACACACATTATGGTGTCTTCTCATATATGTAGATATTTACCCATATCCCGCCTCTGTATACGTACATATAGGTGTATTTGAAAGCATACACATCTACCTACACGTGCACTCTCAGGGAGATGGCAGTACCTTAGGGTGACTCCCTTTCTTGAGCTTAAGTCCTCTGGGCAGGGGAGGTTGTCTGACCACCCCTTAGCGTGCCTGCCTCAGAGCTGTTGCTCCTGACCCCTGCTGCTCAGACAGGTCTCCCTGCCTCAATTATACCTGAAGCAGATGGGCAGGAGAAGAAAAAGCAAAGGAAGGCTCTAACAAGACAGTGATCCTGTGGCGATTCAGGTGGGAGGGATAGTGTGTGTGTTGGGGGGGGTTCTAGTGCAGGGACCCCTGAGATGTTTTTTGACTGTCAGGCACAGGGGCAGAATCCCGCCACAGAGTTGAAAAGGGTTAAGTCTCTCTGGGAAATGACTCTGAGCTGTGGGGCAGACTTTGCCCTGAACATGCTTTTTCTGGCTGACTCGATTCCCCCCCCCCCCCCAGAGCAGAACAGAGTTGAGGGAAAGCTTAGAGAGGTTCAAGGCAACCGCCAGGATCAGGGAAGGCATTAAGAGTCTGTTAGGACAAAGGTGGGCTTGACTGATTTAAATGTAGTAAAAAAAAAACTTTGATCATAAAAGCCTCCTTGGTTTCTTCCCTGTAAGTGTAGACTCCCTAAGAAATTCCAAATGCCCAGGAGAACCGGCTCCCAGGCCTGTGAGGCTACAGTAGTTCCCAAAGTAAGCTTCCAAAAGCTGCACCAAGGTCTTGCTTCTTCCAGGGATACTTATGTAAACAATGTTATTTTTAACAGAGGAGATAAAGGCAGAAAACACCACAGGAAATTGGCTGACAGCAAAGAGCGGAAGGAAGAAGAGGTGCCCCTATACTAAACACCAGACGCTGGAATTGGAGAAAGAATTCCTGTTCAATATGTATTTGACGCGAGAGCGCCGCCTGGAGATTAGCAAGACCATTAACCTTACAGACAGACAAGTCAAAATCTGGTTTCAAAATCGCAGAATGAAACTCAAGAAAATGAACCGAGAGAATCGGATCCGGGAACTGACCTCCAATTTTAATTTCACCTGAGCCAGCGTCATCTCCTCCCCCCTCCCCCTCCCCGTCTCTCTTTTCCCCGCCCCCTCCTCCCTTTGTGCCTGGTGATATTTTTCCCCCCTCTCCCTGAGTATAAATGCAACGCGCGCCTGGGAAAAAAAAAGGCAAAGACCTCAGACTCTCCTTCCAAGGGACCTATGGCTTGTGCTGCTGCGAGGATGCTCCCACCTAAAGCATGAAAAATTGGGGTGCTGGGTTTCGGGGTGTTGTGTGTGCCCTCATAGATGGGGCGGTAGTGTGGCCGGTGTGTGTGTAAACCCCTCATTCACCCACCCACGCACTCACATGCAGCATTCTGTTCTCTGTGCAAAGTTGAGATCAAATCCACCTGATTGTAGGGGAAAAGAAAGGAGGAAAAGAGAAATCAAACAGAGAGGGGTCTGTAACCTTGGAGAGCACAGTTAGAATTGCTCCCTCCTTGCTGCATCCCCCCCCCTTAGAATAATAGACAGTCTTGAAAGTTCGGCTAGTATTTGTGTGTTTGTCATAGCACCCAGCATCTAGACCCAACCTCCCCTATGTCTTTCCCTCCCAGTGCCTCTGAGATTCTGCTTGAAGTATTTGTCCTGCTCTCTGCTTTTCTCCCACTTCCCCCAGCATCTCTCATCCACTAACATCTCAGAAATTCCATCTAGAACAACAACAACAAAAATAAAAATAGAACATAGCAAAGTAAAAATAAAATCCACCCCCACCCCCATTGTCCTGCCCCTGTCTGGGAGTTGTGTTATTTAAAGATATTCTGTATGTTGTATCTTTTGCATGTAGCTTCCTTAATGGAGAAAAAAAATCCTAATAAATTTCCGGATTCTTAATCCTCAAATGGGTGGCTTTTTTTTTTTTTTGGTTTTAGTGGTTTTTTTTTTTTAGCGACACCCCCTCCCCCAAAACACTGAGTGTGTGGATATGTGTGTGTTTTGTGTTTGACTCATCTCCTACAGCCTTTCCAGAATGTCTCTTGGCGGGTTTAATGTAAGTGAGAGACCATAACGTTGATTTAAATATTATCCAGGTGACCACAATAAGTCAAGGTCATAAAACAGTAATGTCAGGACGGTCTTGGTGCGCGCGAGAGGTGGATTTTATGATCTGCAAATATAATGTGGTACTGCAGTAAAAGATGCATTTAAAGGTGACTGGAGGAGGGAAAAGAGGCAGAGAGCAAACTGCAATCTTGAAGAGCAGACGGATCTGATTGCCTTTGGTACTGGGGCTGGGTGCACCCCACCACTGCTGGGAGTACCTCAGGAGCCCCCACCCATCTAAACAGAGGAATAAACTTAACCGCCTGAGGGGCACCAGGAGCTCAGCCCTCCCCCTCGACAGCAGCTAACAGAAGCGCCAGCGGCAGCAAGAGGAGGAGGCGGCGACAAGGTAAGAGAATTGGTTTCTCGTTCTTCTCTTGGTGGTGGACTGAGGACTAGCAGCGTCCCCAGGTGCCTGGCGAGCGGCGTGTTGTGCACAGAGGAAGGTGTTTTGGGCATCTGTGTTTGCGGAGAGCCCCGGATTTGCCTTGTGGCCGCCGGCAGTGGAGAGCAGAGGCTATGAGCTCCGTCTCCTCCCCTCCCTGGCCCACTGCCGTGGGGTTCGGTGGTTAAAGGGGTAAATTGGTGGTTTTGGCTTCTTTATCTTTGAAGGCACTTAGGAGCATCTGGAGATCCACCCATCAGTTTAAGTGTCTCTGTCTGGTTGTTTTTTTGGGAAGGTGGAAGGATTGAGCTTGAAGCTTAGGTTTTCTTGTGTTTTGCTGGTTGTGGGCGTGAGCCTTATCCATGTTCCTAGCGTTCTGAGCTGCAGGGATTTTTCCAGGCAAGTGGCCTGACTGAAAGTGGCTCCTGAGCACCGTCGCTGTAGTCCAGACACCCGTGTTTGCTGAGAGACTCTGGGAGGAGAGTACAGGAGAGCCAGATGGACAAGACAGGAGACCCAGCTCAAGAGTGGAAGAACCAACCAGTGCCCCCAACACCCCCAGGGCCAGATGCAGGGGGTTAGCTCTACTGCCGCACTGAGGGTGGGGTAGGGACTTGGCATTTGGAGGCTAGAGGTCTCAGTTCACCAGATTTTCCCAATGCAATTGCTTATGCCAGAAAGCAATGGAGGGGACCAGACCTTCAACCCTTGCAGCCACCCAGAGTCCTCTGCTAGTCCAGTCTGCAGGGAGGCTGTCAGGGTGGAAAGGGCATGGGGCCGAGCCTCTTCCTTCCCCAAGCCCCTTCCCTTCTCCTTTGGATAGATGCAAAGCCGAAACTCCGGCCCTGCTCGCTCAGCTGATCTGTGGCTTAGGTAGTTTCATGTTGTTGGGATTGAGTTTTGAACTCGGCAACAAGAAACTGCCTGAGTTACATCAGTCGGTTTTCGTCGAGGGCCCCAATCCACCTTCCCTAACTAACCTTTCCTTCCCCTGTGGGACTCTGCCCCCACCACCCCCACCCCAGACAGGGCAAAGAGGATGCAGACTGAGGAGGTGAGGAGGTCAGGCTGTGAGTAGGGCCATGGGACAAATTCTGGACAGCCCAGCTTTACAACCATCTCCCCCTCAGCCTGTTCCAATCTCTGCAACTGAGGAAGAGGGTCCCCCCCACCCCACCGCCATAGCTATTGTCTCCTGAGCCCAGCTGATAGAGACAGACAAAGAAGGTCCAGCCAATTCCAAGGAAATGCAGGAGTTTGAGTTTGGCTTGGTAGGCCAGCTCAGTTGGGCATCAGGGTGGGGCAGAGTCAGTCTTTAAAGGAGAGAAAAGGCTCCTAGAAAGACAGGGAGTCTGTGAAGTGCTTCCCCCCTGCCACCTTTGGAGAGAGAGTAGTGCCCCTTTGGAAAGTGGAGATGTTGATATTCCAGGAGTTAGGGAACTATGGGAACGGTGGCCTCTTCTGCCCTCCATCCCTCCATCTCTGGAGAAAGGACGCATGTGGGAAGTAGCTGGATGGAGAAACACCCAAGTCCAAGTGGAAACCTTCCCAAATCCACCCTGTTGAGGGCAAACGCTCAGCTCTGGGCTGTCTGGCTGTCTGGTACCGGTAGGCCTTGGTCTGTGTGTTTGCTAGTCTCGGTGGCTGCTAGGCATTTGCCTGTCCTTGTGTTCTGTGGAAATGTCTGGGTAAACAGACGCTACCAGCGCCCACTGTCACCATGTTGTTAAGAAGGCTGTTGGCTGATGTTGGGGGCAGAGGGGGGTCTGAGTAATAAGAAACTTTACAGACCTTCTTAACTCTGTTGCCTTCGGCTTTCTCAGTTCTGTCTGGAGTTGGTTTCTACAAACAAGGATCTCAAAAAAGATTTCTTGGTTTTCAGAGGAAAAAATGAGGGGGCACGGCGTGGGGGGATCTGGGGAAAAGTGAGACCGTTGGCTCTGTTCTCAGAGACAGAAAGGACCAAAGGAGGTCTTGGGGGCTCTTTTCATAATTATGATTCTGAAAGCAGGGAGTACAGTCATGTCTCTAACAGACTTTCGTGCAGAATTCTGTATTCTCAACATGGTGTCCTGGAAGGAAAAGGATGTGACTTTAAATGCATTACGTGCTTGTAGGTCTCTTTTTCTATCTGTCTCTTCTAGGCTTTCTGATATCTTAATATCTCTGAAATCTCTCTCTCTCTCTCTCTCTCTCTCTCTCTCATTCTCTCTCTCTCTCTCTCTCTCTCTCTCTCTCTCTCTCTCTCTCTCTCTCTGTGTGTGTAATTAATTTGACTTCTATGGACATTGGAGGACAAAATGGAATGAGACTGCCCTTTCTTTTGATCTCGCTGTTCTCCATCCCTTTGTGAGAGGAAAATTATTCAAAATTATCTCTATGGCTCCCAGGGAAATCTGGAGGTTTATAGAAATATGGGGTGGTGGAAGATGTGTAAGGGGATTCCCTGGTTTGGGAGCCCATACAGTCTCTAACTTCCAAACCCCGAAGGCACAGCCAGTTTGGATAAAGAGAGCCTCAGGCTGGAACAAGGTGTTCAAAAGCACTTGGCTTAAAGAAGTCGCCCCATGGGCCAAAATTTTTCAGTATAAGACTTCTGTGCCTGGAGTCCCTTTGCCCCTATTTCCATTTCAAAGATGGTGTGCTTAAAGGAAGGTGGCCACAGAGTCAGGGGTCAGGGCAATCTCCTTCCTGGATCTGGAGAAACGGACCGAGGTCTCATAGGGCCAAGGTGAGGGCCAGTCTGATGGTCAGCGTCCACCCCGGGGGCCCTGGGACTCTGGCTCATGGCTAAGGCGATTGTAATTATTTATTCGCTTCGCTGGAAGGGAGTCTTCAGAAGGAACAGCGTGAAGAGGAGGGAAAAAATTATCTCTCTCGTCTGAGGATATTAAGATGGATTTTTATTTCTTAAAGGACCCTCCCCGCCGAGAGCACATAAGCGTAAACTTAATATATGCTCCACAGCCCAACTCTAGAAATCGCAATAAAAGTTAAAACCTCCCCTACTGGTTTTTTTTAATTATGATATGGGAAAGGGAAGCAGGATTTATAGAGCTGAACTCTCGGCGTGTGTTTGAGACTTGCGGGAGAAGGAGAAAAAGGCAAGAGCTCGCCAAGGAGAGCCTTGGTTTCTGAGATGTCTCGCAGCCTGTAGGGGCTCAAGCTCAGCCCAGCTAATCCTCTGTGGCCTCCCTAGGACCTCGGGCAATCGGCCTTGCCTCGGCTCACTCGCTGGGAGATACAGCCCTTCCTGGGAACAGGTGACGTTAAGGCGGCAAGCGGGGACAGGGAGAGTATAAACGGGAAGGCTAGCGCACAGAGCTTTGTGTGAGTCCCTTGCTGGGGTCCAGGTTTGCCCAAGTATAGCCCAGTGGATGGCTGGATTCGGAGGGGTGTCTGGCAGGGCGCGAGAGCGGGGACAAGGTGGACTGTATGTGGACATCGGTCAGTGAGCGAGCAGAGCGGACTTCTGGGCTGTGGTCAGCGGCGAGCCAGGCAACCGGATGTTGAGTCTGTAGGAAGGACCTTGAGGTCTGTTGGGTGTTTGGGCTGCTGTGCAGGAGCAGCCTGGGAGTGTGGAGGGTGCATGCAGTGTGCTGGGCGCGGAGGTCAGCGTGGGCGAGGCAGTAGGCCCCCCACACACCTCTGTGGCTGCTGGGCTGTGTCCTGGAGGACTAAACCTCCAGGAGGAGGTCGGACCAATGATCAAGCATGAAAATAAATGCAGTTATGGGTCTTTTTTTTCCCCCTCTCTCTCTCTCCCTCTCTCTGTATAAGAGGTCCTTTCTTTTTTCTTTCGGAGATACCTGGATTTGGTCCAGAGCAGGTTGCCCGCGGGAGGGCCCCGCGAGCGGCGGCGTGCGAGGGAGGGAGGGAGGGCAAAGGAGGGAGGGAGGGAAGGAGGGCGGGTGGCAGCGGCTGCGGTGGCCAGGGCTTCCCTCCCTGAGCGGGAGGCGGCTGCCCTGGGTCTGTGGCGGTGGGAAGCCGAGAAGCAGGTAACGGAGGCTTCCTGAGGCGGGATTGGACCAAGCCCAAAGTACCGAGTCTTCCGGGCCTCTGCCTGAGGCCCTGGCGGGAGAGAAGGTAGGGAGATCGACGCCCGCCAGGCCTGGCAAGGAGGCCTCGGGATGTTCAACCTGTGTCCTGTGTATGATTTCAGCCTCACACTCATGTTGTGAGTCTGTCTGCCTTGGGAGGCGCCGCTTGCCTGTCTGTCTGAGACTTCCCAAACCCGGGCATTCCTTCCAAAGGCTCAGAAAAATTCGTCGTCGGAGTGTGTACTTTAATTCATTGGATTCTCTGTAACTCGGCGGGGCTGGCTACCGCACCCCAGTTTGGAAGGGAGCTTTCTTCCTGTTTTCTGGATGCAGAGTCTTCTGGCTCCTTCGGCCACCGGCTGGGTTTTCCGGTTCTAGGCTCGCGAGTCGCCCTGATGTTTGAAGCTAGACAGCTCCTAGTCGGTTAGGGAGGGCGGGAAGACCCGCGGCTCCTGCTCCTTAATTGTACTTCGAGCCGGTATTGTCTCTCCTTTCGCCATCTCCGCTTCCTCAGTCTGGGCTCCAAAGTCACTGCAAATTTCCTTGCGATACATATATCACACAAAAGATCAGGTAACAACGTGCTCAGAGCCATTGAGAGTCAGGGCACTGAGCAACCCTGGCTCTGGGACGTCTCCCTCCTCCAGCTACTCCCCAGGCTGGAAAACCAGACTGTGTTTGGGGAGCCGGAAATAACCCCGTTTGCTGCGGAGCGGCAGGGCGGGGGCGCCGGCGCGAAGACAGGGCCCAGCAGGCCATGGCGTTGAGAGGGCCACGTTCACAGGCCCTGGGGGCTTCACGCTTGCTGAGCTTGGGGGCCTGTCTCCTGGTGTGGTGGCAGGGATCCCAGATACCCACCTTGGGTGGGGGCAGCACGCGGGTCTCCTCGCGGCAGGCAGGAGAGCTCAGTTTCTGCTTCCAGCTCAAGCCTTAGCTAGGAGGAGTTGTGTGTGTGAGTGTGTTTTTCCCAACAAAGAGGGATCAGGAGAGATGGGGGGGGGGGGAGAAGGGAACCAGGGAGGGGCGGGGAAGGGGCGAGGGCAGCGGAGGGGCTAAACGAACCCATTTCAGGGGGAGAAGAAAATGAAAGCAAACGGAGCTGGGCCTCCTCGGTTCAGGGCGTGTGCTAGGGAGCAGAGAGCCGGCTCCCTGCCTGCGGCGGCCCCGGCTGGCCCGCTGGGGGCATAGGCAAAGCCTGTTTTAAATTTAATCCGAACTTGACGGTGTGGATTGAACCGGAGGGAATTTAAATCATTAAAAGGGAGACGCTCGGCAGGGGGAGGGGGTGATGACTCTAACCTATCCGTTTGTCTGTCCTTCCCACGGTGCTAGCTTGATTGTGGTCTCAATTGCCCAGGTTTGAGGTGATAGAGGAAGTGCGCCCCTCCTCCCTTCAGGGGGACTCCTGTCCTGTGCCCATTGAAATCTGTTGGGGTGGTGGTGGTGGTGGTGGTGTAGGGTGAAGGGTAAGAACTCCAGTAAATACAGAAAAGTCAGCTAGAACTGAGCTTTCTTTGCCTCTCCTCAGCAGTGACTCCCAGCTTTGCCCCTGGTCTCTCGGGTTGCCCCAGTAGTGCTAAGAAAAAACTGAGAGGAGTGGGATAGATCAGAGTCTTAGATTAGAACAGGAGATCAGCAAGAGTAATTGAACCCCAAGATCAGACCCTCCTTCTTAACATCCCCCAGATCCTTGCACCCCCCCCCCCATCTACATGCCTAGCTTTAGGGGAAACTTAAAAGCCCATTTCCCAGCCCTGACCTGCCAGCCTCTAAATATGAAGCCTGGGAGATATAATCCACATGCAGGGCCTGGGCCTGGCGGGCTCTGGACTCCCAGTCTCTAACCAGACCTTAAGGCCGCCTCTTTCTGAGAGGCAAAACAGAATTGGGACCTTGGTGAGGAGGGGCCTGTGGGCGAGGCCTGTTTCCTGGTCCACAGCTGTGCCACGCTTCTGAGTGAGGAGGCTCTGGAGTTCTTGCTCCCAAAAGGAAGGACTGGCAACAGTCTTTCTTCTGCTTCCTGGGGGATTTGATAGGCAGCAGGGATCGCTGGGTGGTGGTGCTCCTGACTGCCCAGCTGCTGCAGCCTCTGCAGGGTAGGCAGGCTGGATGTACAGGCTGCCGCTCAGTTGAAAAGAAGGCGGTGTTCAAAGGAGGAAGAGAGAAGGGAGGGTCTCATTACAGCAAAGATGTCTATAAGAGGGGCTTCTCCAAATAGAAGACGCCCATAGTAGAGGGTCTTAGGACTTCTGTTCGGGAACACTGAGGTAGAGACAGAGAAGCCCTGTGCCCAGTGAAGATGTGGAGGATGAGCAGGCATGTGTCTCTTTCCTCTCCTATGTCTTCCTCTTTACTAGACTGTATCTCAGCCCTCAACAGCCAGGGTGGCTGCTGGGCTAATGTCAGATTTTCGGAGGCCTAGTACACCCACCGGAACAGGTCTCCCATTGGAGTAGGAAAGGAGGCCTCTTACTCCTTTGTGTCCAGACTGAGTGGCCGCCGCGCCTGGAGCGGTCCCGCGGCAAAGCCCCGGCTAGCAAGAGAAGTGCACAATGCCATGGCTGCTAGCTAGCCTAAACCCTGCCTCATCCTGCCGTGCCACGCTGCCTTTCCCTCCCTTGCTTTTTGAAAGCCTACCTTTCCTTGCTTTTAGGTCTCTTTATCTTGCCTGCCCTCTTTCCCTTAATTCTCCCCCCCCTCCTTCTTTATCCTGACTCTTCTGTTTCTTCCTCCTCCAGTCTGGTGCCCTGTTTAAGTTGGTCTGTCTCAGGCTCTGATACTCTTAGGCTCTGTCCCCTGATGTCTTCTTGGTCGCATTCTGGCCCCGGGCCCCAATGAAGACTAAAATGCCTGTGCTCAGCTGCCAGCAGCCGCCCAAGAGCCAGGCAGGGTCCCCAGTCACCCATGGCTGGGGGAGGTGCTGACTATGCTAGAGACTTGGAGAAAAAAGCCTCTGCAATGAGACTGGAACCTCCTGTCTCTTCCTTGAACTAACTAGTGAGGGAGATTTTTTTTGATTGACAGCTTAACATGACTACATCAAGGCCAAAGAGATACTCTGTTTCTCACTGTAATTTGGAGTTTCCAGCCAGTACAGCCCCAAAGAGAAGACCTAGACGGCTGAGGAGAATCAGTCTGAGGCTCTGAGTGCCTCTCCCTAATTAGACACTTCCCTGCACACACACACATACACACACACACACACACACACACACACACACACCACACCACACCACACCATGCCTTGGGGGAAAAAACAAAAAACAAACAAACAAAAAACAGCCATGGTATACAGAAAGGAAGAAGCAGAGGATGGGGTCCCCAGGGATTGGGGAGGGCTCCTGTGGGTCTTGAGCCTATCTCCCCAACTTTCTTGCCCCCAAAACAGACACACCATCCTATCTGGCACTTCCTCGTGTTGGAGGAGATAGAGGGAGGAATGTAGAAAACCAGCCCCATTCCCATCTCACACTTAGAGTTTGGTCTGGTCCAAGGGACTGGAGAGAGGGAGAAAGGTAGGCTTTAGTGGGTCTGGGAAAGCCTCTAACCTGCTGCCTCCAAAGCCTCAGCTCCTGCCTGTTTCTCCTCTCATAGGCTCTTCCCTTCGACCCTGAGATTGTACTCTTCCTTCAGACCCATTCTACCCTGCCTGGGTGCAGCCGAATCTCTGAGGGTATCACCTGTCCCATTTTTTCCCATAACCAACCTCTTCTCCCCTGTCCTGCACCCATACTGAGGATTTTTCTGCCTGCCTAAAGATCTCCATTTGCTAAACCACCACAGGAGGTCTGCTGAAAGCCTAGGCTGTATGTGTGTGTGTGTGTGTGTGTGTGTGTGTGTGTGTGTGTGTGTGCGTGCAGCAAACCCCATATTCAAGGGGAAGGGTAGCAGTCAACTTATTGGGAAGGTGGAGTCCAAGTTGTCTGATATTTTCCTTTCAATCATTCTGCCACCTCCTGAATTTTTCCACCCAATCCCAAAGAAATCGCTTTCTTCCATGCCTCTGTTGCCTTTTTCCCCCGTTCCAAAAACAGCCTACAATTTTATTTAATGAAAGACACATTTATGAACAATCAAATGATCCTCATAAAAATTTTATTGAAGGACGTAAAAACAAGCTACTTGCCCACGACCGAGGTCGCTCTCTCGATTTACCCGTTCTCACCCTGGCTCTCTGCAGACAGAACCTCCGAGTGACTTCTTTTTTTTGGGGGGGGGGGCGTGTCGCAGAGATGAACCTGGGGGCCAAAGGAAGGTGAGCAGGCAGATGCGATGGGAATGCCCCGCTTAAGTTGTCTAGCTCTCCTCTCCACTTCTTCAAGCTGGCAAAGAAACAGAGACAATAAATTTTAAATAAAGGCTTGTATATCTGTGCCAAAGCAAGAGGAGACTTGTGAGGCTCGTGGTAAAGGTGTGTGAGACCCCAAGCTCGACTCCTCCCACCCCACAGACCACCTTTCCCAAGCTTCCCATACCCCAGAATTGGGGAGCTGAGCTGGCCAGTGGCAGAGAACTCTCCCCTTTTCCTCTGTCCCTCCCTCCATCCCAGCTTGTTCAGTCTCCTCCCATCCTCCCTCCCTCACTGCTGGTGCTGCTGTTCCTGAAAGAAATACATACATACACAGTATTTAAAAACGCATTTTTAAAAGCCACGTTCCGAACTGACAATCGCTGATCTCCGTTCACTCAGAGACCGCAGGAGCGTCCGGGCCGACAGAGACAGATTACGTCAAGAAATAGTTCCTCCACTTACCTCGTCCGGCCTCCCCGCCCCTGTGGGGCTCCCCAGCCTGTTCAGCTCTAGGGGTCCAGGAACCCTGGTTTCTGGAGCTGGCATTTTCACCTTGTTTTTTTTTTTTAACCCTCATGGTAGGGGGAGCCATCTGCTTTTGGCTGCACATGTCGGGGGGGGGGCTTCCCTGATGAGATATGATTCGTCCTGGGGAGGGGCTGTCCGGCGCCTTGGGTCCAGAGTTGCAGACCGCCAGGAAAACGCAGGTCGCGGGGATCAGCAGAGAGAAGGGGGTGGTAAAGGGGGAAAAAAGCAAGGGGGAAAAAAGCCCCTGCGCATTGATCCGCGCCGTATTTTTGGGTAAATACGATCACGTGGGGGCTGGGGAACCAATGAGCTGCCGGGAAATGGCTGGAAAAATAATTACCTGCCTTGATTGTTCTGTGAGCAGATAAAAAGTACATATACAGTTCATACAATAATCTTATGTATGTAAAACCCTGTTACGATGTCGGCGACGGGGCCCATCAGTAACTATTACGTGGACTCGCTCATCTCTCACGACAATGAAGACCTCCTAGCGTCCAGGTTTCCGGCCACCGGGGCTCACCCTGCCGCCGCCAGACCCAGCGGCTTGGTGCCGGACTGTAGCGATTTTCCGTCCTGTAGCTTCGCGCCCAAGCCGGCCGTGTTCAGCACGTCGTGGGCGCCCGTGCCCTCGCAGTCGTCCGTGGTCTATCACCCTTACGGCCCCCAGCCCCACCTCGGCGCCGACACGCGCTACATGCGGACTTGGCTCGAGCCGCTGTCCGGCGCCGTCTCCTTCCCTAGCTTCCCGGCCGGGGGCCGTCATTACGCCCTCAAGCCCGACGCCTATCCCGGGCGCCGCGCCGACTGCGGCCCGGGCGACGGCCGCAGCTACCCGGACTACATGTACGGCTCGCCCGGGGAGCTGCGCGACCGCGCCCCGCAAACGCTGCCCTCGCCCGAGGCGGACGCGCTGGCCGGCAGCAAGCACAAAGAGGAGAAGGCCGACCTGGACCCTAGTAAGTTGGGAGCAATTTTCCTTTACAACTGGCGCGGGAGGGGAGGGGAGGCCAGGCGGGGGCAGCCGGATTACAGCCCTTCGGAACGGCGCGGGCAGAGCAGGAGAGGGGTGAGGGCAAGGGGGTGAGGACTCAATAAAAGCGAATTACCTTGGGGAGCTCTCTGGGGCAGGAAGGTCTGAGAAGGGGCCCAGGCAGCCAGGTTGAGGGAGGACCAGTTAGAGGGGCTCCTCTCCTAGGGATTGGCTTTGAAGGAAAACCCCTGAGTCCCCCTTTTAGGGCAAGCTTTTTGGCTCAGTGGTCACTTTCTGGTGGAGGAAAAAAATGCAAACCGGGACAGGGGCTGAGGATAATTTTGTGGTTTGAAAAAGGACAAGGCAGAGGTGAGGAGGACGCTTGGAGCAAAGGGAGAGAAATTGCCCCTACCTCCCAGCCTGCTTGTGGGTCTTCATCCCACTAGGGATTTCTACAACACAAGGTCCATTGAATTCTCCCCCAGGAGAAGAATCTGGGGGTGCGCGCCCTAGGAACTTAAGTCAGGACTTCCAGACCTAAGTGGGAGAGAAGTAAGGTCCGAGTTTTCTTAAACTTGAAAACCCACTTTTAAGAGTCCAGAGGAGAAAGAGTTGTGAGGGGTTAGGACTGTGGAACAGGAATTAATCTTCAGAGTGAAGAAACACACACGCACACAGGGAGAGAGAGAGGGAGAGAGACAGAGACAGAGACAGAGACAGACAGAGAGACAGAGACAGAGAGACACAGAGAGAGGGAGAGACAGACAAGGGAAGACTGAGACACCAATTAGGGCAGCAAGAACATTCTGAATGCTGCATAGAAGAGGGGTGACCATGGTAGGTGAAGAGGTAGGGGCAGGTGTAAGCTGCAGGGTCAAAGAAGGTGAGGGTGAGGATAAAGGAGAAACAGCAGGGGAGGGTGCAGTCCTCTGGGTGTGAGGAAGTGTCTAGGGAGGGGGATCCTCAGGAGGAGACTTCAGGAAATCTTTTCCTCTACCTCCATAAGGGGCCAGGGCCTAATTATACCCCTCTGAAGGCTTCCCTCCCTGCCCTCAGCTACTCCCATAAACCTGAAATTGGAGGGTTGTCTCCTGCAGAGCCTGTCCTGGGGCTGGCCGGAGTGGGGGGGGGATGGACACTGGAGTCCAACAGATATGGGAGAGCCTTTCTCCAAGGCCAGCAGCTCTCTAAGGAGAGGTTTCCCCCATCCTAACATCACCCTGACAATTCGCCTCAGCAGGGTTGAATTCTGAGCGGGAGATGGGTACTGGAAAGAAGTGAGGGTTTAGGGTTTCTCAGGGTCAGGAAACAGAACTGCATCTCAGGACTTTGGTCGTGGGCTGTGAGAATGGGAGGGGAAAGAGGGGGAGTGGGAAGGAGAGGGACCTTGCTATAAAAATAAAGAGCAAGAGAGAGAAGCGTTTATGGGCCTATGAAACGGTTGGGAATTTGGACTTTTTATGAGGATATTCTCAAATTACTACTCTTGAAGCTGAGGACCAGACCATAGGGGCTTTGGTAGCTTCAATTTTACTACAGTTTTAGGTGCTGGAAACTGAACAGGGGGAGGGGACTTGGGGCAGAATGCAAAAGAGAAAGGAGGAAATGCCTCAAGCCAAAAAAAAAAAAGTGTCCAAATTCAGGTTCAATTATTGAGTTTGGGGAGCTTGACTAAGCCTAGGGGTGGGGTGACAGAGTTACTAAGCTGGAAAGGGGACACTACTGACCCTTGCCTGTGTTTGGCCCTCCAGGCAACCCTGTGGCTAACTGGATCCACGCACGTTCCACAAGGAAGAAACGCTGCCCCTACACCAAGTACCAGACGCTGGAACTGGAGAAGGAGTTTCTCTTCAATATGTATTTAACCAGGGACCGTCGGTACGAGGTGGCCCGGGTTCTCAATCTCACTGAGCGGCAGGTCAAAATCTGGTTTCAGAACCGGAGGATGAAGATGAAAAAGATGAATAAAGAGAAAACCGACAAGGAGCAATCCTAAGCCCTGCCCCAGCCTGCTGCCTCCGCACAGCCAAGGGAAACACAGAAACCCCACAAAAATGCCCCAACCCAGGCGGGAAAAAGCACGAAAAGAAAAGGAAAGAGCAAGATAGAGAAAAGCCCACCGTCTTTTTAAAAAAAGAAAAGAAAAAAATAAGGAAGGGGAAAATGCAAACTCTTGCGATGTGGGAGGGTTAAGTGTTGAGAATTGGTGTTTAGGGTTAGTTCTATCCATCGAGGAGGCAGGAGAGAAGCCGCGTTCTCTTCCCCAGCGCAAACGAAATAAATGACACACACAAATGTGATTTTTTTCCTTCTTTCTTCAGAGAAGCCAGTATTTGAGAATCAATCTCTCTCTCTCTCTCTCTCTCTCTCTCTCTCTCTCTCTCTCTCTCTCTCTCCTCTTTGGTCTGGGCCATTCCTTCCTGGGCCTTGGGCGCTCTGCGGGCAGATTTCTTACAAAAAGACACACACAATGATGATTCCCAGCCCAGAGCTGAGGGATGAGGGCCGGACTGCCTGCACTAGCAGGCTGGTGCCTCAGGCATGTACAGAGCAGTGTTCTCCTTGCCCCAATGTTCCTGTCCATCTTCCTGTAAAGTGCTTTTGTTTGTTACAGTAGAACAACTCTGTTAATATATTGAAGACACTTAAAAAAAAAAAAACCAGAAACCCAACTACATCTAGTTCTCATCATTTTTCTCCTCCATGGTTCCGTTGACGAGTGCTTAAGTACTCTAAGGGAAACTGGAGCTAGCTGGGGGGACTCCTTCTACCACAGAAGGGCAAATGCCTACCGACCAGGCAGAAAGCGGGTGGGGGCGCCTGGGGAGGGGTGGAGGCTGCTGAGGCAGAGGCCTAGCTCGTGCAAGCCCCGGCTGGCTGCCTGTGAGTTTCCCAGTGGCTTGGTGGAGCGTGTGTGGGGAGCACTGCATGAATGGTTTTGCTGGCTGTAATTAATTGTAATAATTTATGAGTACATGAGATTGGAGAGAAGAGATAGGTGAAGATGAAAGTTGGGTGCTGGGTGAAGGCCCAGACTGGCTTCTTGCCTCCCTGTTTTGATGCTGTGGTGCTTTCAGGGTTGGCTGAGAAAGAAAGGGGAGTGGGTGGTCAGCTAGGAGGAGAGGCCATGCAGGCCTCAGGAAACCCTGGGGGATGGCACTGGCTCTGAGTGCTGAATGACAAACCGTGGGGAGTAAGGAGGAGGAAGGAAGAAATGAAAATACAAGGAAAAAAAAGACAGACGGATGAAGAAGTGGGAAAGAAAGGAAGGAGAAAATGATGAAAGGGGCGAAAACAATATAAACAAATATGGTGATATATAGTCAATATAAACAAATATAGTGATATATAGTCAATATAAACAAAATTAGTTCCTTCTCAAGGAATTCATTCCCAGCTCTCTTCTGCTTCTCCCTCTCCTCTCTCCTCCCTCCCTCCCACTCCCTCCCTCCCTCCCTCTCTCCTCTTCCTCCTCCTCCTTCTTCTTTTCTCTCTCTCTCTCTCTCTCTCTCTCTCTCTCTCTCTCTCTCTCTCTCTCTCTTGTTTGAGTATTAATCAGGGTGACTAAGGTCACCTAAGCAGCACTCCTAGTGAGTAGTGAGGGCTAGGCATTAGCCAGTAGTGGGATACTCTCTGGTGGCTGTATGACCCCAAGCACAGAGGTGTTGATACGTATAGGGTTGGGTGACTCCACTGCACCCTTTCTAGAACCTTCTCCCTCTGGAGCAGTTGTAATGGGCTAATCAGAAGCAGACAGCGCTGCGGAGTCTGCCTCAGCTCAGCGCCCCTTTTCTCAGAAATCCCCCAATCTGGAAACTATTAAAATTAGACTGTTTGAAATATAGCTCTTTAATATCTCGTCCACTCTGCCAAGGACACAGGGTGTCGCTCTGAATACTTGGAGGACACCACCTAAAAGAATATAATTGGGAGGTCTACTGTGTTGTTCCCTCCAAAGCATCCCGTCAGGATTGGTAGACACTTATAGGGACAGTCTCTGCCTCGTTATTTGAATTTCTGTCCTCTTCTTCCAATTTGAAGGGTTGGAATTTTGTTTCCTTAACATTGAGGGGCCTGCAATCAAGTGGCAACAACGGATTTAGCGGTCTTTAATGCATTCACTCTTTCCTGCCTGGTAGACTTCACTCCCACTCCGAACATTGATTCCTTGGTCTTTTGGAAAGGTACTTCGTCTATATTTTCTCACTGCCTCATTCTTCCATTTTGGCCTTTTTTGCTGTGTGGTAACCCTGGCTTAAGTTCTTCACTTGATGAGAACCAAGTCCACCCTTTCTCTCCCTTAGTCTGGCCCAGCAGGATGTGGGTTTCAGGCCTCTCTCCCTGCCTAAGCTCAGCACTGTTTCCCGGCTTCCACCTCGCCGCTGCTCCAAGGCCCTGACGCCCCCTCTCTGCGTCCATCACCGTCAGCGTGGCCGGCTTCCTGAAGCCTGCCCTCTGAAGCAGGCCTTGCTGCCGGCAGGCAAGAGGGCCTCAGAGCTTTTGGACCCCGGAAGTGAATGCAGAGTAGGCCCACCTTTTAATCCCGATTTTCCAGCCTCCAGATCAGGATTAGATTCGATTTTATTCCTTGCCATTTATGAATTAAAACAACATGACACACATCTGGGGAGAGAAAGGAAAGCACGCTAGAAGAGAGGGGCTAACAAGCGCCCGCCTCCCCTCTTCACCCCTCCCACCTCTCCTCTGCTCCTTTGTCGGAATCACAAAACCCTAAAGGTTGTCCCACTTGGAAAGGCAGAGGATAGGTACATTTCCGTAGCCCAGAAATGCCACTTTTATGGCCCTGTTTGTCTCCCTGCTCTAGGTTCTGAATGAAGCCGAACAAAACAGCAGTGCGGAGCTGGCTAGACGTCTGGGCTTAATTGTTTTATGGTTTAAATAAGGTGCGCACTTTCCTTTGAAATCGGATTATAGGAATGTTTTGTCTATGGCCTACGAAGATCAGGACCTCTCTGGCTGAGGGGGAGAGGTGAAGAGCGCGCAAGCTCATTCAGGGGATGGGCTACAAACCCCCAGGGTGGGGGCAGCCTGGGACAGAGTCCCACCCTGAAGTCCTGCAGGCGGCAGAAACAGGCTGCGGCAGGGTAAGAGCGACTGGAAGTTTAGGGTGCGTGCTTGGAGCAGAAGGTCGTGAGATCTTGGGATAGAGTGCATCCGCGTGCGCAAAGGGATTTCTAGACCAGGGGCGGGGGAGGGGGGGGGAAGCCTGAATGGAGGAAGATTCCAGCCATTCTTTTGCGGCCGGTCTCTTTATTCCAGAAAGGAGGGTAACAAGAAGAGGACAGTGTGGAACCTTTCACAAGGTTTATTTTCAAGAATTTAGAAAACCAAAGAACAGAGGCAACCACCTGCCTGGGAATCCTTCTCCTTTGCACAGGTTTAGAGGCTTCTCCCTCCTAACTTGTCACCTTTTAGCTCAGCCTGGGACCGCTACTGGGTTTTCCTCGGCCAGATTGCATTGGAACGAGTGGACGCGAGGTGGCGCTGTTGTTCAATGTTAGAGACAGAGGTCGTACTCAGCTCCCCCCGCCCCCCAGGCTGGGCGCACTGACATTTCAGGCTAGTCTAGGAGCTTTGGCCAGAACCCTGGCTTCTCCTAGCTTCGGGGTCCCACAGCCTCTGAACAAATAAACCTTCTCACCTGCGGGGTGTAAATAATTTGTGAGTGGCAGCGGGAGATGAGCCCTTGCTCTATTGGAAAGCTCAGGAGGAAAAAGAGGGCAGGCATCAAAAATAATCGCTGGTGGAAATGAGGAACAGGTAATTAAGACAAAAAGGAGGAATGACCCGAACAAACGAACATAAGAACATAAACCCGTGGTACCTAAGAGGGCGGTGCAGGCCTCGCGCAGAGGGACAGAGCGGCCGGCGAGGATGACTGCTTGCAGTTCCTTTATTTCCAGGCTCAGAGAGCAAAATAAACCAGAGACGTGTAAGAGAAAATAAATATATAAATAAATAAATGAAAGCTGAGAGAAGCCTCCAAAGGGTAAACCAAGTCCGACCAAGGTTTACAGGACTGATGGGTTCCCGGACAGGCAGTGGTAACGCCACACTCAGGATAGTCGCATTCCAAGACACAAAGGCCCAGAAGAATAGCTCTGTAGCAGTTTTTTTTTCTGGACCATAAAATCTGGAAATAGATTCCCCACCCCCTAAAAGATAAGGCACAGGCCCCAGAGAGGATCCGGACCCTCTGAGCCTCCTTTTTCCAGTCAAAGAAGAGAAAGTATTTATGACAGTCCCCAGTGTCAGATGCTAGGAAGCTATAATCCACCCTGTTCAGCTCTGCACTGAGCAGGCTTCCTCGGATGGACAAAGCTTGAGCCAAAGATGCATCGCAGCAGGCTCTGGTTGGGTGGAGATGCTCTGGGATGCCCTCCACTGCTCTGGACCCTAGGGAGGCTGTAGCCCTGACCTGGGCTCTTTCCTTTTGCTGCTTCAGAGCTTGAGCTTGTGTCCAGGAGTTTGGTCAATTGCTAAGTTCAACAGCGGTGAGTTCCCTGAATGCAAAAGATCCCAATAGGGTCTCTTTTGAGGACACCAGTGAATCTCCTTTTAAAAAAAAAGTGGCTGATAGTACCATTTCCCCAATAATTGTTTAAATAAAAAGACGGGGCAGAATTGCTCTTTTATTCCGTCCTACTGCTATGCTTTCCTTCATGCTCAGAGCCAGCCCAGGGTTGGCTCCATATGGGGTGAGAAAGGAAAAGATCTGGCTTTCTAACCACACCCTACTTCACCCAACCCAGAAACCCCAGGGTGTGGGACAAAGTAAGTTTTTTTTCCTTGATGTAAAAACTTACAAGTGTATATGTTTATCAAGCATTATGTGCCTGGTATGCACGTGTATGTACAGGCATGTGAGTCAGGAAGGCCAGTGTAAAGTGAACATTACACTTGGTGTGTCTTGTGTGTGTGTGTGTGTGTGTGTTCTAAGTGTGTTCCAGGGTGGCCTTGTCACAGTCTCATATACTATAGAGGAAGAAGACAGGAAAAGCATTTATTCATCTTCATTCATGAGCACAATAGCACGCACGCACGCGCGCATGTGCACACACACACACACACACACACACACACACACACACACACACACACACTGCTCTTAAGGCTTTCTTTTCTTCTCTCCCTGAATTAAGCCCACATACTGTAGACAGGATGGCCAGGAAGGGTATTGATAGGCCAGGGCTTGTTTTTTGTTTTTTGTTTTTTTCCCCACTATAATTATCTTGAATTTGTCCAGTCTTGGGCATGGGGATTCCACACACACACACACACACACACCCCGTGCAAAGTGTGGGTAAATATTTAGAGAGTGTCTGTTGATAGTTACTATCCACATCCTGGCCTGGGCAGCCTGCTGGGAGAAGAGGGTGCAGGGCGGCCTGAGGGCCCCTCTACATTGAGCTGGCATTTCCTCTGAGGTGGTGCTTTATGACAACCACTGAGAGGCCTACCCTTGCACCCTTCAGCCCAGCTATAGCATCCGAAAAAGAAATCCCTTGAGTTAGGCTAGGCAGAAGCCTGGGCACATAGGCTATTCCTTTCAGTCCTCATAAACAGCTTTGCTCTCAGATTCTCCCAGCCAAGCTTGCTTGGGTTCCTACTCTTTGAAGGGTCTGCTTTTTGCAGGGGTGATGTGGTCCTGCTGGGGTACATGGAGAGCTCCTACTCCCTACCCAGAGGGGTCAAGGGACAAGAGTCTCCAGAGAGAAGACAGGGCAGCTTCAGACCCTGGAGGGACCAGAGGCTGGAGACTCTGCAGGCTGAAGGGTCTGGGTTACATATTCAGCATGCTGAGCTTCTTCTCAGAGTCCCCAGGTTTCAGGAACCCCAGGGAGCTCATCTTTTGGGTTTAAGGCTCAGCCCTAACTTACTAACGTTCACCCTCTGGGGTCTTCTACCTGTTGAGGTAACCTGAGTTGACCTGATGGCTCAGGTATCTCTCAAAAAGGAAAAAAAGGGGGGCACCTTCAAACTGTAGTGCGCACCTTGGAAAAGCTGGTCTTGGCCATTAGCTGGGACTGGCTCACCACCCCCTACACACACCACACCCCCATCTCTCCCCTCTCCTCCCTCCCTCTCCTCCAGGTCCCCCCAGCCCTGAACCCCTCAACCCTCCCCCTCTTCTCTCTCTCTCTCTCTCTCTCTCTCTCTCTCTCTCTCTCTCTCTCTCTCTCTCTCTCTCTCTCCTCTCTCTCTCCCTCTCTCTCTCTCTTGCCTCTTGCTCTCTCTCTCCCTCTCTCACTCTCTCTCTCTCTTGCTCGCTCCCTCGCTCGCTCGCTCGCCTGTCTTCATGTCGTGGATTGATGAACGCGAATCGCGTGTAAGCGCCGCCACCGCCGGGAGTCTGAGGAATTCGCCTGGGCTGTTAGAGGAAAGAGCTAAGTGAGAGCGCGCGCTCTACCTACCCGACAGTGAGCAGAGCCGCCGCCGCCTGAGCCCGCAGCCGGCACCGCGCCCCCACCTGCCCAGCCCCCAGCCCAGCAGTCCAGCCCGGGGGAACCGGCCAGCTTGGGGTTCGGTCCCGGGGGGAGGGGAGTTTCGGGGATACCGGGCGGGGGAACGTGATCCAAGGGGAGGGGGCCGCGGGTTTTCATGTACCCAGCATGAGCTCCTACTTCGTCAACCCCCTGTTCTCGAAATACAAAGGCGGCGAGTCCCTGGAACCGGCCTATTACGACTGCCGGTTCCCTCAGAGCGTGGGCAGGAGCCATGCGCTGGTGTATGGGCCCGGAGGCTCCGCGCCCGGCTTCCAGCACGCCTCGCACCACGTCCAAGACTTCTTCCACCACGGCACCTCCGGCATCTCCAACTCGGGCTACCAGCAGAACCCATGCTCGCTAAGCTGCCACGGAGACGCCTCCAAATTCTATGGCTACGAGGCGCTCCCCAGACAGTCCCTTTATGGGGCTCAGCAAGAGGCGAGCGTGGTGCAATATCCCGACTGTAAATCCTCCGCCAACACTAACAGTAGCGAAGGACAAGGCCACTTAAATCAGAACTCGTCTCCCAGCCTCATGTTTCCATGGATGAGACCCCACGGTGAGAAGCCTTTTCTCTTTCCCCCTTGGTCTCCCGCGCTTCGGGGTCTCCCCCCTCCTCCCCTGCCTCCTTTTTGTCTGCCCTCGCCTTCCTTCCTGGCTTTGGGGGTCTCTCCCATTCCACTCCAGTGCCTGGGTGGGTTCCTGGAGGTTGAAAGGCTTGGCTGGGGGTGGGGCGGGGTGGGGGCTCCAGAGACAGTGTGAGTGTTGGGGTGAAGGTGGGAGAAAGGTGATGTGTGGGTGCAAAGGGTTAAAAATGGTTTTCTCCATTCCTTCTGTCTCTCTTTCTCCCCCATCTCGAAAGTCAAAGTTGGGGAGGTGGCTGACAAGGGCACCCTGAGTAAACTGAGGCTATCAGTCTTTGAGGCTGGTAGCCAGTTTTCCCAAAGACAACCAGCCAGCCATTCCAAGACAGTGGCCAGACTGCTGGGTCTCCCCTAGCCAGAGAGAGGGGCAAGACCCCCAAGGAAAAACACTCTGGTTCTCTGGGATTTCAACTTCTTCACCTCAGAGAAACAGCCTGAAGGCCACTACCCCAACTTTTCTGTACTTCCTCCAGTTGGGGAGAAGACTGAGAGCCTGAGAAGTGGAAAATCAAAGAGAGGGTGGGGGTGTCACACAAAGTAGGGGCCTCTGAGATCCAGGGAACCCTAGACAGGCTACCCTCCAGTCAAGAACTATGGGGTCTCTTGGCAAGCTGCTCAGGTCATGAGCCCCTCCAAAGGTGGCCCCTCACGGCTCAGTTTCGAAGTACAGGGGGGAAGCGATGACTACAAGTTCCGTCAGGGATGGCTCTTGATTTATTTGTTGGTCTCCAGTTAGCAATCAAGCAGAGCTCTGATACATTCCAGGAGATCAATTATTTTTCTTATTGGAAAAGCATTAGGCAGAGATAGGTAAGGAGGGGGCAGTGGGCAGAGCCCCCTCTCCTTTAACCCTAGCCCCCTTCTTTTGGAAATAGATTGTGTCCCCAGGCTGGCTCACTAAATGCCACTCTGTACTTGTAAACAAAGCTGTAAGGGCCAGGTTGTAGGCCTGAGGGACCCTGCAAGGCTTCCTTGTCCGTCCCCCCCCCCACCCCCTGCCACCTCAAGCCCTTACTTTTCAGACAGCCACATTCCTTCCCCCTCCCACCTTCACCCACCTCCCAAGGTGAAGGAAGTCAACCCAAAATGTCTCTGGAAACTTTTTCCTGCCCTTGCTTGCCTTCTGCTTTCTGCTGCCGGCCTTATCGGCAGGAGGGAGGGAGGACTGGAAAGAGCCAGGGGGGGGGGACTTTGTAGGAGGCAGAGTAGCTATGTTGTGCGGATGGAGCCCCCCCCCAGACATAACCAGACCGGGGTTCTATTCTGTCCAGCTCCTGGACGGCGCAGTGGACGACAAACTTACAGCCGGTATCAGACCTTGGAACTAGAGAAGGAGTTTCTCTTTAATCCTTATTTGACGAGGAAGCGGCGGATTGAAGTCTCTCACGCCCTGGGACTGACAGAGAGACAAGTGAAGATATGGTTCCAGAATCGGAGGATGAAGTGGAAAAAAGAAAACAACAAAGATAAGCTTCCCGGGGCCCGAGACGAGGAGAAGGCGGAAGAAGAAGGGAACGAGGAAGAGGAGAAAGAAGAGGAGGAAAAGGAAGAAAATAAGGACTGAGAGAAAAGAGGAACAACCCCCCCCCCCCCGCAACTCCCTTGAAGTTTCGTTTTATGGTAGCAGATAAATTGAGAAGTTTACGACTGTCATTTGCTTTTGTAGGGAATAGAATGACACCCACAACTCTAACTACCTGTCAGATAGTTGCAGCTCTGCTTTTATTACCTTTGGATTCCCTCCCTCCGCTCTTTATTTGTCTGGGGGGGGGGGACCTGAGACACAGGGAAAAGTTCTTTTTCACTCCGTGCTCAGCACACACTCACTTGTCGTCCACCCCCCCAACCCGCCCCCTCCCACTTTCTGAGCCCTTCCAGCATTTTAAGGTCTGCACCTTCTCACACACATGGCCCCCACTTCTCTCCACACTCCCACTTCGTCCCTTCTCTGGTATTTGTTTTAAAAGGGACTCCCTCTGAAGATGTAGAAGGTGATTCCTAGCTTTGCTTGTATGCTAGGAATTAGAATACTGGATTAACTTTTTTTTTTTTAATGAAAGGAAAGAAGAAAAATCAGGAAAAGGGAGAAATGAAAGAAAGAAAAAAAAATAAAAAGAAAAGATAGCAAGGAAGATTCCCTTCCCCATCTGAGGCTCCTTCCTTAGAAAACCCTCCTGACTTTCTCTAGGAACCTGATGGAAATCAAGGAGATGTGGGCTTCTCTGTCCATCTCCTTCCCGAGAGGACAATAGCCCCCTCCAATGGTCTCTAAAATCCTGTCTACCCATCC
Organism: Acomys minous; assembly: GCF_964271855.1. Taxonomy (NCBI): domain Eukaryota; kingdom Metazoa; phylum Chordata; class Mammalia; order Rodentia; family Muridae; genus Acomys; species Acomys minous. Next base: position 577,828 of record NC_140493.1, on the reverse strand, counting down.
CACAGTCACTTGGGCCCATGCCTTCCTTGCCTTGCCTTTGCTGTTTGATTTCTGTTCTTTTGGGCCCGGTTTCCTCTGAGCTATGTTAGTGTTTGTGCTCAGAAATCACCATAATCATGAAAATAATATACTGATAATAAATCTTTAACATACTACCTAAAGGGAACCTGCAATAATCTTGGGGAAAAAGAGAGAGACAAAATATCCTAATACAGGATAAAAAGAAGGAAAAAAAAAAGAAAAAGAAAGAAAAAGAAAAAAAAAGCAAGAAACCTCCAATGTATTTTATCACTACCTATAGAAAGAAATCCTGCTTTGAGAGCATTTGTAATGCAATTTTGTTGTCGTTTGTTGCTGCTTATTTCACTAAGGGAAAAAAAAAACCCAACAACTGAGACTGCCTAGCCCGCCGGTCTTGTGCGCTTTTATTGTGCTTCTAACCCCAGTAGAGTAGAACTAAACTGCACTGAATGTATAGTTACTCTGTCTTGAATTCTCTGTTTATGCAATGTGCTCGAAAGGAAAAAAAACGTTAAAATATATCTATAATAATAATTTTTGGTCATTTGTCTTTATGTCCAGCTATGAATGTAGATTTTGTGTCCTGAAAGCCCTGTCCCTGGTCCAAGTACTTTGTATTGTATACGTGAGTCATAATAAAAAAAAAAAATGAAAGGAGAAGGAAAAAAAAAACCCTAAAGCTGGAGTGACTTGCTGTTTCTCTACAACTCTCCCCCATTTTCAACTCCTCCCCCTCTTTATTCCCTTTCCTGGCTGTGCAAAGGGCCTGCCCTGATCTGGCTTTGGCTGGTGGGACTTGGAACTCGCAGGGAGAGAAGCTTGGGAGTGGAGCTGGGAGGGCAGAGGACCAGTGTGTGTGTGTGTGTGTGTGTGTGTGTGTGTGTGTGTGTGTGTGTGTTTGGGGGGTTAAGGTGATGAGGGAAAGTCTACTGAAAGGAAGAAGGGTTACCTAGAGTGGTGTTAGTGTCAAAGAGGGTTTGTAGGTGCTGGGACCCCAGTGGGAAGGTGGAGCTTCAGCCCCCCTCCCCCTACCTCCCCTATCTCTGGGCTGGGTCCACATACAGAATCTATCCCCCCTGGGACTGTGCCCTTTCTCCCATGGGCGAAGAGTGAGGTGGTGGGGTTCTTTTCTGATCTTCACAGGTCTCCTGCTTGTGGTCACCCCTTAGCACCCAGTACCCCATCCTGAAATAGTGGAGATGATGTGGGTGGGGTTGGTGTGTGATGCTAAAGGTAGCTGAATCATCAGGAGCAGCGTTTGGTTGAAAAATGCCAAAGTGTGGGGGTGAAGGAAGCTTCTGCGTGGGGCAGAGTCTAAAGGACAGGCAAATGAATAAGTAGTCTTGTGGACCAGCCAGGGTCTGCATCCAGGAATTCAAATCCAACCAGCACAAGGCTATCACTGCCACTCAGCCCCCTTGTGTCCACTTAGCCTCTGTTCTGGCTGTTTCAAGCCAGCTCCTGGCTGGCTTCACTTTGACCATTGGGCAGCTTGCCTGGCCACCACAGTAGGGACCACTGATTTGGGAAGATGGGCCTGCTCAGGACAGTCCCCTTAACCCCAGCCACAGCAGGGTAAAAGGAATCTTTACATTTTCTAAAATAAAAAGTTGAATGCCCAGGAACTTAGGTAGTAAAGGGACCGTTCTGGAGGGTCCCAGGCAGACAAATCTGTTTATGCAAAAAAAAAAAAAAAAAATCTGCTCAAATTCCAGAGATACAAGCCATCTGGCTCAGCCAGACCAGAGAAAGAGGGGAAGGAGGGATTCTGGTCTTCAAAAACAGACACCACCACCACCACCACCACCCCCCCAAAGACAGATATTTTGAGACCAGATCTCTGGGTCAATGATTTTTAACCTAGGCCCAGGCCAAGTGTTTCATCAGGGTCCCGATCTCTGGCTCTTATAAAAGGGGTTCAAGATTTGTCAGGCAATTTTCCTAGGGTTCCCCCTACCCTGCCTTGAGAGGCTGTGTGGTGGAAGGGCAGGCTGGAGTTAACTTTAAGTAGGAGTTCCAGGGGATATCTGTAGAATTTGGGGTCCCTGTTAGCAGCGAAGTCTTCCAGCTTGACTTGGGAGGCACAGGCTATTGGCTAGGGAAGCCTGGAAACACTAGATTCTGTGGGGCAACCGAGGGAGAGACCTTTCGTTTCTTGTTTTTTGTTTTCTAATCGTGAGATTATAGTTGCTCTTGATAAAAACAAACAAACAAACAAAAACATCCTGCCCCGAAGCAGAGAGAGGTGAACCCTTCCTCAAAAGGCTCTGGAGGGCCTCGGAGCCTTTCCTCCAACACCAGCCTCCCCATTCACGCCTAGCCCGGCTCAGCGACGTCCATGGCCCTAAGCCGTCGCGTCAGAGGGCGGGGTGCGTCTAGCGCCCGGCTTCTCTGGAAACGTCGGGCAGTCGGAGGCCTACAACTAAGGAGCCCCTGCACCCCTTCCTAAGATACCCGCTCCCCGCTTCCCCTGCCCACCACTTCTGTTTTCTCGTTTGGAGAGAAAAGGAGGTTAAAAACCCGTTTTATGGGGGAATGTAATTGCGAGAGCGGGATGCGCTCTTTAGAAATGCGTGCTCCTAAATGCTGCCGCCGTCCCATTACTGAAATGGGTACCATTCGGCTGCTGCAGAAACGACTTTCCTTCATTCTTTACTTTTTTTATTAGCCAATCAAAGTGGTTTCCGAAAGCTATTTGTGATTTGTGAAAAATAGTATCTTTCAAAATGCTGAGTTGAAGCATCTCGCTCATTTCGCCTTGAATTTATTATTCTAATCTTAACGGTAGAGACAGGATGATGTAGCTATTAAGTTGGGGGCCAAATTCGTTTCTGGAGACTAAAAAAATAGCTCCGCATTTTCTCTCCCGACTCTTTCACTGAATGCCCAAGGAAGGTGCGGGAAATCTGGGGCACCAAGGGAATAGTGTGTACCCCGAGGGGCTCCCAGGGGACTCCTTGAAGAAGAGGGTGGGTTGGCCTCCTTAGTTTCATATTCCTGGTAAGCGATGCCCCCCAGAGAGTGCCTGAAAGTTGAAAAGTTACCTCCAGCCCCAATTCAAGAGGACCCAGGACAGGTTGTGTGCGCCACAATCTGGAAGTAAAATTTCCGGCTAGTTGCCGGGCAGCGCTGACCCATTCTCCCCGCTGCCCATTGTGAAAAGCCGGGCCAGCGCTTCCTCGTCGTAATTTTTAACTACCTGTTATAAAATTTATGGGTGGGTTTGTAAAAGAAACGAGGTCTCCGCATCCGGCTGAGGCAACCGCTTTACTTACTATGAAGGAAGTTTAGGGAGGGGTTGGAGGGTCTTCTTTTGCCTGGCTCAGCCCTTGACCAAGGAGAGAGCTGCCCGCCTTTAGATCCCCAGCCAGTAGGGAGTGGCCGGGATACAGCCTAGCAAACAGTCTCTATTTATCCTGGCCTTGCCACACTGCACCTAACTACCAAAATTGGAGGTCTGGGGGAAATGGGGTACATAGACCTTCAGAGCAGTAGGCAGAATTCAGAGCAGTAAATGCGCAGCCAGATCCCGGCTGCCCAGGCGTTGAAGGAGATCTTTCTCTGCCCACCCCGCCCCCACCTCTGGAAAAGACAGGTGTGTGGGCAACCTGAAAGGATGAAAGGTTTTAAAGAGCCCTGCTCCTCAATGAGAGAGAGAGAGAGAGAGAGAGAGAGAGAGAGAGAGAGAGAGAGAGAGAGAGAAAGAAGAAGAAGAAGATGAAGACGAAGAAGAAGGCCAGAGCAACATCATCGGCCTTAACATTATTTTTAATTTTTTGAGGATTGCAAGTTGCCATTAGAATCTAGGAAGCGAGCTGACTTGAAGCTAGGAGTGGTCTTGGTGTAAGGGGTGCCATTCTGCCTGAGAAAGAGACCACCTGGGAAATGAAAGTCATTTTGAGGGTCCTTGAAGCCGCGGGAAACCCTCACCCCTTCTGCTGCCTCCAAAGGGCTGCCAAATCCTGGTCTTTAGGCTTGGTCAGGAGGGCTGCCAGCGCCCAAAACTCCTGTTCTTGTCTGATGAGTGGGGCGGGGGCTTGCCTGGGGCACAGCAGAAAAGATGTGCTCTCTTTCTAGAAAACAAAGGTAGGAGTGGGGACCGAATTCATTTTTAGTTCCTTCATCTTAACAGCCGTCCTTGCCCCAAGGCTGCAGAGCTCTGCAGAGCTTTGATTTTTTTCATCAGGTCCAATATTATTACCCCCCCCCACACACACACACTTATTAAGAAAAGTATTTAAAATTCGGGGCCGCAAGAGGAGGAAGCAGTAGACCCTCATCATCTGAACCCTCTTTTCTTCCCTCCCTGCATCCCCCGTCTGCCCTTTCTGCTAGGCTCGAACGGCCGGCCCTTGGGAAATGGGCGGTGGGTGAGGGTGGGGTGGGGGTCGGGATGCTCCCTTTCTGAGAGAATTGGGTAAACATGGCGACCGTGGCGCCCATTTGCACACGCTACACAAATGCATCGCATTCCCGGTTGTTTGCAGAAAATTTACAGCTGAGTAATAAAAGTTTACGATCGACTCACAAGTTGGATTGGCCACAAGAAGTCATGTGGATTCCATCCATGAACGTGAACTTTTTATTGTGGTTTGTCCGTTCCGAGCGCTCCGCAGAACAGTCCTCCCTGTAAGAGCCTAACCATTGCCAGGGAAACCTGCGCTGGGCGCTCCCTTCATTACCAGTAATTTTTTTATTGATCTGATTAATAATTATTTTTCCCTATTTATTTTTTTTCTTCCAAGTGGAGTTGCCGGAAGCTGGGGCACCTGGGGAGGGCAGGGTGGGAGGGGAGAGGCAGGAGTTGAGAGCACCTCACCACTCTCTCCCTCTACCCGACCTTCTGGCCCCCAAGGGGCAGGAGGTACGCGGGTGTGGGGGTTGAGATCGGGAGCTGCCGACGCCTTCACCCCTCCCCTCTCCCAGCTGCCCCTTCCCTGCTGCTCTCCTTAATTTTATTTGGCTTTTTTTTTAAACAGGACTTTTTTTTCTTTTTAATTTTATATAAAGTATATGTGTGTGTGTGTGTGGAGCTCAGAGAGGCTCGGCAACCGCACAGGATGAGGAAAGACGAGAGAGACAGAGAGTGGGAGAGAGAGAGGCAGAGTGAGAGAGAGGGAGAGAGGGAGAGTGACAGCAGCGCCCGGTAAGTGTTTCCTTATTGGTTCAAATATGTAACTAATGGTCCGTAGCTGGGTGGCGGTTTCAAGATAAGGACAGCAATGGCTTGTCTTGGTTAGAGAGAAGAGGGGGCCGGTGAGAGGGTGGGCGCGTGGGTAATTAAGGGGAGGTAAAGTGGGAGGACTGGGTTAAAGCTGAAATACTGGCAACTGGCAGTGGGGAGAATGTCTTGTCCTGGTGTCCTTACGCACTGAAATTGGGGTCCTGGGGGGGATCTTGGCCCGCGCGGGGCGGAAGTCTCTGGTTTTGGGCGCCGGGCCCTCTGCCTGATGCCCAGTGTCTGTACCCGCTTGTTAGAGCTGACTGCTGTTGGCTGATGGAAGTGGGACGTGGTGGCCTGGAAGTTCAAACTTCAAGGCAAGAGAGAGAATATGTAGTCTGGGCCCATTGCCCCCTAAGCAATGTCAGCCCCTCAACCCTCAAACAAACTTTCCAGAGCCCCCTCCCGGTCCGGCAGCCCCCTCCTTCCCAGAGAGCTGGAAGCCAGACTTCACACATGCGCAGTGTGAGCCCAGGGCCGGGCTGCGGAGCAGGAAGCGGGCGCAGCTAGGCGCGCGGCGGAGCCTGTTAATTGGCAATTAGGGGGAGGGGGAGGCTGGTGGCTGGTGCGCGTCAGCCAAGGGGAGAGAGTCTGCCCACCTCTGCTCCCGCCCCCACCCTGGCGCATAGAAGGGTGGGAGGTGCACTGAGCTACGAGTGGAAGGAGTTGGGGGTGGGGATGCTGCGCTCAAAAGCCATCTTGTGCTCGGAGAAAAGAGGCCTATCCGTGCCGCGGGCCCGGCTCCCCCTACACCCACTTGCGGCCACCCCACCCAAGATGCCGCCCTAACTTCCTCCCGCGTCTTGCAGCGCTGCTCTAAATTAGAACCTGCCTTGTCCGGGTGGAGGTGGGAATGAGGGGGGCCTCAGGCTGGGCGAGCATAGGCCAGGCCTTGCCTGCAGGGCCTGGGGGTGCTGCAAGGCCGTGGGCACTTAATGGGTGAGGTGGGTGGGTTTCCCTTGGTAAGGGAGTCAGACTAAGGTGGCGGGGAGAGTCTTGGATCTTCCTATTAATTGGTGCTAATGGCGTGTTGTATAATCTTAACTTGACACATATGGTTTCATAACATAGTGGCTTAATTTCTTCCAAATGTACGTGGCCCTGACTGTTGCAGTTTGATATATGACTCCGCCCTGCTCCCAGGCCTGGGTCCGAAGAGACCCTGTGAGTGTGAGATTAGTGTGCTTATAAAGAGCGGCGTGCACACAAAATGCTTACACACCCAAACAGACACACCTTAGATCTGGGAAAGCGGCAAGTTCCTGGCGAGGGCCCAAACACTCGAACACTGGGAGACAGACTCACACCTTCGGTCTGCGTCAATCCCCCCCCGCCCCTCTTCTCTCAGAAGCTCCGCCGAGAGTCTTCGCCCAGCAGTGTGGGGGAGGGGATAGCTCGATTTCCTGTTTAAACCCAGACCCGGCGCGGGGGTGTGGGGGGGCGCACAGTGGTTAGAGAACCCATTTTTATCAGATTGTTAAAAAATACAGTTCGATTTCATTCGAATCAAACCCCTTGAGTCCAAGGCGATGGTGAATCCTCCCTCCCCTGCCCCCACAACCACCTTCCCTTCTCCAGCCCCCCCCCAAAATCCCCCTTTTCCAGTAGACTTAAAGGCCTCTGAGGTATTCTCCCAGGGGAAGAAATGGCATTTTCTCTCCCCTTTCCCACCCCACCCCCCAATAGGACTGGTGTGTCGGCAGAGGCGTCTGCCGAGGGGCTAATTTCGCTTTCCTTGTTTACGACCGAGAAAACGCTTGGCTTTCCCCAAATGGGCCCAGCCCGCCGCCTGCTCCGGCTGCAGCGCACTCTCCCGCCCGCTGGAGCCTGGCCCCTAGGCGGATGTCCCGGGGAAGCCAGGCTGGGGCTGACCGGAGTCCGTGGGACCAGAAAAGGGCCAGGGGAGTGCGTTGAGACAGTGGAGGGGTCCTGGAGGCCCCAAAGTCAGCCTTCTCCTGGCATGCTGTGGGAACCGCTGATCGGTGAGGCCGCAATTTCTCTCTTCTGCCTGCATTTTCTCGGACCCTGTCCCTGCGGATGGCCGCAGTGACGTGGGAGGGAGGGAGGGGATGTTCGTTCGAGGGGGCATAAGTCTCCTCTGTTCCGTCCCAAAAGAAAACCATTTTTGGAGAAGGCTGTTCAGACCAGTGTGGATTCACCTGGGATGTTAGAGGCCCCCTCCCATCCGAGGGGCGGGCCTGGGCTAGGAGGGGGACATTTCTCTAGGCCTACAGGGGGATCTGTCTGGATGTGCTAATAGCCATATCGGGGTGCTACGGTGCTAGAGTACCCATCAAAAACACCAGTTTGAGGCGGTTTTTATATTTTTATTGATTTCCTGTTTCTTCTTGGCTACAGTCCTGAAGCCCACCCCGCTTTATGCTACACCCTTTATCCTTAAAGCCCTCCTTGGCAGTCAGTGACTGGCCCTGGGTTTCCAGTCTGGCCAAGGGATAAGCCAGACCTCAACACAGCGAGAAATCTGCTCGCCAGTTACTTTCGCTTTTCCGCTGCTCGGGTTCTTTCTTTCTTTTTCCCTGGCTGCTCCAAACGGAGCAGTAGCACGAGAGGGGCTACTGGTGGCAATCGTCAGCCTCCTTGCAGGCCAGATTCTGTGTGGATGTGGTTCTTCGCTGCAGGAGAGCGCTCCTGGTTGTCTAATAATAGCCAGGGAGGCCAAGAATAGAATTTTGCTCAAGGACTCTGCGCGCTCAATGCTGATTCTGTGGGTCAAGGCTTTTGGCAACCTCCCCAGAACCCGGGGACCCAGAAACATTACCTCTGAGATCACCTTTTGGGCACCCTCAGGTCTGCCCCTTAAGAGGTTTCCTAAGTCCTGCCACCCTTTGTATTTCAGGCCAGGCTCCTGGCAGAAATGGGTAGAATAGACCTTTTCTCGCCTCTGTCTGATGGCTGTTTTTCTTACAGAATGTGACTTTGGTTCGGAAAGGCAACCTTGTTGAGTTAACGGTTGTGTTCTGAAGCCAGGCTTGGTGGAGTTACATATTTATTATATATGGTCTCAAATATGCAGATTCCTACTCAGGGAAGAATATATAAAGACTCACATTTCCTCGTGGTTAATTGTATATTACTGTGGCTATATTTGACCAACACCATTTTATGTGCATGCAAAATTTTGTTAGCATTCACTGGCTGAGAGCAGGGAGGAGGGGACGGCTCTGCAGAAATGTGTGTGCTGGAACTGGGAGTATGTGGCTTCCAAAATTCCAAAGAAGCTACAAGGGCTTTGGCTTATTGCTTTCGCTGTCTAAGCCTCTGGCCTGAGAAACGCCTCTGCTGTCTCTCCTTCCCTCCCTGTGAAGTCTGCCCACTCACAGGCTGTTTCCCAAGGAGAATCCAACCGTCTTGAAAGTGAAGTCTGTGGGGCTTTTTCATGGTCGTCGTCGTTGTCGTCGTGGTCGAGTCTGTGGGCAGTTCCGAGCCACCAGGACTGGGCCCTGGAGGCCAGGAGCCTCCTCCATTGGGATGGCAAAGGGCTGGTGGTGGCTAATATTTCTGGGCAGGAGTCTAGGTTGCTGCAGGCCTAGGTGCTTAAAGAGGCTCCTAGGGAAGGTAAGGCAGGAGGCGCAAGGGTACTGAGTGACTAGCTCTCCTTCCCTTTGCCTCCCTGGCTCATTACCCCACCCTAGATTTCCTTGTCTGTAAAGCATACAGGAGTTCTGGAAGATCCTATAGGTACCCAGATCTAGAAACTCATGTGTGTGCGTGTTGGGGGGGGGCTGTGTAGGGCATTTTAATCTTGTCAGTGACCTGAACTACATTGAGGCCCACTAGGAGAGAAGAGGGCTAGTGGAGGCCCCTCTACAATCCAAGCTGCTCCAGTCCCTTTGGCCTGTGGGCCTAGAGCCCTGAGTATGGGCCACAGCTGGGAATCAATTGGCCTACAAAAAAAAAAAAAAAAAGTCAAAGCTGAGGGGGATATAAATGTGAGTGGAAAAGCCCCAACAAGTGAAAGTGAGGACGGAAGGAAGCAGTACTGGGTGGGCTTTCTGTGCTGCTCCCAAGACACTCAGGCTGCTGCCTGGACTTGTGGCTCCAGGAGGTTCACAGCCTTTCTTCCTAGTTTCTTCCTCGGGAACTCAGGCTTGCGTGCCCTGGCCACACAGACTTCGGGGTGACAGTATTCCAGGACCATGCCCCTCAAGCAGCCCATGGTCTTTGCCGCGGTGCGGTCAGCCGACCCTGTTTATTGTGTCTGTGTGTTGTTTACTTGTTTTGTCTGCTGCCACCCTGCGTCAGAAACCCGCCAAACCAGCAAAATCGCTCAGGAGAACAAAGTGCAAGGCTCTTTCGAACTCCCGGCCCCCTCTCAGTACCCTAACCTCCTACCCTGACAGGCTCCCTCTTTTTCCCTTTCTGAAGGGAGAAAGCAGAAATTGTCCTAAAATAGGGCCGGTGTTTATGGGAAGGGGGAATTACAGAGACGCCATAAACCTCCTGGTGTCCTGGTGTTGGAGAGATTTCCAAGCCTTCCTTCTCTTTTCTACAGCTTTTCTTCCTTAGCCTTGGTAACCAGTGGGTAAGAGGGCTACAGACCCTGAGAACATTTCAGCACCCCCTTCCCTCCTCTCCTCCTCTTCCTCCTCCTGGCTCGGCTCCTTCATTCCTTTCTTCGTTAGGCTTCTCCCAGACATAGGCAGTTGGGTTTTCAGCTGGATTAATAAAAACTTGATAAAATATGTCATCTTCCCTCATTTCTTTTCAGTCCCCCAAAATAGCAGTGAATTTAAGCAAATTCTACAAAACTAAATTGCCCCTTTCGCAAGTGTCCTATAAACCCCCAATCCTGCCAAATGGAGAGTCACAAGGGTCAGTGTTTGCCTTTAATTTGCTCCTGGCTATCAAGTCTAAAATAGCATCATTGCAATAAGTAATATTCTTATTTCTGACATTAATTCCCTTCACCCCATCTCTCCCCCCTCTCTCTCCCTCTCTCTCCCTCTCCCTCTCTCTCTCTCTCTCTCTCTCTCTCTCCCTCCCTCCCTCCCTCCCTCCCTCCCTCTTCACTAGTATATGAATTAAATGGTTCTTTCAGATCTGCTGATAATAAAGGATAAACGTATTTATAGAAAAATGATGCTTTATTGCTGGCTTATTCTTTCAGAACATAACAGCATCTTATTTCCGAGTGGGAGAAAAGTCAGAGCAGGAGGAAATGGGGTGTGTGTGAGAGGAGGCTTCCTGTTTGTGTTCATATATCTTGATGTATAGATCTATCTATACATCTTACCACACTTTTCCATACAACAGCTTACTGTGACGTCATGAATGCCAAGTTCTCCAATTTTAAATTCTCATTAACCTGCAGAATGGTCCCAAGTAGTGAGTGATCTGTGTTCAGAACCAGAGGAGAAACCAAAAAGCTGGGGGCTCCTTTGGCCTTGCATGGAACAACGCATTTCCTGTTGCCCCTCTTCCTCACTTGACCCTCTCCTGAGGCTCTATTTTAGCAATACAAAGTACCCTAAATATTCAAGGTCTTGATTTTTATTTTCAAGCCAAGTAAGGCCACTTGCTTTGCCCTCCTGAAATATCCTAAGGCAGCTGAACTCTCCATTCTCAAAGGGTGTGAAATGCTCTACATAAGACCCCTCTTCCCCCCCCCCCAGATGACATTTCTGTTGCTTTGGCATCAAGGTAGAAGGCTCAAGGAGGGCCTGGCCCCCAAAAGCCAGAAACTATATATATATATATATTTTTTTTTTTCACATGAAGCCTGAAGGGGTTTCAGGACAAAGTGTGATGGAGCCTATTTTTACTTTTGGACTTTAAGTCAGAGCCACAGAAGCCAGACATGCAAAGGTGGGGGTTTGTGTAGTAGTTAGGAAAGGCCAGGCAGAGATTCACAGAAAGAGGCAGGGGAGAAGGTACCCCTCAGTTAGCAGAGCGCGGTGTGCCTTGTTTTCCAACGCTGAGCTGCGGCAAAGCCACTCCAGCCCATAACCTCTTCTTAGCTCAAAAGCAGGAAATCACAGCACAGGCCTGAGCCATGCCCCATATGGTCCTTTCCACCTTCTCCCCTTCCTTGCAGACACCCCCAACTCCCATTGCATGTCTCTAAGCTTGACATTTGAAAGGAGCATTCCTTTTTGGAATGCACTGTATGTACTAAGGATGTGTGTGTGTGTGTGTGTGTGTGTGTGTGTGTGTGTGTGTGTGTGTTAGAAAAATCTTTCCCTGCCACATCTCAGAAAAACTGGGAGCCCCTTGGGTGAACTGTGCTCTGGCACTCCCAAGCCTTGTGTTTAGCTTCTCTGGCCTGCACCGATCTCTTTACAATTCTTTTCCTGAGAGGTCCACGGAGATCAAAGGGGCTTGTTCACAAAACACCAGACATTTGGAATACAGGGTTTTTAACGTGTTTTTTTTTTAATTTAGTCATAAGCCCATACAGCTAGCTGAACTCTGGAACAGCAAAGCCTTAACCAAATAGTGCGACTGTGATGTGAACTGGGCAACTATTGAACTCAGCTTTCTCTCTAAGAGGGATTTCAGCTTTCACCCAGTGGCACAAAAGGGGCTGACGGGGGCGGGGGGGGGGGTGCTGTGTCTCTGGAAATCAAGAGCTGAGACGATAGAGGGGCAGGGTCCCCGCAGCTGTGGTGGCTTTTAGGCAGCCAAGAGCCCAGGCAGGCGAGGGAGCTTAGAGTCCAGCGGCTCCCGCTCCAGCGTTGGAGTGCGCGAGCAGCGTAAAGAGGCAGCGAGCTGTAGTTGGCCTCCGTGGCCAGGAACTGAGTACATCTGTGCCGCTGTGCTGGCGTCAGTCACAAACATCTTCGCAAAGGTGTGGGGGGGGCGGGGGTTAGGGAGAAGGATGACCTGCAGAACACAAATTCCTGAAAGAATATCCCTGAGTTAAAAAAAAAAAAATCCCAGACCTCCTCAGGCTCACTTCAGATGTCTGTACACACAAAATTACAGCGTTTACCAGAACAGAGGAGAAAGCAAAGGCGGCAGGCAAGGTGAGGCCTGGCCGTGGCCATTCTAGAACCTCCCGTCATTCTTTTCCCAGATCAGAACTTTAGGGACACCCACAGCCTTCCCTGGCTTAGATCTGGCAAGACTGAAATCGGGGGAAACCCCTGAATGCCCCAGCTTGGGTGAAGCCCTTAGCCTCCAGGCCAGTGACTACACCCACTCAGGCCCAAGAAGCAGGCAGTAAATTCCTCTCCTATAATTAGTGCTCCTGGAAGGCATGTGTTTTGGATTGGGGGGGGGCAGACAGAGGACTGGAGCGGCCATTGGCAACTTTCCCCTTTTATTCCTTTTCTGAGTTTTAATATTCTGTTTTGAATCCAGTAATTACAGCTTCCCAAAGCGAAAATCTGCTCTTGACACCAAGTTCCCTCTGAATGCCTAATTCAGAAGACCTGAGGCCCAGGACGTTGCATAGACCGGGTGGCGGGCTTGATGGGGAGGCTTCTCTTGAGTTCTCTAGGCTTGTTTGGATGGAAACAAAGAACCAAAGAACGGGGAGCCTCCCTCCTTCCCGAGACTCGTGCATATTTACAGAGCTGCACTGCAGTTTTAATAAAACATCTGTTCTTACTTCTGCTGACGAGCTTCCATAATTGTTTTCAAACAAATTTAACAGGAAAATATAAATATATTTAGAAAAAAATTCAAGTCTCAGCCCCTCCCCCATAGACAACCCAATCTTTTGCCAAGGGAAGGGAAAACACAAGGTGAAAAAAGGGGGGAAAAGTCCCAAGGAGAGAAGATCCAACTCATCTGACCGGCTTGCCCCCTTGGAGCGAATCTTCTCAGTAAATCTAAACTGCATAATTAAAGGTCTAACTAAAAGCAGCGGGGTTTTCTCCCTTTGGTGCAGGGGAATGAGTCACAGGACATTTGTGTCTCTGCTTCCCCTGGCTTCCCCCTTGTAGCATTTCTGCCTTTTCCGCACCCCCCCACCCCCAGCAGCTGGTTTCTGTTCATTATAAATCGAGGAGACCTTTCAGGATCTGCCCTCTGTTTAGGAACGTAATAAAACACTTAACTTTTCCGGGGCCTGAGACTTACATTCTGCTCCTCAGGTAGCCCACCCCTGAGCCTACCACCTTTAGGCCCCCAAAGAGAACCTCCCCAACTTTGAGGCCCCTTTCATCTCTGGATATGATTGAGGGAGGGGCTCCAGGAAACTCAGGCATCCTTGGTGTGTGTGTGTGTGTGTGTGTGTGTGTGTGTGTGTGTGTGTGTGTGTGTTGTAGCACATAATTACCTTAAAGCTCTTTCTTTTAAGGTCCCTCCCTCCCCCCCAACACCCATAAAAAGGATTTTAAAATATACAAAAGTCCACACCCATGGAAAGCAAAACTTCATTAAGACACCCTACCTTCTATCATGCAATTTGTTTTACATTGCAACAATGTAATATCTTGAATGAAGTAGCACTGACATGATTTATCCCTCTAGCAATCACACTCTGAAATAGGGGGCATCTTACTCTTTCTTTGGCTTCTACTTATTACACTACTACCCCAGGGCAGACAGGAGGCTGGGAACTTTGGAAGAGGCTACTGGTGTCCAGGGGTGCACTGACTTGTTTCCTAGCTCAGCCCCAGGGTACTCTGCCCTCAGTTATCTCTCCCCCTACTTCTTGCCCTCTAGGGGGACTAAAGCCCCAGCCAGCTGTTGGAAACCTCTGTCCAGGCATGCCATGAATTTGAGTACAGTTGGAATAGAAAGCAAAAAGCAATGCACTACTTCTGTGTTTGGGGGTAACTGCCAGGTGACCCCCAGATGAGATAACTTTTTAAAACCTCTTATTGTAAGCCTCTTCCTTTATCCTCTAAAATAGTGCAGTGCAAGGGTATAAAGTTCCATAATTACAGGGATCTTTCCTCTACTCTTCTGAATTCCAACCAGTTTCCCTCCTTTTCAAAGGCAGGGGCTGGATTTTTAAAAGCCAACACAAATCTGACAGGGAGACTCCCCAACCCCCTAAAGAGGTTCATGTATTAACTAACATTTTGTCTGCACTAGCTCCTACACACTGTCTGCTTTTGGGTTCAAAACTTTATCCCCCCCACCCCCTAGTGACACTCCAGGGAAACCTTAACGTTACAGAAAATGAATAAATGAGTTTTTTTCCCAGTGTAGTCTCGTTTATGGCTTTATTGCTACCCATTGATTACTCCGCTTTGTTACACAGAAGGAAAAGATCATAAAACCGGGCGACATCCGGGTTCTTGTTATAGTCAGTCTCAAAAAAAAATTACTGAGAGAAAAATATGAGCTTTCACTGCTTCCTGCATGTACCTCACCATCCTCTCTTTGTCAGCTCTAAGCCTATGTTGATATCAGACTCAGTTTGGATTAATCAGAGAGAAACCCCAGCTGCACACCTTCTGATGTTTTGGTTCGTTCACCTCCTCTCTCTCTCTCTCTCTCTCTCTCTCTCTCTCTCCTCTACAAAACTGTTCTCTTCTAATCTTCTCCTCCCTTTTCTCAGCCTCAAGGTGGGGGAGAAAATGGAGGTAAGACTGCTGAGAAGCCAGAGGTGCCTGGCTGGGGTGAGAACCCAAGGTCTCTCCAGGAATCCTTTCCTAGGGTCTTCAAGCCTCCCAGCTCCAGTCCAGGGCCATCTCCCCTGACAGGGCAGTGAATCCAAAGCAGATAGGGCCTTCTGACCTGAACAGGAGCAGAGCCTGCTGGTAGGTAACCGTCCATTGGAGCACCACCAATTTCGCCCTTCAGGCTGCATCCTGTGTGAAACAGCCCCACTGGCTGGGGCTGTTTCAAATAATAAATTTTCACCAACATAAACAGGAGTTGATGTCTCCAGAAAGAACTTCAGAGTCTCTCTCTCTCTCTCTCTTCCCCCCCTCCCTCTGCTTTCTTTTGAGAAAAAAAATGTTGCAAGAGTTTCCCCAAAAGGTAGGTCCTATGGAGGAGCAGAAGGCTAGGAGGCAAAAGTGTTCACCTCAGGACCCCCACTGTACCCTGTCTAAACGTCTCACCCTTTAGATCTACTTGCCCCCCTAGCCCCTAACCCAAGACTCTTAGCTACACCGTCTTCCGCTGTGCGCATGTTTCAGGAAATTTCCCTTTCCTTTAAAAAAATTATTGGAAAAATATGCTGTCTAGTGATGGGAACTCAATTCATGGGTGTCAAGACAGAACGTCTTTTAGAGTTTCTGAGAACTTCCTTCCACTGGGAAGGATCTTCTCAAATGAAGCCACCAGGATGTAATTTTAGAAAAGGGGCAGATACAAAGATGAAATTGGACTGAAAACACAAATATTTCTCTGCCCTATGTTTAGTCACAGCACAGCAAAGTTAGCTAGGGCGGAGAGATTTCCTGGGACTAGACCTTTCCTTCCGCAGGGAACAAGGCCTAGCTCACGGACCTGCACACCCCCGCCCCCAGCCGGTTCCCACATATATATATATTCTTAAAAGAAATCCAAGTCTTACTTTCAAAGCACACACTTAGTCTCAACTAGGGAATCAACAGAAGCAGAAGCGATTTTTTTTCTCCCTTCTTGACATCTGGCTTGTGATTGGCTGCAAGGGGGTCAGCTGACTTTGTCATTTTGTCTGTCCTGGATTGGAGCCGTCCCTATAACCATCTAGTTCCGAGTACAAACTGGAGACAGAAATAAATATTTAAGAAATCATAGCCCGACCAGGTAAAGGCAAAGGGATGAATTCCTACTTCACTAACCCTTCCTTATCCTGCCACCTCGCCGGGGGCCAGGACGTCCTCCCCAACGTCGCCCTCAATTCCACCGCCTATGATCCAGTGAGGCATTTCTCGACCTATGGAGCAGCCGTAGCTCAGAACCGGATCTACTCGACTCCCTTTTATTCGCCACAGGAGAATGTCGTGTTCAGTTCCAGCCGGGGGCCGTATGACTATGGATCTAATTCCTTTTACCAGGAGAAAGACATGCTCTCAAACTGCAGACAAAACACCTTAGGACATAACACACAGACCTCAATCGCTCAGGATTTTAGTTCTGAGCAGGGCAGGACTGCGCCCCAGGACCAGAAAGCCAGTATCCAGATTTACCCCTGGATGCAGCGAATGAATTCGCACAGTGGTGAGTTTTACAGCTCCGAGATATAAATTAAATAAACTGAACTGGCTTTATGACCGGCTTCCCTAGAAGAACGGGCGGAGAGAGTTTTTTATGGCCCCATAAAAACAATCACGCTCGTCTCCTCGCCGACACCGAGACAGGGCCCCCTGCTCGCCTCCCGCGCTGGCTCGCAGAGGCCTGGCCCCCTCGGTCCCTGACGGATTGGAGGGCGCCAAGAGGAGCTAAGGGGGCAGGAACAGGGCAGGGAATGAGGGGAGGGGACAGAAGGTGGGGGAGCCCCCCAAAGTCTAGTTAGGCCGGAGAGAAGGGAGGGAGTTAGGAGAGGGCAAAGAAGTGGGGAGAACTTTCCAGGAAGCTAGGGTGTTGGGGAAGGTGGGGGAGCCCAGTCCTTAAGAGATGGGACCCTTATCCCCAGTAGTAAGAATTTGTTTTTAAAAATCAGCTTTTAGACAGACAGCTTTCTGCCTGATTTTTTGCCCCGCCCCCCAGCTTTCTTTGGGACACACATCTCCCACCTTGTGGGAGGACTGAATGAAGTTGGGGTTCTGGCTGTACCCCCAGTGGGGGTGGGGCAGAGCAAAAGGGAAAACGCTAGAGCCTGAAGGGGCCAAGAGCTGTGGGCCAAGTTGAGAGGGTCTGGACTTTGCTAGACGAAAAATGTCTGCAGAGGACGCCTTGCTGATTGTTTTTAGTGTGTTTTGTGCCCGGATCTCTAGGGGTCGGTTACGGAGCGGACCGGAGGCGCGGCCGCCAGATCTACTCTCGGTACCAGACTCTGGAACTGGAGAAGGAATTTCACTTCAACCGCTACCTAACTCGGCGCCGGCGCATCGAGATCGCCAATGCTCTGTGCCTGACCGAGCGACAGATCAAAATCTGGTTCCAGAACCGCCGGATGAAGTGGAAAAAAGAATCTAATCTCACGTCCACGCTCTCAGGGGGCGGCGGAGGGGCAACCGCCGACAGCCTGGGAGGAAAAGAGGAAAAGCGGGAAGAGACAGAAGAGGAGAAGCAGAAAGAGTGACCAGGGCTACCCTCGCACCCCTCTGTCCTCCCTTGCTCATCCCAGCTCCCCGAATCACACACTCTGTATTTATCACTGGCACAATTGATGTGTTGTGACTTCCTAAAACAAAATAGGGAGTCAGACGTGGACCTGAAATCTGGACCCCCTTCCTCTTTGCACAACTCTCTTCACGCGCCTCCTCCTGCTCCTCTAGCCCCTCACTAGCTCCTTCCTGGCTTGTCTGCAAGGCCCCTTCCCTCGTCCAGGCCTAGGGGACTCGGTCCCTGAACCTCGCTTCAGACTCCACAGATGTCCCTCCAAGTGAGCCGTAGCCCCTCTTCCCACCCCTCCGACGCCCTTCACCCCCGCCCCCCTGCGCAGAGAGCTGGCTCCGGGGCCTGGGGCCTCCATTCGGGGCCCCAGGGCCTGGCCTGGCAGCCGGGAGGGCGGGAGGCCTCAGGAGGGCGCGCCTTGGCTGCGCAACAACCCCCAGGGCCTCTCCCCAGTCCCTGCCTGGCCCCCTTTGCCCCAGCAAATGCCCAGTCCAGGCAAATTGTATTTAAAGATTCCTGGGGGTCATTATGGCATATTACGAACTGTGACCGTTTCTGTGTGAATATTTCTAGCTGTATTTGTGGTCTCTGTATTTATATTTATGTTTAGCACCGTCAGTGTTCCGATCTCATTTTAAAAAGGATTAAAAAAAAAAGAGGGAAAATAACAAAAAGAGAAAAAAAGTGAATGACGTTTGTTTAGTCAGTAGGAGAAAATAAATAAATAAATAAATAAATAAACTCCCTCGTGTTATCCTCCTGTATAAATCCGACCTCTGGATCCGTTCTCGAATATTTAATAAAACTGATATTATTTTTAAAAGTTTATAATCCGCCTGTATGTTCATTCGCTCGCTCGCTGGCTAGCCAGCAGAGCTCCCTGCAGCTCGCCGCCTGCCTGCCTGCCTGCCCCCGACCCTCCCCCTCCCAGCCCCTCGCCTGCCCCGCAGCCGAGCCTTGTTCTCTCTCGGTCTCCGGGTTCTCCAGACCGCCATGGGGTTCTGAAAGCCCTCTGGGACCCTCTCTGCGCGGAGCAACACACGCCCCCAAAAAAAGAAAAGGAGGAAAAGGGGCCTCCTGGACTTTCGCTGGGGGCGGGAAGCCTGAGTGAGCCGGGTTGGGCTCCAATCCCTACACAGGCCTTTCTTCCTGTCTGGAGGAGCCAGGGATCTTCGGCTTCTGAGCTCAAATGGAGAGAAAAGGAGCCAGATCCGAGCACCTGGGTCGCCCCCACCCTCTGCCAGCACCGTGAAGAGAAGGAGGACCAGCAAGCAAGCCCTCGCCCCCGCCAAGCTGGCTGTTGTGAAACGTGGCTGAGGCGCCCTGGAAACCCAAGGACGGAGGGATTCGAGTCGGCCTGCAGGGACTGAGCGATCCAAGGACATCTCAAAAGAGAAAGACTGGAAACTGAGTTCTGGCCTGTACTGGGACTCCTGACCCGCCAGACAAAATTCCTCCTTCTCCTCAGACCTAGCGCTGCATGAGGGGCTCAGTAGGACCCTAACCATTTCTTGGCTCCAGCCTTCTTTCCCCTAAGCCTCGGCAGAGAAACCTGAGTGGGCTTAGGGGAGAGGCAGGGGTGGGGGTGGGTTTTGTGTGTGTGTGTGTGTGTGTGTGTGTGTGTGTGTGTGTGTGTGTGTGTGTGTGTGCCCAGAAAGGGAAAAAAATACGCCTGAGTTTTCTAGACTCTCCAGGTCCCTGCCGCTATCCCCCTCCAGAGCCTCCGACAGCAGAGATGGGGGCTCCTTGTAGAGGCAGAGAGTTCCTGGGGGAAAGGCAGGCAGCAGAGAGTGGGATTTGGAACTAAGAAAGCAAGGAAGGGGCAAGGACCCAAAGATTGAAAAGACCCTGGCTGAAGATTTTTTGGGTTGCCCAGGCTCCTGGCCTGCCCAGCCCCCTCCCTATGGGCCTTCTAGCTTGAAGGGAAGTCTCCACTAAGGGCCTACCCCCAAAAAGAGTACAAGCAGGCCTTTATCACTGCCTTGCACATAATATTTGTGGGGGTTTCAATTTTGCCCCTCTGTGCTCTTGGGGGCCATCTATTTGCTGTCTGAACTATCTGGCATCAGTACCCCATTAGGATCACACAGAGCTGTAGAACTGTCCTCCAGCCCCTTGGGTCTGGTTACACACACGGGAACGTTGACATTGTGAAGTCTACCCAAGTCCACCTGGGTCCTCATCTTCAGTCCATCCCAGAGACTCCCTGGGATTTTCAGCTCTGGACCTCTCAGCTTGCCTCTGCTCACTCAGGAACCCACCCTCCTCTTGGGGGACCCTGTCTCCCTCCTAGGGGTTGAGTTGATTTCCCCAAACCTACAAGACAAGCTCCTCTTCAACAGAACTGAGCCCAATCCTCCCAAGCAAGAGGCTTTGACGTGAAGTTTAGGGAACCCAAGATGAGCCTTCTTGGCTCTCTACCCTGGGCTGTAGCTATTCCCAACCCCCCCCCCCCCCCAGTCATCTTTGAAGCTTGGAAGGCTCTGGAGGTAGGGAACTGGCAATATCCATCGCAAAACCACCCGTGTAAATCCTAAGTAAGGCCTCATCTCTTCTCAAATTTAAAAAGAAATTTAAAGACCAGCTCAAGTATTAGTTTGTCCAACAGGCAACTTCTCTACCATCCAGCTGCCAGAAGGCCAAGAGATGCCTCAGGATGCAATTCTTCCGAATCAGCACCAGATGTCGCTGTGAGCTTGTTGTCCCGACTACCCCCCAATTCCAAGAACCATTTTTTTCTCCCCCTTGCTTCTCCCCCCCCCTCCCACCCCCCGCCGTTGGGCTTTGCCAACATATCAAGATGCGTTTCGCCGGCTTCCATCACTAACCTCCCGGAGGTCATCAAGCCAAATTTATGAGTGGCCGCTCCAGTCACGTGACTCTATTTAAGGCTCCCTTATTTGGGAAGAGCGCATAGGATAAAGAAAGAGATATCTCCACCTATAAATTGTGCACTTTGGAGAACAAAAAACCCCTCAACTTCAAAGAGTCACAAATCACCCTTAATCAAAAAGGGTGCAGAAATTTTTTTTGGGCCCTCCCCGCCATGAGCTCCTACGTAGCCAATTCATTCTATAAGCAGAGCCCCAATATCCCTGCCTATAACATGCAAACTTGTGGGAACTATGGATCGGCCTCAGAGGTGCAGGCATCCAGGTACTGCTACGGTGGATTGGACTTAAGCATCACTTTCCCACCGCCTGCGCCTTCCAACTCTCTTCACGGGGTAGACATGGCTGCCAACCCCCGGGCTCACCCCGACCGCCCCGCCTGCAGCGCCGCAGCCGCTCCGGGACACGCTCTGGGCAGAGATGAAACGGCTCCTCTGAACCCCGGGATGTACAGTCAGAAGGCAGCTCGCCCAGCGCTGGAGGAGCGAGCTAAGAGCAGTGGGGAGATCAAAGAGGAGCAGGCGCAGACAGGGCAGCCCGCCGGACTGAGCCAGCCACCGGCCCCGCCACAGATTTACCCGTGGATGACCAAACTGCACATGAGCCACGGTAAACTTTAGGACTTCATTTTGCGCGCTCGGGTCCGCCTGGGTTTTATAGGCCATGCGGGGCAAATAAAGAAAAAAAACCTGCGGCCATAAATTTTACGATCCAGGCATCAATGGCTCGTAAAACTGTCCACTAAAAGGCTTAGAGGCTGTGTGCGCCCAAATTTACGACGACATAATTGGATCATAGGAACAAAACGTGTATAAAAGGCAATATTCAATTTTTGGGGGAGAGGGAGGGAGTTAAAAAAATAGAGGGATCTGAAGGGTAAGGAGCATGGGGCTCCAGAGTGGGGATCCCCCCGCGGCTCCCTCCCTCCCTCCCCTGCGGAGCCAGCTCGGCCGGTGCTCGCGGCTCCGGAGGATTCCAGCGACTCGGGAGGGGCGGGAGGGGGGTCCCCGGTGCTCGGATCTCGAGGGTGCTTATTGTTCGGTCCGAGCCTGGGTCTCCCTCTTCCCCCCATCCCCCCTCAGCCCCTCCGGCCGCAGAGTGAAGGCGGCGGTGGAAAGTTTCCTGCCCAGGCAGAGGCACTTCTCCCGGGCCCCGGCCTGCCCGCCTGGAGGCCCTTCTGGCCTGTCCCACCAGGCTCACCCCCACTCCTTCCGACCACGGGTGGGGGCCTGGGACTGGGGTAGGGACGCTGGGGCGGTGCTCGCTATTCACCCCTGGGCTTGGGGGATTTATGTTCCAGAAACGGATGGCAAGCGGTCCCGAACCAGTTACACGCGCTACCAGACACTGGAACTTGAGAAAGAATTCCACTTTAACCGCTACCTCACTCGCCGCAGGCGCATAGAGATCGCCAACAACTTGTGTCTCAACGAGAGACAGATCAAGATCTGGTTCCAGAACCGCAGGATGAAGTGGAAGAAAGATTCCAAAATGAAGAACAAAGAGGGTCTTTAGAGGAAGCGGGGAGCCCCTGCAGAGTGCACCCCAGTCGGCTTTGGTGCCTGCGCCGCCGCCTGTCCTTTTAGGTTTTCCTCGTTCTAGATTTTGGGAAGGAGGCTGGAGCACTGGCTCCGGGCCTCCCAAACAAAAGCGCATTTCCTTGGCATTCCGCATCCCCATCGACCCAGGGCTCCGCAGGGCTGCCTGCCCAGCTTGTCTCGCCTCAGCTCAGCTGAGCACCCCAGGCCGAGGGCACACTCTTGTACGGTTTGCCCGCAGGGCTCCGGTGTATTACTGGCCCGGTGCTGGATAAGCCTCAGTCTCCAGGCCTAGGTTGGCCAGCCTGAGTTAAGGTGAGACCAGCCCGGCTGTAATCCCTCCGCCCCGACCTCCACCTCGCCCTCCTCCTTTGTTCCCGCTTAGGCTGGCCAGGCCGCCAAAGGCTGGTTGTGCCAGGCCGAGGCTATGACCAGACTTCGGGTGCTTTCCTATAGCAATTAACCTTTATGGCTTCTAAACTTGTCTTTACTTATTAACGATTTGCATATGAAAGAGAGAAAAGAGTGAGAGTGGGCCTGTAGCTGTGGAGGTTGTCCTGCTCCCTCCAAATCTTCTAACCCCTTCCCCAAAACTCTTGAACCTCCCCAGCCTGGCCTGCTGCATGCACTCTCAGGCTCACAGTCCCAGCCTGCTAGCTAGCTCAACTATTGGGGGGTCTCTTGCCTTTGGACCCTAGCAAGTGGATCTTGAGGCTTTTTGCTAACCTATATATCCTGCCACGACTCTCTCACTTTCCTGCCCCATTTCAGTTGCCTACTTATTTATTGACCCCAGGTCCTTCCTGAAACTATATTTTGTCATATCAAATAAAGATGAAGAAAGGACAAGACTAAACATGCAATGACTTCTGTCTGTGTAGGGCATCCATTGAGTAGATGTGTCAGGCTCCAAGGTGTATGGAGAGGCCCAGTCTTTAAGCCGTCCCTTTAAAAATAATATATTTTAAAACCTGTCTGGGAGCAGCATCAGTGGGGAATGTAACTGAGTTCTTGTCTCCATTCATGGTGCCCAGAAGGGACTCTGGCGTGAAAGGGAGCACTCTTGAGGGCTCCTGCACTGGTGTTCCCTCGTGCTGTGGCTGTCTAAGGCACTGACACTTTTCTATACCCTATTCTCACCTAAGCTAAAAAGATTTAAGGTTTCTAGACTGTCTGTAGTCTGCAGTTATGCCAGGAATTAGGAACTCATGGCTCTGCTGGTTTAACTCAGACCTTTCTGGCTCTCAAGAGCCTGGGGGTTCTTTCTGGACATAGAAGAAAGAAAGGCCGAGTCCTCTGTCTAGGGCTATATTTGATGGCAGCCGGACTCCCAGAAATAGTAGGTGCCACTTGGTAAAGGGGTGTTTAGGGTAAGGGGGACTAGGAGGACAGGCAATGCAACCTGCAGTGTGTGCCTGCCTTAGAGACAACAGACAGAGTGCTCCCTGTCTTTAGGGTCTAAGCCGATTGAAGCACAGTTAACTGGAATAAAAGCTACCTAGACCCACAGAGAGGGAATCATGTCTGTTTGCCACAATTCATCACAGTCTGTGAGATTCTTGTATGGAGGGAGAGGGAGGCCTGTAGGGGAGGGGGCACAGTTCATGCAGGTGGGGCTGGCCTAGGCTCTGCCCAGCTCCCCTCCAGGCTCCTGGGATGCTCTAGAGACGAAGCACTTTCCAGGAGAAACAAATGTGGGAAGGGTCCATAAAACTTTACTGCGTTTCCTCCCCAGCCTGCTGGAGTCAAGCCTAGGCCTCCCCCCACACACTGGAGGTGTGCAGACCTGAAACTGGGCTAAAAGCTGCTCTACACTTGGGGCAGAAAGGGAAAGAGTGGCTCTGGGGAGGGGCAGGGAGATTTCTTCTCATGATTATTAGTGCTTAAGCTCCTTGGATTTACCAAGGGGATGGCTTCCCTGCATCTTGCTGACGAAGCTATTGTGTCTGTCATTTTGAGAAGACCCAAGAGCCTGTCCTCATCCCCTGCTTAGCTTAGTATAGGAGGTCTCAGCAACTGTTTGCTGAGCTGCGCCCACTACTACCCTTCCCTCCCCTCTGTGCTCAGGCAAGGTTAGAGCACAGGTGAAGTCTCCCCTCAACTTGCACCTTTCAGGCAGGCAGCTCAGTCCTAACCAAGTCCTCTCCTCTCCCCTGCCCTGCCCTGCCCTCCCCTTTTCTCTGTCTCTGTCTCTGTCTCTGTCTCTGTCTCTGTCTCTGTCTCTGTCTCTGTCTCTGTCTCTCTCTCTCTCTCTCTCTCTCTCTGTCTCTCTCTCTCTCTCTCTCCTCTCCTCTCCTCTCCTCTCCTCTCTGCTTCTATACATACACTCTCTCTGAAATAAAATGTGTGATTTTCTTCAGGGAGCTATTTTAATTTTTTCTACATGCTGAGTAAAACTATTGGGTGAGCCCTGAAGCATGAAAAATGTGCTGGCGGCCTGGATGGGTAACAGTTAAGTAAGGAAGTGGCTATGGCACCCAGCTCCAGCCTCCCCAGGGGTACACGTGGCAGGGGTTGGTGAGTCAAGGCCTTGAGTGGAGGGAGTAGTGGTGATACTGCTCAGACCCACCTGGCAAAATTCACCAGCCCTCTGTGAATTGTTTGCCCCCTCCCTTCCCCCATGCCCACCGCAGGCCTAAACCTCTTATTCCCTGGAGGAGCTAGCTGAGGAACTGTCTTAGCTTGCCCAGGCTTGGGAAGGGGGACTGGATGGAGGGGGAGGGGACCGTGCCTACCAGCTCTCCTCCTTTCTACCGTAGGCTTGAGCCCTTGTCCGGTCAGGGCTGTAGCAGTGCCAACAGAGGCAACCGAGGCAGAAGACACAAAGCCAGAGGCCTCAGACCTCCCCTGTACTGGGGGTGGGTGAGGCCTAGAAATTCACTTTCTTTCTGGAACCAGAAGCTTCTGCTTAGGGTCCACCCCACCAAGCTGCCCTGGACAACTTTCAAGTTCCAGGGCTCAACCCTGCTCTGGGAGAGTAAGTGGATGGGGCTCCTGGGTCCCAAAGGGTGATGGTAGAGCCCCGACTCTCCACTGGAACCCACCCACTCTGGCAGCAGAAAAGAAGGGGGAAGAATCATGACTTACCTTCCAGGGGAGTGAGAAGAGGGGACACCGCCCACTCTGAGCAATTAGAGAGGAGAAAAATGGGAAGAAAAAAATATCAACACGCATCGGGTCCTTATAGGAATAAGTAGGTAAATAAATAAGGATCCACTTTCTCCCCACCTCCCCACCCTGCAAGGGGCGGGGGGCAAAGGAGCAAGCGGCACAAGGGCTTTTTAGTGTAACTGAGCATTAGAGAAATAGGAAAAGGTTCTATGTGAATTTAGGAGTTTGAAACTTTTGGAGGTTATTTATGTGAATGGCCTGGAGGCAAGCCCGTGAGTGGCTCTTGGGGAACCACGTGATGTCATTAAACCAAGTTTTATGGTGTAGGGAGAGCTGACAAACCCACAATATATTTACATCATATATAATCTTAACTGTCCAGCCACGCAGCTGCTGGTGAGGTTTAATGCTAGGACAGAGGGCCTGGCAGTTAGAGGGGATTACGGCGCTGGGGATGATGGTGAAAGAGGGTACATCTTCGCAAATGAATCCCAGGCGGTCGGGTCGGCCCGTTGCTGTAAGTTAATTCTCTTCGCACCCCCACCTTTCTCTCTTGCATTTACCTAACTCCCTCCCCAACTTGAAAGAAGAGGAATCTCACTCATTAAGGGGGGGAAACGAGAAAGGAAAAAAAAAATTATCTCCTCGCAGACTTCCTCAGGCCCGGGCGGGAGAAAAAGGGACGCTCCTAGGAAGCAGGCAGATGGAGGACCTAGATCAGGCCTCTCCTCTACAGCTTTCATTTCGCCTGCCTGGCTAGAAAGAGGCCCTGCGCCTTCAGAGTTTTGCAAGGTCTTCCTGACCGCCCCGTGGGCTGGGAGGAATGCCAGGGCCAGAAAGTGGCTGTTTGGCTGTGGGACTCTTACAAGGGCAAAGAGCCTCTGGAGTCCCCCATTCCACAGAGAGGCCACTAGCCAAGAGTAGGTGCAGGATGGGGAAGCTGGGGAGGGGAGCAGAGAAGGGCAGCTGTGTGGTTTCTGAACCCACAAACTGCTGCTTAAACAGATCTCAAAGTCTCACCACTAGGCCTGAGTGGGCAGCTACCCAAGCCTCCAAAGTCTAGGACCTGAGTGTGTCTGGGCCCCTTAAGACTTATACCTTTCCCCAACAGTGCTTACTTAGTCCCTCTCAGCAGGCCCAGCCTTGCCTAGAAAAAGCTGGGCCTTGAAGACCTAGAGGTCTTAGGTCAGCGTACAGAAAAATGTGTGTTGGACTTATTTTCTAGGCTCTGGAAAGCCTCCCTACCCGGGGTGGGGAGAGAAAAGAATGTGGCTCCCTAGGGGTGGAACTAGCAGGACCCAGATTGTGCGCGGGTACCCTGGGGGCTCCCTTTGGGTTTACCTCAAGGAGTGACAGAGGCAGCAGAAGCAGGAGGCAGGTGCCGGTCACACCTGTGAGATGTACCTCCCAGGAGGTTTCGGGGAGGCGCTAATCCAGGAGAGTGGCTTGTGGACTCAGGGACCTTGTGCACTGGCTGGGAACCGGGAAGGTTTGTACAGGGGCTGGAGGATTAAGGAGATGGGGAAGGGGAGGAGACAGAAGGGACGGAGCAATCTTCCAGAAGAAGAAAGGGCTGCTTTGGCAGAGAGGAGTCTGTGCACCTGCTTTGTGGGGAGGGGCAGTCCTACAGCAGCACAGCACAGCAGGAACCAACTTTACCATATCCCACCAGTGCTTAAACCAAAAGCTCAGGCCTCGGTGTGGAGGGCTCCTCTCCTAGGACCCTGATCTTGCTCCCTCCACCCCCTCCCTCACCGTTGAGGACTATCCAGGAGCCCATTCAGAAAGTTTCTTCCTTGGGGCTTTTTGCCTGTCGTCTTCTACTCTGCTTCCCACCGGTCTGTGATTCCTGAGGACTTGTGGAAACTTTCTGACCCAAGCATCAGGAAGACGGGAGTTGCTCTTCCTTTCCTTGGGTCCCCCCAGGGCCTCAACAGAACTCAAGGGTCTTTAACTAAGAATTGAGCCTGAGCCAAAGCTGCACTCCCTGGCAACACTCCAGCACCCTCCCTGCCCGCCCAGCTCAGCCCTTTCTCTTTCTCTCTGAGTAGAGGGGGAGCTGGGGATGTTTCTATGTTTTATGGATTTACACAGCATCTCTTGGGGGCATTCAATACTTCTCTGCCCCTTTAATCTTCAGGCTCACAAGTTCTATTTCAAAATTCTTTCTTTCTTTCTTTCTTTCTTTCTTTCTTTCTTTCTTTCTTTCTTTCACAAGTGGTCCTCTCTCCCAATGCGTTGTT
The DNA here is from genome assembly GCF_964271855.1 of Acomys minous. Taxonomy (NCBI): domain Eukaryota; kingdom Metazoa; phylum Chordata; class Mammalia; order Rodentia; family Muridae; genus Acomys; species Acomys minous. The sequence goes on along the minus strand of NC_140493.1, from coordinate 550,671 downwards.
TTGGTCAAGCCTATATACAAGCATGCATATATGCACGGGCTCACACACACATATATACGTATGCATGTGTGTGTATGTATGTATGTATGTATGTATGTATGTATGTATGTATGTATATTTAATGTTTTGCAGGATTTCACCTGGAAAACAGCAAACACAAAAGGGAGCTGAGATTCTTAGTTTTCCCACCCTCTTTTCTAAACAAATTTGAGATGGGGGGGGATGGGCAAACAATCGGATGCCAAAGATGCCCCAGCCTACCCCCCCTCAAAGCTTTTAATTTTGTTCCTAGGTCTTCAACCCCCAGAAGAAGCATAACAACCAATCAGGAAAGTGTTTAGGGGAGTCACATGCCCTCATCAACCAATCAGCAACAAAGTGCTTGGATCAGTGTCTAGATCCGGGCCACCTCCCTTCCCGGTATTCTCTCCTTCCCTCCTTCCTCCTCAGTCCTGGATTAAGGACCTGGGTCCGCCCTAGTAAGACCAGAGCAGAAAAGTGCAGGGGAGGAGCTATATTAAACAGATTACAGCCCCGCCTTCAGTTTTAGAAGCTGTTCTGAGGCGTTTCTGGTTTCCAACAAAGTTGTTTGTGGCATTAAAAATCCCAGTTTTTCGGGGATCTGAAGTTGTCTCGGCATCTGGAGCCAGCCTAATATGCTGGCCTGACCCTGAATTAGGCTTCAGAGCAAATTCCGGGTGGAACTACAGCTCCCCCGAATTAAAATTCTAAGTTGCTTCTTGCTTCGTACTCAGCCCCCTCCCCTCCCCTTAAGGTTTTTGGAGTTTGCATTCACCTGCGATCCTCTTAGGGACAGGTAGAACGGTTAAAAGATTAACTTTCTGGACGGGCGCCAGGAATTAGCTTGATCGGACGCCTCAAGCATAGTTGGAGAAGGTAGCAAAAGTGGAGATGGTTTTTGAAAATTATGCTTGGTACCTCTAGTTTGTAAAACGACTTTAAATCAGTTAAGGGAAGTCTTAAAAACTGAGTGGACTCAAAGAATCCTCTGCTTCCGTACTCAACAGCTGACGGGTTTGTTTAAGCCACTTTCCCTTCCTTTCTTTTTAACAAGATAAAATAAAATTGGCTGGAGACTGCAGCTCAGTGGTAGAGCATGTGTTTAGCATGCTCAAGACCCTGGTTCAAAATATACATATATTGATACATGTAAAGGTAAATTATATAATGTTCCCGTCTTTATCCTGCCAGAAGACACATTGACATTGAATTTATGCGGATCAAACTAGAATCAGCAAATCAAAATAACTCTGATCAACATAGCATGTGTATACAAAGGAAATGCTTGTGTTTGCTGTCTAGCCGAGGCATTCTCTTCATATCTCCAAGGTTGTGTTGGGGGATAGTTTCTAAAGGAATTCTTCTGCCCCAGCCTCCACCTCTGATCTTCTGCACCCCATGAACTAGAGGGTAGGCACTCTCCCTGGGGCTCTAAGCCCTCCTCTGTAAGTATTATGGGTAGGATGCAAGAATGAGAAATGCCTGATTGTCTTCTGGGGGGGGCTGACTTGGGAATAATGCCACAGGCTATGAGGGTGGGGGTTGGGATGAGACGTCAGGGCCCCTCTTCCTTAGAACGTGTTTCCTCAGGGGGCCTTGCCTTCAGTGTAGACACGTCACACTGGGCTCACCTGATTACATGATGGGCGAGGAAAGACAGCAGATCTGCTCTGCTCCCACGGGCTCCAGAAAGAGAGATTTCTCATGTCCAAGTATAATGTCTCTCTTAATCCTGAGTTAGATGCTTTGGGCTGTTTTTGAAGGAGAAGATGCTGAAGCATCTCTGCTTTAGTTCTGTGTCATTTTTTTAAAAAAAAGGATTTATTTATTTATTATGCACACAGTGTTCTGTCTGCATGTAGTGCCTGCAGGCCAGAAGAGGATACCAGATCTCACTATAGATGGTTGTGAGCCACCATGTAGTTGCTGGGAATTGAACTCATGACCTTTGAAGAGCAGCCAGTGCTCTTAACCTCTGAGGCATCTCTCCATCCCAGTTCTGTGTCATTTCATTGGGAGGACAGCACTGTCACTCTGAGCCTCCTCCAAAATGCAGCGAGAGCAACAACAGCAGGTAGAAAGTGAGAAGGACGTACAGAATGAGGATGCCAAGCTGGGTGGGGCTTAGGGAGCTAATAGAAGATAGGACTGTTAGAAGGCTGAGAAGTCAAATCTCCCGCCTGCTCTACTTTCACTGGCTCTTTGTAACTCCTGGGGGTGTGCTCTTTCTGATAAGATCTGCCTGGGCTGCTATAGTGGAGTTCGAGGAGTTTCCCAAAAATTGCAGGTTGCGTGTGACTCAAGTACCACAGAGATAGATAACTTTGTTCTTGAGTCTCACAGAGCCTTGCAACTCGTGTCCCTCTCCCACTCCTAAGGCTAAAGGAAGACTCTCTCTCTCTCTCTCTCTCTCTCTCTCTGTGTGTGTGTGTGTGTGTGTGTGTGTGTGAAGAACATGAGACTTGGGAAAGTTGCACTAGGACTTTTGTCTAGGATCTTGCTCAGTCTCTGATTGACCACCATTAGAAACTATTAGAATATTAGAAGGTTCTAGGCACCCTGCCTACCTGCCTAGTTCTACCCTGAGAAGTTGGAATGTGGAATGTGTAGGCTCACTTCTCTGAGTTTCTTCTCTGTTGCACCATAAGTCTCAGAGAGACAGAGCAGGCTAATTCTGCCCTCCAGGGACCCTTAGCTCTCTTCACAACCTGTCCTTGGACACTAGGACACAACCCAGAAGTAAATGTGTATGCCCAAATCATGCTCTGATAGAGGCAAGAAGCTGGTTGGATACAGTAAACCAGCCACCAACCAATTCCTTTCTCTCCTTTTCCATCTCTTTCCACTAGCCCAGGATGGACACCATTGTCCATCCTACCCCCACTCTGCAAGTCTTCTTCCACCTCTGAAAAAGCCAAACCTTAGGCTAGCCCCTTATAAGTAGAAACCATAGTCTTGATGACTCTTGGTACCCTGTTGTCCTAGAGTTTGAACTATGTGGAGCTGGAGAGCTTGTGGGGGGTGGTGGTGGTTGTGGTAGTGGTCGTGGTGATGGTGGTGGTGGTGGTGGTGGTGGTGGTGGTGGTGATGGTGGTGATGGTGGTGGTGGTGGTGATGGTGGTGGTGGTGGTGGTGGTGATGGTGGTGGTGGTGGTGGTGGTGGTGGTGGTGGTGGTGGTGATGGTGGTGATGGTGGTGGTGGTGGTGGTGGTGGTGGTGATGGTGGTGGTGGTGATGGTGGTGATGGTGGTGGTGGTGATGGTGGTGATGGTGGTGGTGGTGGTGGTGGTGGTGGTGGTGGTGGTGATGGTGGTGGTGGTGGTGGTGGTGATGGTGGTGGTGGTGGTGGTGGTGGTGGTGGTGGTGGTGGTTGTGTTCAGAAACCAGACCCCTGTGTAATAGAATACCTTTGCCTTCTTCTCCAGTCTCAAACATTTCTTTGCTCAGATATTAAAGAAAATATATTTCTAAGAAATACTTCTTAACTAGGTGTGGTGTTGCATGCCAGTAATCCCAACCCTTGGGGAGACAGAGGCAGGCGGATCTCTGTGAGTTCGTGAGTTCGAGGCCAGCCTGGTCAGTCTACAAAGCGAGCCTAGGACAGCCAAGGCTACGCAGAGAAACCCTGCCTTGAAAGACCAAAAACCAAACAAAGAACTTCTTTAACTTAAAAAACAAACAAAACCTCTGCTTCTCCTTTGTCTCTCTCTGTTTGTCTCTGTTTCTCCTTGTCTTTGTGTGTGTGTGTGTGTGTGTGTGTGTGTGTGTGTGTGTGTGTGTGTAATAAGGGGTCAGGTCCTTCACATCAGACTGTGTATGTGTCCCCTCCCCCATTGAGAATGGGGGTGGCTAAAGTTTTATTGAGGGAGCTTTTCCTGTTGGGAGCAGAGATGGGTCATAAACACCTAAGGAGGCTGTTTTGATCTGGTGAATTCTCAGGAAGTGGCATGTAAGGTTTGCTTTGTAAATCACCCTGCTCACAAGCTGGCTGCTAGATTGGACTGCACTTCCCCAAGCCCACCCAAGGCCTAACCCTTACCTCCCTTCTCCAGTAAACCAAAGAAAAAATAAAATAAAAGGACTTTCAGAGTCCCCCAAATCCTCTGCCTTCAATAAGAAAGGGGCCAGTTGGTGACTTCCCTTTGCCCCCAAGACACTCAAAGTTCCAACTGTAAAAATCAAAACTTTCATTTCCTTTTCCCCAATGCAAGCCTAGTTATAAAACACCTTAATCACAAAGGAACTAATTTTGAAGACAAACAACTTGAGAGCCTCAAAGGGAGAGATCCGATTTTCTGTTGTCTCTTTGTGACCTTTTCCCAAGACACCGCTTCTTGACAAGGAGAAACTTTGGAGCATAAGAAACACAGGCAGAGGAGGGAGACTCACAGAGGCCTCCCCTGGCAGCAATGAGAAGTGTTGGCTGGGGCTGAGTGACTGCAAGGCTGTGTGGGAAGTCCTCAGTCTTCACACAGACCTCTCTACCAAACTGAATACATTTCACTTTACTGGTTCTATTCTGTGATGACAATTAATGAGTTTTCAGGTACCAAATACACTTCGGCCCCCACAGTTCTTTCCCCATCCTGTGTGGTTATGGGGCTACTGTGCTAAAGAAAAAGAACAGCCTTCCCCCTCCCTCAAAGTCTGGGATAGACATATATTTTTCTTTAAGACAGGCTTTCTCTGTGTCACCCTGTCTGTCCTGCAATTTGCTCTGCAGTCCAGGCTGGCCTTGAACTCAGAGATCAGCTGGTCTCTGCCTCCCAAGTCCTGGGTTTAAAAGTATTCGCCAGTACTCAGAGCTTCCTTCCGAGCAATGCTTACCTAAATACTTTCAGAGTATAGGCATCCACTGCCTGTGAGATGCCCTTACACATAGGACATAAAGCCACAAAGTACATAAGACCCTGGAGTCTTTCAATAGTGCACAGCTAATTTGCCCTCATCCAATTTTCAGAGAAGTGTGGGTGGGACACCCCAAGCCCACAGGCACCAGAGGAACCTACTCATTCTTAGAACAGATACAAGGCAGCACTTGTGTCTTTAGAGAAAGCAGAGGGCTCAGCTCACATAAGAATGTTCTTCTAGACTCTTCTGTGTCTGTGTCAGGATGTATGTTCGCAGCTTTCTCTGCTCCAAATTTATATGCAGATTTATGGATCTTTAGATTTATAGATACACAGCAAACCTAACAGTCCTCTGTCAGATTCTTGTGTGCACATGACCAATCTTTCTCAATAATGGTTGTAGGTATGTTCTGGGATGTGTTGGTGCAGCTCTCTCTAAACATTTAAATGAATATTTGGAGTTTTTCCTCCTTATAAAGAGCTGTGTGTGTGTATGATTAAATTTTTACTTTGAATTTTTAAAAAATCTAGATTTATTCAAGGTTCTTAGGCCATAAAATATCTACACAATAAAGTTATGTATATGGAGATGTTTATAGGTATTTCAGTTTTTCTGCAGACCTAAAATATTTAAACATATGCTTAGAGATAGTTCCCACAATGCATTTGGGTGTAAGGGCATAATATTCCCCTAAAAATTAAAAAAGAAAAAACTTTCTGAAGTTGTTTGTCGCGCCCCCAAGCACCTTCTGACCTGGTGAGTGGGGAAGGGGACCCAGCAGCACTCGAATGTGTTGCCTATTAAAGTAGATTATTTTGTCCACTACCTTCAAGATTATCTGCAACTCTAGTCTGGCTGATTTACGCTGCTTGTGAAAACCCTCCACGGGGATCATAGCCTCCTTCTAGGCTCTAGCTGGGACCTGAGATCCCAGCTCCAGCTTCCCAATTTCAGTACCACCCGAGGCAGCTACTAAAAGGTAGTGGCCAGGAAGCAGTCCAGTGCAGCGCCCCTGCACATAGGGGAGAGGGGCGGTTAACTCTACTCACATACAGACACTCAGACACACATGCACGCACACGCACACGCACACAGGATTTTCTGAAACTAGGACGAAAATGTGTTTAGGTCCTAAATATTTTTGTAGGTGCCCCCAATGGGTCACTGTACAATCCTAAGCTCCCCTCCCGCGTTATTCTTGGTACCCAGGGCCCAATTAAGCTGGCCGCCTGCTTTCGGCAGCCACGCTCTTATCGCCGGGATTGATGCTGCCTCAGCTCCTGTATATCATTTCCAAGATTTTTTCTGTCCAACTCCTCGGCTGCTTTGGCTTCTGCGGCTTTGACTAATGATTGCTACAGATGCCCACGTCTCCAGAATCCTAATAGCCAGGCAGACGGACTCTTGTTTACCCGGTGACTACAGCGCAGAAGGGATTAGGGGGAGGGTGGAATTGGGGTGTTGTAGGTCAGGGGGCAGGGAAGAGGTTGTGACTAAACCGAGCTTCCCTGAACTTCTGCATGAGAGAAGCATCCCAACCCCCTCCTTTCCCTGTGGAAAAATTGCATGGTGTCATTAAAAAAAAATTGCTACTAGTGACTCATCAATGAATGAACATGATGGAGGAAGAGGAAGCAGAGAAGTGTTTATTAACTGTAAATAAAGAAAGTGAGCGGAAGTCCAGCTATTTGGGAAGGTTGTACGTTCTCCTTCCAGATGGAAAAAAGGAGCAAGAGGTCAGATGGCTTTCTCTCTCTTGAGAGAGAGAGAGAGAGAGAGAGAGAGAGAGAGAGAGAGAGAGAGAGAGAGAGAGAGAGAGACCGAGTTCTTGACTCCAGGAGTCCACTTTCACCCCTACCCTAGCCTACTCCTCTCAAATTTAGCACCCCTGCCCCTGCCCCTTTGCCTTCCTCGCCTCACCTGCAGCGCTCGAAGTGGAGGGGGCTGCACCGCAGGGTCCCGGGGGCATAAGTGACTGAAGCCACCCAGAAAGGCTGCTGCCTGCTGCCGGGGCGGCCAAGTTGAGGGACCTCCTGGCTGCGAGGTAACGTTTGGACCCCATCGCCTCATGTGTATTGGGGTCCGCAACCAGGACCTCATCAGAGCCTGTAGTCCAAAGGGCGCCTAGGCGAGGAGAGTTGTGGTCGGGTACGCTTCCCGGGGTTGCTGGTTCCCCGCCAGCGCTGAGCCCAGGTGTTCGCCAGGCAAAGGTCTTCGAGTTCGTGCGGGCATCTCTCTTCCTTCGGTCTCAGCCCAGACTTTCTCACACTTTCTTGTGTGTGTGTGTTGGGGGGAGTGGTAGATAGAAACATAAACCTGCAGACACCAGCTCCTAGGCCAGGCGCCAGAGGACAGCTCAAAAGGGAAGGACTCCGAGGCGGGTGGGTAGGATCATATTGTCGCAGGACTGTGTGGCTTGGTCATTTCCTTGGAGTATAAGGCCCTCGCCTCCGGGGCCGAAAGGGACCGCTGGCACACCTCAGGGGAACTCGGAAATAAAAAACAAAAAACAAACAAAAAACGGAGTCGAAATTTTTAAACATTCGGAGACAGAGGCGCCTCGAAGCAGCCCTAGAAAAAAATCAATCACGTAGTTAAAACGGGGAGGGGTGAGGCTTGGGCTGAGGGTTATGTGGCCTAAATGCGGGGGGTGGGGGGCGGTTGGGTGGCACGAGGTGTGGAGGATGCAGGTGTGACTGGCCTGTCCGGCGGGGCGCACGACCAGCCGCTGTGGGAAGTTCAGAGCTTCTTGCTGCTAGTCCCTGCTGGGCTAGGAAGAGCAAGCAGTCTGGGAAACCTCCCAGGCCGTTTTGGCGGCTGCCGCAACCTTTCCTGGGCTTCCCTATTTTATGAGGTTAAGAAGCACATTGGCAGTTGTGGCTTCTCCTGATCCCAGTGGTACCATGGATCTGCCTAGGCAAGTTTGACAAAGGACTAGGGTAGCACCTAACTCCTCTGGATTTAAGCCAACGGGGGTGGGGGGTGGGGTGGGGAGATAGCACCTCAGTTTCTTAGGCACTTACTCATCCCCTTTGGCCTTGTTTCCCCCAACCCAGGATCCAAAGCATACCTTTTAGATGACTCCGGCAATAGACTGAGGCTTGGGAGGAGGCCACCGGGCTTATTACAGGGGAGATTCTGGGCTGAACAGGGTGAGAGACGAAAAGGCACCTGAAGGAGAGAATAAGGCTCTGGGGAGCTCCGTTCTGTAAAAAGAAGACACGCGGTTCTTATTGAGGTTAATAGTGGTAATGATCTGCTTGTGGCTGGGTCGAGGCCCGCCAAACTGTGCAGTGCAGTCCCTCCTCACAGAGGATTTCTGGGCATGCCAGGGACTCCCCATCTTGGCTGTGGTTAGAAAGAATTTAATGAAGACCTCCCCTATCTTCTTTCTTCTCCTGCCTCTAAAGCGCTCCAGAAAGAAAGAAAGTCTCTGCTCCTCCATCGCACCCCTCTCCAGCTCTCTAGCCCCTGGTCTTTAGTCCTTCTACAGAAGGGGTAGAGCTTTTTGAGCAATTACTCAACCAAGTCCCCGAGAGAGTCCTGCTGTGACCCTAGAGGAGACTCTAGGGTTGCTAGGCCCTCGTGAGATGTTTCCTCTGTCCTTAGTCTTGTCTTGGTCCTGGCGACCCAATCTCTCCTGTGGCTGGGAACTCCTCCCAGGCCAGGAACACGTTGGGGCGCCTGGAAGCACCCTATAGGTCCCCCCCTCAAGAGTTTCCAATTTCCTCCACTGTGGGTGCCAAGGAGCCCTCTCTAAACTGTGGCCAGCCCAAATCTAGGGGTTTGTTTTGTTTTGCTTTGCTTTTTCCAAGACATATTTAATCTCCTTTGAAAGTTATCTTGATTAAAAAAAAAAAAAGTTCAGGTTTCAAGCCTCCAACAAAGCAAGCTTCCTTCCTTGTACCTCAGAGTTTACAACAGTCTTCATAAGTAAGATTTGCATCAGAGAGAAAGGGTTACCTCAAACAAGGCTTCATGGGAGGTACAATCCAGCAGCTTTGAGTGGGAGTGGGGTTCACCCAAGCTGGGATGAACAGAGAGTGGGGGGAACCCAACCTCCTCTAACTAACAATTCTCCAGCATAAAAATGAAGCTTCAAATTCGTTAGCCCAGGGCCTTCATTTTTCCCCTTCCACATTATAACTACTTATTGAACTCGCTGGAAGATCTAAAGGCCATTTGCGAAGAGACAAATTTCAATGGAGTTTCCCCATCAATAACCCCATGGCAGTGACCTATTGGAACAAGTCAAACACCCGAGGTGAAATGCAGGTCACTCTGTCTAACCAATATTAAAATGCGGCCACTTTTTAAAAAGCCACTTTAAACGAGATTTGAGGAAAATTGAATTCCAAGGAAGGCAGGGTGGGGGTGATGCACAAGAGGGTCTTGCTTATGGTCTCTGAACAAACAAGAGAAATTTATCTTTAATATTTTAAAGGGGGTAAATTAACATTCTGTGGTTACTTCCCCCTTTTTTCTTATTCCTTTTTTTCTTTATTTATTTTTATTTTTATTTTTTGAGACTATAAGCAATCCCAGGAGGGGAAAAAAAAGGTTGAATATTTTTTTTAGTGACACATCCAGGTTATTAAAATCATTCTAGACCAATTTATTACTTTTACTGACAAGAGATTTAAGAAAAAATCAATTAAGCATTTGCATATTCTTTTGCATACATTAGTCCTGTCTGCTAGCATTAGGAAAAGACAAAAACATACATATACTATACCCATGTACACGCAGAGAGATACACAAAGGAAAAAAATAGTATATGAGTCTTGTTTTAGTTTGGGGTTTTCAAGTTGCCCTGGGGAGGAAAAAAATCAAAATGAAATGAATTGCCTGATTGCATACCATCTAAAAGTCAATTTATTTGAGGAAAAGGAAAGAAGCACGCTGTAATTTTTAATCCCCAAAACAATAACAAAGCACATACATTAAAAAGAAAGGAAGAAAGAAAGCCAAACCCTGTACTTCAGAGAGTGGGAAAGAGTGACATTTATTTTCCTCTTTTTTACAATTTTAATCCTGAATTGTTTATTTTATTTATTTACTTATTTATTTATTTTTTTGCCCCTCGGAAAATCCATGGGGTATGAGGTGAGATTTTCACTGCAGCACAGAGTCCTTGGAGCCGCTGGGGTATCTCAGCATCTTGTTACTGGGGCGGGAGGAATATGGGTTAGCCAACGGTCAGTATGGTGATCGCACCACAATAAGGCCTCTCACAACAATGGACACGTATTTTTCTTCAGTGGTGTCAGAAGGGAAACGCTTTGTACTGAAACATGTTTCCGAAAGAGAAATCAGATCAAGATTTAGAAAGGAGCTGGGGGTGTGGGGCAGCATGCAGAGAGCGTTTGGATGCTGGAGAGAGAGAGAGAGAGAGAGAGAGAGAGAGAGAGAGAGAGAGAGATGGTCAGAAAACATAAAGAATAAAGCTGGGACCAAGCGAAGTAGAGAGCAGAGCCTGTGGGCTGGCAAAGCAGGAGAGGAAGGCACAAAAGACCCAACACAAGGACTCATCAGTGGGGAGGGCCTCTTGGGCAACCCCTCCCACACCAGTTAAGCCCCTGCTAAGTGCAGGAGCCCTCTACAGGAAAAGATTTCCTTGTTTGTAACAGTGTTCAGGTAAACAAACATGTTGGCTGGGTCTGTGTGTGCTGAGGTACTTAGCTGACATGGTAGGGCAACTTCCTTTTCCTAAAGCTACAGGGGCCCCAAAGCATTCCTGTTTGCTATTTGCTTCTATTTTTATTATTTTTTATAAGTGATATAGATGAGAGTGGATGCATTTGGGGGAGATTTCATAGATTTTTTTTTTTTTTACCTTCTGTTACTCATGCTGAATTAGCTGTGCAAATCTGGAATGGGAACTCCATTTATTAATGGCTGCATAAAAGGCATTTAATATTTTAAGAAATATTGATAGCATGTGTGGATATGTATTTGTTAACCATAATAGCCAAAGACAAACTTGGCATTCAATTTGAGGCATCTGACCCTGCATCTATTGACTGAGAATCTCCTGGACTCACCTCAGGAACTAAAAAATCTAGGAGGCGTTTGGCATGTACTATGATGGGTAATGTCTTGGGAAGGGGACCTTAGTAAGTTCCAGAAGGTTGGGGTGGGTGGCAGGGCTGGTAGAATATGACAGGAGTGGGGCTGCGAAGAGAGGCAAGCAGACCGCTCACTTTTGCAGGTGGGAAAGGGTGTTACTCACAGCTGGGGCAGAGCGAGGCAGCATAGCCAACACAGGCCTGGGGAGGAGGTTAGGTCCAAGGGCTGTAGGAGCTCTGCTCTCCCTCACTGCTCTCTGGGCCTTTGGAACCCAGATGAGACACTGTTGCTCATATCTCTGTAGAGTGAGGATTTGGTACTAGCTTCCCTTTACCCACTTCCAGCAACTTCTAGTCTATCACTACCAGCAACAACATGAGAGAGAGAGAGAGAGAGAGAGAGAGAGAGAGAGAGAGAGACAGAGACAGAGACAGAGACAGAGACACAGAGACAGAGAGAGACACACACACACACACACACACACACAGAGAGAGAGAGAGAGAGAGAGAGAGAGAGAGAGAGACAGACAGACAGACAGACAGACAGACAGACAGACAGAGACAGAGCAGAGGTAGCAGAGGTAGAGACAGAGAGAGTATAAAAGAAATTTGAAAGTCTTCACACAGCTCCCAGCCACCAACAACCGTTTATCTGCTTTCCCCTCACTCACAGCCTTGAGCTCCTCTTCCAAGCACACAGCTGGTCCAAGTGAGCAAGGATTCTCCAAGCTTTGGGAGTTGGGGAGTCTCCTGTAAGAGATGGTTGACCTCCAGGGAATTCCTGTTCCCTCACCCAGCTGGTGGAGGAGGGGGGGCGCTGTCTCTTGGCGTGAGGGTATCTAGGACTTTGAAGCACCAAGTCACGGGGCCAAGCTCCGGTGAACCTGGCCAGAGGCTTGGGCCCTAAGTATTGGGGCAGGGAAGGCAGCCAGGAGCCCAGGCCCAATTGGTGTCTCTGGGCTTTCCAAAAGAGCCCTAATTTGGAAGTGGAGACCCTCTTCTACATCCCAAAGGTGGTGAAAAGAATGTTGTGAATCTTCCGGTTTTTTTTTTAAAGTATCTCCCTCACGGGGCTTTTTCTCTTTCTCTCTTTCCTCTCCTCATTCCCTTAATTGCAGATGTTCTAATTAAACCCTCAAATAGTTGTTATGCTGTTTTAAAAGGTACTTATTCAAGTGTCAACCAGGCTGGGCTGGGAGGAGGCAGCATAGGGCGGCGAATTAAAGGTAGATTGACTAATCACGGCGGCGATCATAATAATAAAATCAGAGGGAAAAAAATCACATTACGACTTTTCGTGGAAAGGAGGGAGCAGGCAGCCAGCGGCCGCCAGCCCTGTGCCTCCCGACACAAAGAGTGCGGGCGATTCCGCGAGACTGATTTATGACGTTTTACAGCCCTATAAAAGCTGTAGCGACGAGGCAAGCGCTCCTACCACCGCTGGCAGATTTAGTCTAATAAATAAAACATAAACAGTTAACTTTATGTGTCACTTTTATTGTTATCAAGTAAAATATAGCCCAGCCCCGGCAAGCTATGATTTTAAACTATAATTGTTATCAAGTACAACAAGGGGACCTGGCTCCCTCCCTGGGCTTTCCCCTCTGCTGCCCCCCCAACTCTGAGTTACAGAAGATCAGTTAATTGGAGTCCGATGACGAGGCCACCCCTAGCTGAAGAAGCAGTGGCTAGAAAAATAGCCCTCCTTTGCCCCCTCTCTCTTCCCTGGCTCTGCCACCTCTCCTGGGGGGTATTCTGTGGGTGGGTGACAGAGGGAGGGGACAGTGGTGAGAATAGGCCAGGGACCCCTGCCCTGCCTCCGAAGCTTAGTTACTACATCTTTTCTTTTTGGAAGGCAGCCTGCAGCTGGCCCTGGGGAATATGTGTTTATATGTAAACACACGTGTTACACGGATACAGTCCCTGACTGGAAGCAAGCAGGCTCTACCCAAACAGGCCTATCCGAGGGTAAGACGTGGAAGAAAGACTCCCAGGGCTTTGGTTGAGCCCCATTTCAGAACACTGACTCCTGGCAGAAATCTGTGTCTTCTCTTCTCTTCTCTTCTCTTCTCTTCTCTTCTCTTCTCTTCTCTTCTCTTCTCTTCTCTTCTCTTTTTTCTTTTCTTCTCTCTCTCACCAGAGCTGCTCAGGAGCCAGTCTGGGAGGTGCTGTGAGGAGTCATCAGGTCAGGAAACACGGACCATCAGTAGAGATACCCTGTGCTCTGGGGCCTGGGCCGGGAAGGACAGTGGGATTTCTGAAATCTGCTTTTGCCAACCACTTCCTGTCTCTCTTCAGCCGGGGCTCAAGCCCTAGACCTCCAGAAATGACGTCAGGAGGAGCGTTTGCATCCCGCTGCCTCAACCTGCCTAGTACTGCTGGGACCCTGTCTCCAAGGCCCCTTGGCCAAGAGGGTTGGGTGAGTGTGTATGGGGGAGGGGAGCTGGACACTAGGACCCTTGAATTGGGTAGGGCACCTCAGGCCTTCTGAGCTCAGCCTGGGCCCCTCCCCACCCAACCTCCACTGAAGCCCTCGTTGAACTTCCTCTTCCTGCGAAAGAGAGGCGCTGCCCTGTGACCTGCACGGACTGCAACGTGATTGCGATAATGGAGACTCCTGGAAAGGCACTGTTGCCGAGGCCCACAGGGCCCACTGGAGGCCGGAGAGGAGACCCTGGGCGGGGGCTGAATCACAGCCTCCAAAGCCCAGGCATTGGAGCCGAGCTGGGAGCCTCCCATCTTCTTTTGCAGGGGAGGACTGTCAGTCTGGTGGGGAGTGCAACGGTGAGCACCCCAGCTTCTGCCAGCCGTCCCCCACCCCCATCCCCCACCCCCCAGCAGCAGCAGCAGCACCACACACACAAAAAATTGGATACATTTTGAATAAAGCGATTCGGTTCCTTATCCGGGGACTGGGTTGCTCGGTGTGATTGGCCGGCGGAGTCACATGGTGAAAGTAACTTTACAGGGTCGCTAGCTAGTAGGAGGGCTTTATGGAGCAGAAAAACGACAAAGCGAGAAAAATTATTTTCCACTCCAGAAATTAATGATCATGAGCTCGTATTTGATGGACTCTAACTACATCGATCCGAAATTTCCTCCATGCGAAGAATATTCGCAAAATAGCTACATCCCTGAACACAGTCCGGAATATTACGGCCGGACCAGGGAATCGGGATTCCAGCATCACCACCAGGAGCTGTACCCACCACCGCCTCCGCGCCCTAGCTACCCTGAGCGTCAGTATAGCTGCACCAGTCTCCAGGGGCCCGGCAATTCGAGAGCCCACGGGCCGGCCCAGGCGGGCCACCACCACCCTGAGAAATCGCAGCCGCTCTGCGAGCCGGCGCCTCTCTCAGGCGCCTCCGCCTCCCCGTCCCCAGCCCCGCCAGCCTGCAGCCAGCCAGCCCCCGACCATCCCTCCAGCGCCGCCAGCAAGCAGCCCATAGTCTACCCTTGGATGAAAAAAATTCACGTTAGCACGGGTAGGCAACTTTGCTTTTTGCCCCCCCTCCCCTCTTCCCCGGCGCTCCCCACCCTCCTTGGCCCCCTCTGGCCCCGTCCTCCTTTCTCTCCTTCCCCCTCTCTCTCTCCAGGAGCGACTCTGGGTTAGCACAATTGAACTGGATTTACGAGCGAGAATGGGTAATTACATCCCCCATAAATTTTATGGCTTAGCTACTCTGGGCAGTCCGAGCCATGTGCTACGATCTGTTATGTATGTGTGAAAACTATGCTCGCTTTCTAAGGGCGCATAAATAATTCAGTGTCGTTACAATGAGGATTCCCCTCTTATTACACTACAAAGTCTCCAGCTTCCTTCAACTTCTTTATAACCCATTTAGCTTGATGACTTTATTTCTACCACTCCCTCCTGCTCCTCAAAGCTGAGGATGGGGTAAGGGTGGGGGCAGGGAGCCTGCTGCCTCTGAACCCCACTATTTGCTTCCCCTCCCCCTCCCCCAGTGAACCCCAATTATAACGGAGGGGAGCCCAAGCGCTCGAGGACAGCCTACACTCGGCAGCAGGTCCTGGAATTAGAGAAAGAGTTTCATTACAACCGCTACCTGACCCGAAGGAGAAGGATCGAGATCGCCCATTCGCTGTGCCTCTCTGAGAGGCAGATCAAAATTTGGTTCCAAAACCGTCGCATGAAATGGAAGAAGGACCACCGACTCCCCAACACCAAAGTGAGGTCAGCGCCCCCGGCCGGCGCTGCGCCCAGCACCCTCTCGGCAGCCACCCCCGGCACTTCTGAAGACCACTCCCAGAGCGCCACGCCGCCAGAGCAGCAACGGGCAGAGGACATCACCAGGTTATAAGACATAACTTACACCCCTGCCCCCATCCTGTGCTCCGTGCCCCCTCACACACAAATTGACTCTTATTTATAGAATTTAATATATATATATATTTTGGTTCTTTTCTTCTCTCTTTCCTCCTGCCTCCTCCCTTGTCAGTTCCAAACAGACAAAACAGATAAACAAACAAGCCCCTTGCCCTCTTCCCCTTCGCTGTTAAGGACCCCTTTAAGCATGTGGTGTTGTCTTAGCATGGTACCTGCTGGGTTTTTGTTTTTGTTTTTGTTTTTTGTTTTTTAAGGCCATTGGGGGGTATTTATTTTTAAGGAAAAAAAGCTGCAAAAATTATATATTGCAAGGTGCGATGGTCTGGTTTTGGGTGAATTTCAGGGGAAATGAGGAAAAGAAAAAGGAAAGGGAGATTTTTTTAAAAGTGGATTCTCCTCTTCTCTCCTCCTCCTTCCCCCATCTTTCCTTAGGCCTTTTGCATTGAAAATGCACCAGAGGAGGTTAGTGAGGGGGAAGTCATTTTAAGGAGAACAAAGCTATGAAGTTCTTTTGTATTCTTGTGGGGGGGGTGGCAGGAGGGGGGAGGACAAGAGACAAAGCTGAAGGCATCTGGAGCCTCTGAGAGCTGTTCAGTTTGAGGAACCAAAAGAAAATAAAAATGAACTTTCAGTTCAGAGAGGCAATCTATAGGTAGATGCTCCCCCACCCCCATTGTGGTCATTGTGTTTTTGGACTGAATTTACTTGATTATTGTAAAACTTGCAATAAAGAATTTTAGTGTTGATGTGAAATGCCCCGTGATCAATAATAAACCAGTGGCTGCGAATTAGTTTTATGTCGATGTCTGATGGTTTCTTTTTAACCCTCCTCCTTCTGGCCTGGTGACATCTCTTACCGGCTGGTCTGGTCTCTGGAGTTGCCTGAGTTTACTCTGAACAAACACACAAACCTTAACATTTGGCTTCAGGTGTTCAGTGCTTGTTGGAAAACCAATAAAGAGTCCGGGGTAAAGGATGTGGCAGAGTGTGGAGGACTTCTCAGAGAAACCAGACCTGGGGGTTCAGTGAGGCTGAACATGGGGAGGTCGTGGGGGCCCTCACTTTTCCTTAGACAGACTCAGGCCCTTTTTGACTGTTCCTTTTTCACATCCCAGCCTCTCTGTCCTTTAAGTGACAAGTCTGCAGACTAGAAGGCAGTTTAGGGAGAGGGAAGAAGAAAAAAAGTTTTCCTCTTTCAAGACTTCTTGGAATAAGACCCTGAGGAAGACTGCCCTTCCTCAGTTACAACTCTCCTAAAGGGATGGAGGGTTGAAAGCTGGTCCCTCTGCAGCGGCAAGGTGACCTCTCAGGATGGCATGTCTGTTTGTTTAGCCTTGGGGGGAAAGGTGAAGTGGAGGCCAGAAGCCTGGAAGGCCCCTTACATGGGCAGGCCTCAAAAGCTGGAGTAGCCAGCAGAGAAAGGACTATGGTGCTTCTCTGGAACTTTTGACCAGGATCTGCCAGGTGTTAAGGGAAAATGCTGAGAGATTCAAGGACTACCCACGTCCTGGCAGAGCTTGGGAGCATACTGAGGTTCTGAGATACATCAACAGAGTTGTCTTGGGGATGAGGAGGTACACCACCAGAAAAAAAACAACAACAACAACAAAAACAAAAACAAAAAACTACCTCGGGTTATCCGAAGCACTAAAGGATCCCAGGTGGGTCTATCAGGCCCCAGAGACCAGCCCCAAAGCTAAGCTTGCTCTTTTCTTTTTCGGGGAGGGCAGGGAGGGAGGGGGTAAAGGTGAGGTGAGCATTTGATTTATCTAAACTTCAGGGTGGAGGACACTCTGGGGTCTGGACCCTCTTCTACTCTGCACCCAGGAGAGGAAGGCAGCAGCAGGCAGGGGAGACAGCAAGTTGTGAAAATCTATTTGACATGTTTTAAAGTTCTTTTCTCTTTGAACTACTTGCTAGCTGGTCTTTGGTAGCGTCTCTGTGTGTCTCTGGAGTTTGACTATGTGTTGAGGAGAGCCACCTAGTCCTTGGGGACTACTTCCTCTTCCCTGGAGACAGCAAAACACGCTGTCTCCAGTGTGAGGAAGCGGAGGCGACATCATCTGGAGTTATTTTTATGTAGCCAAGCACTCTAGGGGCCTGATGTGACTGTAGCCCCAATCATCTTGAGGGCATTGCATTTGGGGCTGGGGTGCGAGTCGAGGTTGCTCTCTGTGCTTGAAGAGAGAGAAGGCAGGCTTGAGGGGCAGGCGAGGGTGGCTTTAGCCTGCAAAGAAGGTGGGGTGGGAAGAGGTGGCCGGTGGTCTTCAGACCCACCGTCCCCTGTGTCCCCTGTGTCCCCTGCTTGGCGGGGTGGCTTTGAGCTGTGGGATGTGGTGGTGGTGGGGAGAGTCACCACTACTCATCCTTTCTGAAGGGACACTCAGGAACCCAGGGAAAGTCGCTTCTAAGGTCTGGGACATTTCTTTCCCTTTCTTTGCAGCCTTCTGCGTGCTTTCTTCTTGTGACGCGCAGTGCATAGTGGTTATCTTCCTGCCTCTATCTTTCTTGATCTGGAAAGGAGGGAACGTCCCAAATCCATACAATCCTGACCAATTAAAATATTGTTACTCTAGGGTTTTTGAAGAGTTGGGCCTCTGACCTCCAGGAATCTCTTCTCCTTTCTCCAAAAGCTTTCCTATGCCTGGGCCCTGACCACCCTGAAACCCTTCAGCTTAGCTGGGCAGGAGCTAACCTGGGCCTGGGCCTGGGCCCCAAGCTCTAGCAGTCCTGGTCTCAATGCCCCTGATGCTTCCTGGCCTCATTGGGAAGTGGAGGGCAAGGCTTTTATTGAAGTTGAGTAGAGCAGTGGGGAAAGGCTGGGGGGCGGGGGGCGGGTTGGGTGGGGAGGAGGACTCAGCCTAGGTTCACGGGAAGGACACAGCATTTTCTCTCCCATTGCTTTTATATTCGGCAGAGCCTCTGACCTCTCCCCCACCCCCATCTCCCACCCTCCTAAGCCCAGTCCTTGCTCAGCCCCTGGCCTCCAGATAGGATGATGCCCCAGCTTTTGTAGGGCTGAGGATTTCTTGCCCAGGCTCATGGGAGAGGAAGCCGGCATGAAGGCCTGCTGGCCCAGCATTGTATCATCTTCAATGGCTAAACCACATGAAGACCTGTGAAGCACCAAACTTCCAAGTCCTCTTTCCGAGCATCAGGAGAGATGCCCACAAGCCCCAAACCCTTCACTGTGTAAGTAGCTAGCACTCAATCTTCTCTGGGGCCAGAGGAGCTCAAGTCTAAACTCTTGTCTTTCACTAAATTTTGTTTCAACTCCATTTGCTTGAGAGAGAAGATGGTAAATCAAATGTAGATGGGTAAGGTCTTCTTGGGGTAAATAGGAGTCCGTACAAGTGGGAGTGTTGTGGGGAAACTGCTCAACAAAACAAAACAAAAAAACCTGTGGTAACGTGGGGGAAAGGCCTGGGCCACTGTGTTTCTCTGAGGATCTCTTGCCGTTTACATGACGTTTCTTACAGTTCTGAATGTCTCAATTTTCTTTTGGCGGACTTGCATACTGAAATCCAAAGTGTGTGTGTGTGTGTGTGTGTGTGTGTGTGTGTGTGTGTGTGTAAGAAGTTTACCAAAGCGTGGGCTAGGGTGCCCTCTGCTAGGGCTAGTTTCTCTGTTTTCCTAAGATTCTGGACAAATCTGGAAAAGGGCCCTTAGGAGGGTGCCATGACAAGGAGGAGCAGTATGCTGGGCACTTCAGTGCTTTTCTCGGGCTTTCTGCCAGGTCCTGGGGTAGCATGGCGCTGTATTGACAAAGCCACTTCTCTGGGCTTTCCTCGGCTTTTATCTGGCACCCCACTTTGGACAGCTAATTCAAATTAAAATGCCTCTTTTCCTAGAAGCCTGTCCTAGGCTTGGTAAAGAGCGATTGGCGATCCCTAACTCCAGCGGCCACCAAAGCAGATGGAATATTTATTGCCTCTCTGGATGTCATTACCTAAGAATACAATTTTATGAACCTCCTAATCTGTTAGCTTGATTTATCTGGATGGGCAGAAGCCCAAAATAAACATTTGCAGAATTTAGGTGGGAAAAAATGCCTTTGACTCTGACCAAGCTCCTCACAGAACTCACCACCCCTCTCAGACTGCTTTTTCTGCTCCTGGTATCTCTAATCCCATTTTAATCTTTTTTTTTTTTCCTGTGGTGTGTGGAAGTTTTGGGTATTGGCTCTTGAGAATTAAAGTGGTAAGGTGCGCTGTTTGAACTAGAGACTTGAAGGCTTGCACACCTTATAACCTGACCATTCCCTTTGGGGCTTGCAAGGCCAGCAGAAACTAAGGCCAAAGGGAAGAAGGTTTGGTCATAGGCTTCCCAAGGCGGGTGTGTGGGGTGTGGGGTGGGGGGGGGTCAGATGACCCCCATTTCTCAGGCCAACCCTACCCCTTACCCCACTTCTCCCTGCTCTCTTTGGTGTCAACTTAGCATCTTCTCACCACACAGGATCCAGGGAAACATAAACCCATGCAAGCTGGGAGAAAGGCTGAAGCTGCCCCCTTCCTGCCAGGCTCAGGGAAGGAGAGAGGCTTACAGAGTCTAGTAAAAGGGTGGGCTCGTTTTAAATGCCCCCCAGTGGTTGCCCCAGAGGTAAGGTGAAGCAAAGCCAGTGTCACCGTGGCTCACGTCCTTGTTTCGGACTCCCTCTTTTCCCAGCCCAAGTTTAGAGACTGGGAGAGAAAAGTATATTTGAATTTGGTGGTGGTGGGGGGGGGCAGGGGGGAGGGAGAGGGGCGGGTACAGACACCCTGACACAGAATGTGTGGACACTGCCAAGCAACCAGTCAGACCCTAGCTTCTGCCTCCCGGCCTCTGGCTGCCTGGGAAGCCCCGCAAAATATTCTGGCAAAAAGGAGAAGGCAGCTCCTTTTCTTGGGACCGCCTGAGGAAGGCGGTTGGGGGAGGGTGTCTTGGGATGGAGAAATGGGGAAATAGGGCCAAGCCGGGCAAGAGCTGCTCCGGGCAGCAGGCCGAGTCCGCCCTGCCCTGGGCTCGGTGTCGCCTTCGCCTAGGTCACGACCCCCGAGCTCTGGCTGCGGACAATAGGGCCCAGGCTGGGCGGGTTCATTGCGCGGTGAACTCCCGAAGCCTGTGGGTCCCTATTTTCTTTCTTTCTTTCTTTCTGCCATCACCACCTTCTTTCCAAGCCGCCCTGCTACCTCATGGAAAATTGAGCGGGTTCCCAATTACTCCTCTACCAATGTGCCACTTAACTACTACCAAATAAGGAAATTTATTTATTTATTTATTTTCTTTAAAAAATTACAGTTTCCACCGAGTTAACCGGCAGGAAATGAGACCCTTTGGAGAAGATCTCCGAGGGCTTGGGGTTGGATAGAAGGGCTGATTTGAGCCTGCCAGAAAGAATCACAGGTCTTTAATACCAACCATCACCAGAACTGCGGGCCAGAAGGCCACTTCCTGCAAGAGGTGGCTGCACAGATGCTGTGGCCTTTGTCTCTGTGCCAGGTTAGGGTTTGGCTTTTTTTTTTTAATTAAAAAAGAAAGGTGTTCTCAAACTGTTGATAAGGGACTGGAAGGTGAGTCACTTAGGAGGAGTCCCCCCAAAACCAGTTTGTTCTTGTTGGGGTGGTGTCTCCCCAGCACGGTAATAGCTAAGCTCTTAGCAGTGACTCTGCTCCTTCCTGCAACATTGTGTCTGTAACTTTATACATGGGGAGACTTTGAGCTCAGATGGAATAGATTTCAGGAAGTTAAGATTACAGACTGGGGTTTGGGTTCTAGCTGGGAAGAAGGGAAATGGGATAGGTATGGCTAATCTGTGATCTGAGTGTGCTTTCTCCACCTTGGGCCTGTCAGGTGTGGTGGGAACCTCCTACAGGGTGGGGGTGAGGGGTGGGGCTCAGTCTCAGAGGGTTTCAAAACATTTTGGAATATGACTGCACCCTGCTTCCTCCAGTTCTGTCTTAACTGTCATGTCTGCCGCCTTCTGCACTCGCCTTCTACCCTTTCCTGCGTTGTTTTTTTACTTCTTTCCTGCAATAATCCTCTGAGATAATCGCCAAACCCGGCTTCTCTTCTAGGAACCCTGCCCCCAACTGTAAAACCAGAGGAAGGAGAGCCAAAAGGTGACAGTTTGGAAGGGACAGCTGAGGTTCAAAGGTTCCTGGGATAGGCCTCCAGGCTTGGCCACCTCTAACCGGATCTGACCACTCTAGAGTTGTCCCTTGGCCAGCAGCAAAGAGGACAAGGTTTTATTAGCAGGGCAGATGTTGGCTCAGCCATCCCACCAGATCCCCCTTTATCTCTGCTCGGAGGCAAAGCCTCCAATCTCCACTGCACCTTTGTTCTTCCCCCCTTTCTCCCTCCCCCTTCTTCTCTTCTCTTTGATCCTCTCCACCCCCTTCCCCAAATTGTTTCTTTAGATCTGGAAGCATCTGTTCCTGTCTGCCCCTCCCCCCACTTTCCTTCTTCCCCCCCCCCCAAGCAGTTACAAAAGGCTCTGACACATTACTATCCAGACACCCTGAGTCCAGAACTTGTGTCCCCTCCACTCTTCCAGTTAGAGAGTCCTGGGTGTGTACAGTCTAAGTCTTGGTTTGTCAAGACCCGATCCTACCGGGACAACTATTCACTAAGCTGAGGTAAAACCCAGGAACTCTGGCTGGAAGCATTTGGGCCTGGGCTGTTAGCTTGTTCTCTGCTGGGCTTTGTGAGCTGAGGCTTGGACATTTCTTCACATTCTGGCCCTGGACAACAGGACGTGGCCTTTCTAACCTCTCTATCTGCCCGTGCATTTCTTCCTGCCCTTCTTCAAATCACAGTTCTTTCTTCCTCCTAATTACTTCCTCTTCTTCTCTTCCCTTTCCCACAAAGTAATTTTCTTCAGAATTAGAAGGGCCCTAGTCCCACTCAGAACTCTCCAGTCTAAAGTGGAGCAGCCGAGGCACTGCTGGTCTCTCTTCTCTGTCCTCCAGAATGATTTCAAAAAAAGCATTTTAAGACAACTCCGTTACAGTATCCTTCCTGGCATGTAGCCTCAGAGAACACTTGACCTCACAAGTCTGGAGGAGATCACGGTAGTCCCAGTCAGGTAGGTGATAACCAGTTTCTTCTCTCTTGGTCAGTTTAGTTGTGTGTAGGACAGGATAACTCAGGTGCAAGCTCTTTGAGCCCTGCTGGATAGAGCTGCCTCCAGCAAAGTCAGATTTAGAGCCTCAGGACCTCTAAATAGAATAATTGAAAGTTCCTGGTCCTAATGCCTAAGGAACGCCCCCCCCCCCCAATGCCTGCCTCCCTGCAGCCCTGCCCTGAGGTCCAGCCCTGCTGGGGTCTTGGCTTCCTTATCCTAGAAGAGCAGCAATTGGTCAAGAGCCTCAGATTTGTGCTCCCAGTGGCTTACCCCTCAGTTTCCATGGTGACAAAAGGCAGCTGAACTGCCTACCAAGACACATGTGCACACATGCACGCACATGCGTGGGAGCATGGTAGACCTTGATGGCAAAAGTGTCTTTGCTGTCCTGGAGGGATGAGAGCGGAGAGAGCCTTGTCTGGTTAATTATCCCGTAGTCCTTTCTCCCGGCACACATATTTATGTACAGGCACACTTCAAACGTGGGACACACACACATGCAAAACCCAAAATATCTCTGTTCATTTATTCACATGTAGCTACCTTTGCTGAAGGCAGCGTATGTCTGTGTGTATATGCGTGCAGAAGCCACAAGTGACACAGACTAGCATCTAAGCAGGGCACCTAGGAAGTGAATTCTTTCACTTGCCACCACTTTCCTGGTACCAGAGGCTTGTGTTGCCTGTATGCTGTGGACCGTGTGGCCTGAGGACTCTGTCTAGGCCTGGGGTGGCTAAGAGGAAGGAGGCAGGAGTCAAAGGAGGCAGAACTCTTACCTGCCTCACTTGCTTCAATGTTAAAATTAAATTAAAAAATTTTTAAATGTTCATTTAGCCCTCCAAGCTACACATTATACCCTGGGTCAGGCCTTAAAACCTGTCTCCACCACAGCAACATGGCAAGCATCAGATAACTTTGCACTAGGCCTGTTAGCTGTCTTATTTATGGTGTTGTAGGGAACCAATAGATTAATGCTAGAAACTCTGTTCAGGGGTGTCGTCTGTTGTTCCTGTGAACAAGTAGTTGCTGTGGACTAGGCACTGGATTAGATTCATCATTTCATTTAAGCCTTTACATGGTAAGACAGTTATTACATTTCCCTTTAACAAGAGAGACCCTGAAACCAGGCTTGGTGGCACAGGCTTTTCATCTCAGCCCTCGGGTGGCAGAGGCAGGCAGATCTCTGTGAGTTTGAGGCCAGCCTGGTCTACAAAGTGAGTTTGGAGCATGAGGGGGCAGGGGTGGAGGTGGCGGTAAGCAAGCCCCAGGAGACCAAGATTCTGGGCACCGGGAGGGCCCAGAATCCACTTGGACTTGCCTGACCTCTAACTGGATGCTCAGAACTGTTCCATTTACTTGCTTATGATGGATGTAGAGTCTGGCTGCTAAAGTGAGACAGTTTGGCCAAGCAACCACGGTGAGGCCACGGAAATCTTGACTGAAAGGACCTACAATGCTTTGGGCTTTGCCTTCTCCTCTGCCTTTGCCTTGGCGGGTTCTCGTCCTCCCTGGCCTGGTAGTTCTTGACGTCTGGACCCAACATTTGGTGCGGTCTTACAAGTTAGAAGACATTTAGGCTGAAGATGTAGCTCAGCTGTGCTAGAGCACTGCCCTAGCCTGCATGAGGCCTTGTGTCCAGTCTCTAGCAGGACATAACGCAGGCGTGGTAATGCCCGCCCAGAGACCCGGCACTCAGAAGGTGGAGGCAGGAGGACCAGAGTGTTAACCTCCTCAGTTACACAGTGAAGTCGAGATCAGACTGGCCTAGAGGAGACCGTCTTTAAGAAGTGTGTGCGTGCACGTGTTCGTGCACGTGTGTGTGCACATATGTGTGCATGTGTGTGCACATGTGTATGTTTGTAAAGAATTCCAAGAACCTCTAGGTGGTGGTGGTACACTCCTTTAATCCCAGCACTTGGAAGGCAGAGGCAGGCAGATCTCTGAGGTCGAGGCTAACTGTGAGCTTCAGGACAGTCAGGGCTACACAAAGAAACCCTGCCTCCCCCAAAACAAACAAACAAACAAACAAGAATTTCAATAAGTCTATTATTAATATAGATTATATTCTTCTAAAATAATATTTATATCCAACAAACTTTTAATGGAAAAAATGACCATTTTCTAGGACAGAAACAATGTAGTGTCAATGTTGTCCTTTTACGTTTCTGCACATCTGCTTGGTTGAAGTAGCTGAGATGCACAGCCTGAGATGTACAGATAGGGGAGTGCAAACGCTACAGAGCTGCACACAGAGCCCCTGGGACTCTCAGGGATCCCTGTACACTGTAACAATTATGTCGGACATCTTTGTGTCCTTTAGGGATGCTTCTAACTTTCAAACTCAGCACCATTTCATTATACTATATGGTATCCAACTTGAGCTATTTTAGGGATGTTTCTAAATTTTTCTAGTTCACAGAATTACCTAGCTAGACACAGAGATGCATAGGAGGTAGATAGTGTGCAAAGCACAATGCGCTTTTCATTATTTTTAATAGAACTATTTAGAGCAAAATATAAATCAGTGGGTAACATAGCCTTCACACGCTCGGGCTTGTTTGAGTTAAGGAGGCTCAATGATTACCATCCATCTTGTTTCTCAGAAGGAGAAACTGAGACAAAGGAGAGCAGTGTGACTTGTTGTGGCTTAGAGTTAGCAGACGCTGGAGCCGATTATAACTCCACTTCTCTGGTTCTAGATTTGTGCTCACCTCATCGCAGCCCTTTCTGTAAAGACATTGTGGCTTAGAGGGTCTCGGAAAGGCAGACAGGTGCGGTGTGCAAACCGTTTATGAAAGTATATGGTGTTTGTGTTTTGGTTTTTTGTTTGTTTGTTTGTTTGTTTGTTTTTGAATAGATTTATGAAAAGAGAGAAACATTTCTCTTCCCTCTGCATGCTAAGTTACAGCTCTGCTGAGTTACAGGGCACCAGTTTGCTAATGTTTTTTTTCCATCCTCACAAAGGTCCCAGGCTGATACGTCTGACCTCAGGGTACTTCTTTCTCCCAGGCTCAACTACTGGCACATTCTTAACAACATTACACAGAAAGCCTAGCTTTTCACATGAGCATACAGAGCGAGTTCACTTGGGGATAGCAATCTGATTTCCATTGCTTTTCTCGTCCATCATGTTTGAGATACTTTTTCCGCTTAGGTGGCCTACAAGTGTTCCACTCAGGCAACCATATCTGTGTGAATGGAACCTTCAGAAGTCCCTATACCTGCTTAGGTAAGCCCCATATGGGCGTACAAGCAGCCGCAGCCTCGGTCCTTTTTGTTAATCTGGTAGGTGTTTACGTTGTGAACTTTGTGATGGCATGAAGCTCAGAGGCTCATGGCTGTCCAGGATGCCATGAGAAGAGCCCTTTTGCCCCGAGCCTCCCAGCTGCCTTGAGCAAATCCCTTGCCAGGTAAGAATCTCCACTTCTTCAGTGCACTTGGGAGGCAGAGGCAGGCAGATCGCTGTGAGTTCGAGGCCAGCCTGGCCTGCATAGTGATGCTTGTAAAAAGCTTTTTTATTTTTTGTTTTTTGCAACAGGACTACAATATCATTATGAGAGCTATCAATTTTTTTAAAGGGAAAATTCTTTGGCTTTAAAGAGTAAAAAGGGGCCTGAGAAATGCAGAGCAGCTAGCTCCCCTGTGTCTCATGTTTAGAGTTGATAAATGTCAATAAAAGAAAATGAAAACAGTGGGGAAAGGATGACATTTCTATGTTTACCTCCGTCTTTAAGTCTCAGGCAACTGCCAGCTCCTCCTCCCCTTTCCTCACTGAGTCTGCTAAAAACAGGGTGAGGGGAGACCCTGGAGGTTCAGATATGGGGGCTGCCAACAAGGGTTCTTGGAAGATAGTGCAGATCCTAAACTGGAAGAAAGCAGGACCTGAGCCAACAAGGGTCCGAGCAGAGCGGCTGCCCACCACTCTTCAGCATCAGATTTCTCCCTTGGCTTGCCAAAGGCTTGAGAAGTGTCTTAAGCCACCTCGGTGTTAGTGGCTCCTACGTGTAATAGCATCTTCACAGCAACACCCAAAAGGAGACTGCGTGGAGGCACAGGGGAGCTTGCCTACTCAAACCCACGCCATGGCTGAGAGGTTGATGCGAATATACAGGTACCCACCAATGCAACCTCAGTGAGACGCAAACCTGAACATCCAATTACGCATGAATATGTGGTGGTGCAAGCACACCAGCCCTGGGACCAAACACAAAAGCCAACAACGTTCAAACGCACTGGAGCCAAGCTCTTTTCTCTGCTGTATCATAGAGTGGGCCAAGTTTTTACCAAACCCACATTCTGAGGGGTACATGAGTGTGTGTATGTGGAGTGTGTGTGTGTGTGTGTGTGTGTGTGTGTGTATGTGGAGTGTGTGTGTATGGTGTGTGTGTGTAGGGGGGTGTGTAAGAACATTCTTTTAATATTCCCAACAACATAAAAGTCTCTACTCTCTGTAATACTGAGTAATACAAACTGCATTTCCCCGACCATGAGAGAATATAATTTTTTTGTTTCTAAGTCTTTTGAATTTGTGCTTCTGTTTTTCGTGTTTCCTGTGGCCTTCTCTCTGCCCTTAGCAGTACGTGCTCTTTATCCCTCAGGCCTCTCTCTGGAGGCAGAGATGACGGTGGCATGTGTGGCATGGGGTGCCGTGAGTATGTGCACGTGGTACCCTCCTAAACACAGAGCCAGCCAGGTGAAGGGGAGGAGTGACACGAGGCAAACACTGGCACGAGACCTGTGTGGGTCAGACTGACTTTTCACTGCACTGAGGACCTAGGAGGGTGTTTTGGTATCTTATAGATGTACTTTCATTTGGGCCTGAGTGAGGCTGTGACGTTGTTTGGGGTGATGGAATGGCTGGATTCAGGTGTTGACCAGGCCTGGCCTGACCACAGAGTGATTCTGAGTCAGAAAGGTTAGAATCTGACAGTGCTAAAAATGAGATCCACAGATTGAAAAGAGATCACCCAGTAAGACCTGGTGGCACTGTGTTAAGCATCAGCAAACAAACTGAAAGGTTTCTTTTCAGCCAATTTTTGTAGTGTGTGTGTGTGTGTGTGTGTGTGTGTGTGTGTGTGTGTGTGTGTAGGTCTGAGGACAATCTGTAGAAGTTGGTTCTGTCCTTCTGTCACATAGATTCTTGGGCTCAGCCTCAGGTGATCAGGTTTCGCAGCAAGCACCCCTTTCCTCACTGAGCCCTCTCACCAGCCCCTTCAAACCCATTTTTTTAAAGATTTATTTATTTATTTATTACATATATAAGCACTCTATCTGCATGCCAGAAGAGGGCGTCGGACCCCAGTATAGATGGCTATGAGCCACTGTGTGGTTGCTGGGAATTGAACTCAGGACCTTTGGAAGAGCAGCCAGTGCTCTTAACCTTTGAGCCATCTCTCCAGCCCCCTTCAAACCCATTTTTAAGAGATGCAGCAACATCTCTTAAACCATCTCTGATGGTTTCAGGACCTACATGTGTCTGGACCCTGACCCTCCCCTGGCAGTGGGGAAGGGGAAGGTTGTACCAGTGACTTGTATTTGGAAGGATGCAGTGACATAGGCTGTGTCTGTGATCACATGAGTATGTTTTCACGTACCATGGCTGAGGCTAACATCACAGAACAGAAGGCGTGGAAGAGCCTTTGAGACCATGTAGAAGCTGAATTTGGAGAGTTGTTTTGTTGTTGTTGTTGTTGTTCTGTTTTTGAGACAGGGTTTCTCTGTGTAGCCTTGGCTGTTCTGGACTCTCTTTGTAGACCAGGCTGTCCTCGAACTCACAGAGATCCGCCTGCCTCTGCCTCTCAAGTGCTGGGTTTAAAGGCTTACGCCACCATGGCCCAGCTGAACTTGGAGAGTTTTAAGTGACTCTTTCAAAAGCACAGAACAAGCATGTGGCTTCGATACATTTAGAGACTGTGTTGGTTTGTTGGGGTTACTGTAACAGTCTACCACAGGCTGAGGGACCCGAACAGCAGAAATGTCATTTCTCAAGTCCTGCTGGCTTGAAGCCCAAAACCAAGGGGTTAGCTGTGTTGGTGTCTCCTAAGGCCCCTTTACTTGGATTAGAGGTGACTGGCATGTCCTTCAGACATCAGACAGTTGCCTCTTCTAAAAGGGACACAGTTCATCCTGGATGGAGGGGGTCTACCTTCAGAATCGCATTTGGAACCGATGACCTCCTTACAAACCACAGTCACATTTGGAAGCACTAGCAATTAGGAACTCAATGTATGAAATTTGAAGGGCTTTTTTTTTTTAATTTTTGAATGTTGAGGCTGAGCCCATAACTGACCCCAGCCTTGGACTTCCAGCCACGATGTCAGCGTGCCCACATCAGACTGAGAAATCAGGTGAACCGGCTTCTGCTTTAGTCAATTCTTATTTGCTTCCTAGTGCTGAGAAAGTTGTTTCCTCATTTATTATTTTTTAAATTGAGCCGAGTGTGGTGGTGTGAGCCTTTAGACCCAGCACTTGGAAGGCAGAGGCAGGTGGATCTCTATGAACTTGAGGTCAACCTGGTCTACATAGTGTGCTCAAGGACAGCCAGAGCTGCATAATAGAGAGACCCTGTCTTTAAAAAAAATAATAATAATAATGTAAAATTTTTATTTTTCTTTCTGGTGCTAGAAATTGGACCTAGAGCCTGTGCAAGCTAGGCAAATACTCTGTACTAACCCACAGCCATGTTTCTTCTTCTTCTTTTTTTTTAAGATTTATTTATTTATTACATATACAGTATTCTGCCTTCATGTACACCGGCACACCAGAAGAGGGCCCCATGTCTCATTACAGATGGTTGTGAGCCACCATGTGGTTGCTGGGAATTGAACTCAGGACCTCTGGAAGAGCAGCCAGTGCTCTTAACCTCTGAGCCATCTCTCCAGCCCCAGCCATGTTTCTTCTTACTATTTGAGACAGGAGGGAGGAAGGTGTTTTACTAATTGCTCAGGCCAGCTTTGAACTCACTGTGTAATTGATGCAAAGCTTGAACTTTGAATCATCCTGCTTCAGACTACCAAATAACTTTGCAGATAGGAGATCCAAATGGAGTTCCAGACCCCTTAAGAGTCAACAAGAGACTGAAAAGCATTTCTTGCTGTCAAGGCCTAGGAGAAGGCAGAGCAAACCAGGAGGAAAGCCCTGTGGCTATACAGGAAATTTTTTCTTAGAACTATTTAATTTTTTATGTGTGTGAGTGTTTTGCCTGCATGTGTATATGTGCACTGTGTACAGACTTGTGTACCCATAGAGTTCAAGAGAGATTGTTGGTTCCCCTGGGACTGGAGTTAAGGATGGCTGGAAATCAGCACGTGAGTGCTGGGAACTGAACTCCCCCGTCGTCCCAACAAGAACTCTTAACCACCGAGCCACCTCTCCAACCCATAGGCAGGTATTTAAAACTAGACTCATCTGACTGAAATAAACTCAGTGAGAACCCTGCCTGAGATGCTCAGAGAAGCCAGGTATCTGGCAACTGTCACATCTGACAAGTTCTCTCCAGAATGTGACCAGAGTGCCCCGTGCTGAGCTCAGCCCTACCACCTGCCTCCAGGTTGCTGGACAGGCTGGCTGCATTCAGAGTCAGGCAAGAGTCTTATTCTATCTTCTTCTCAGTCGGGGATAGGGATGGGATGGGGGTGGGGGTGGGCATAAGAGCTGCCCTCAAAGCCGGGGCGGTGGCAGCGCACACCTTTAATCCCAGCACTTGGGAGGCAGAGGCAGGGGGATTCCTGTGAGTTCGAGGCCAGGCTGGTCTACAAGTGAGTCCAGGACAGCCAAGGCTACACAGAGAAACCCTGTGGGGGGCGGGAGGAGGGCTGCCCTCACTCCTTGGCCCTGGAACCCTAAGCTGGCTCTAGGAAAGAGACTTTGTAAGGTAGGGCAGACACAGTAGCAAAGTGGCCACAGAAATCACGTGGTTATAGAGAACCGCCTGTGACGATGTAGCAGTGTGTGCCCTAAAGTGGACACAACCAGGAATAAGGACACCCTGACTTAGGATGTGCCAGTTCCTCAGCCATTGGAGATCAAGTTTCAGTTTTTGGAAGCTATCCAGCTGAAGAATAAAGAAAACCACCTTCAAGGGAGAGCTTTGGAGAGAACTTACCGGAAGCAGAGAGCCTGAATGGTGGTCCCGCTCTGAGCCTCAGTTTCCCTTCCTTCAAAGTAAGGCGCTTTGATTAGGCAGCACAGAGACTCCTCCCAGCTCTGAGATTTAAGCAAAGGCTGGATGGAGGATGCTGGGGGCAGGGAGAAGGAATACTTTGTAGCAAATCAAATGATGGACTATGTGTCTCTGTGAACCAAACCAGGCACAGAAACTCTCCATCTTCATTCCAGAGTTGGTGGGGGGTGGGGAGCAGTGTGTTTGCTGTGGTGTCTC
This sequence comes from Acomys minous, assembly GCF_964271855.1. Taxonomy (NCBI): domain Eukaryota; kingdom Metazoa; phylum Chordata; class Mammalia; order Rodentia; family Muridae; genus Acomys; species Acomys minous. The sequence continues at coordinate 519,901 of NC_140493.1, read as the reverse complement.
CTCATTTGACGACTCAACCTTTTCCACAGGGCCCCTGCAGATACACCGTGGGGAGCTGTTTCCCTTGAGGACCCTGCTCACCGGGGAGAGGGGGGAGATGGGGTGGGCAGCTGGGGGCCCAGTGTGTCTCTGTGATGCCCCCAGTCAGGTGAAGACAAAAAAAGCAGCCCACTATCTGCTTAGCTTCAAATATGAGAATAAAGGGATCCAATTTTGTTGCTTTCATCTGGAGTGCGTGGATAATGAGATACAGGATCAGCCTTATGAGTGATGCAGTTTTAGCCTCTGGGAAAGCTCTGTTTCCCCCTCCCCAATTATCCTGCCGCCGAAATGCCTTAAGTTCCACCATTAGAGCACATGGTGTTAAGTACAGCTCTCTGCAGACCACATCTTTAAAATAGAACTGCACCACCGGGATAGTTTATCAAACAAGGATAGAGTCCGAAAAGTAGTGCTGGGGGAGTTCTGGGGCATGATCAATTGCTAGCCCCTCCGTTTCGCCAGCTGACCCTTGTGGGGAAGCTGAGCTTGGAGGAGGAGGTGGGAATTCAGGGGTTCCCTGAGAAAACAGATGCCTGCAATTATGGGTGTATGCTATGTCTGAGGAAGGGGTGGGTTCAAAGTGCTTGATTAGACTGGAAAATGACATGGGCTGTGGTAAAGCTGAATTCAGGGAAGCAGAGCTCCGTGGTATAGGTGAGGGCAGTCACTGGAGAGGCCAGTGCAGAAACACCTCCTGAAGCTAAGTGAGGTGGCGCACACTTTAGTCCCAGCACTCGGGAGACAGAGGCAGGGGAATCTCTGAGTTTGAGGCCAGCCTGGTCTACAAAGGGGGTGTCAGGACAGCCAGGGCTACACACAGAGAAACGTTGACCCAAAAGCGAAAAAGAAGGTGAACATGCTCATAGGATGTAAAACTACTTTTGGACCCCCCCCCAAATCCCATAACTACTGCCGATTTATGTAATCCATGTGGAAGTGTTGAAACACAGTAATAGGGAAGCTACTACCAGGGTTCAAGTCCCACTATGTGACCTTTAAGCAGGTGAATTTACCTCCTGAGATTATATTTCTTCATCAAATACAGCATAAGGCATCTTGCAAATAGCAGTCTTTGTAAATGGAAACTATCATAGTCATAAACGTTGAGGGAGCTGAAGGACACTATCTGTAATTTGGAAATAAATTATAGAATAAATTGGACCACTGTGGTCCAATATAGCAGAAGGCTCTGATCAACTAATGTGTAGTCTTCTTACCTGGATGAGTTTAGGCAACGCAAAGCATGTGTCTTTAACCTTTTGAGATCCGGTAATTAAGGAAACAGAAAGTCCTGTGCCTTTCCATGTATTCTGGGAACCCGGGGTAAGACTGGCATGGGCCACAGACAAGATGGGTGGCTATGGTTTAAGGGAAAGACAAATAAACAAAAAACAAACAAACAAAAACACTGCCCTCACTCACATTTGTATCATGGAGAACATAGTATAGGAAAAAAATATTTCAGCTAAAACAATTGTGTCATAGGTATGAAACTCCATCATTTATACCCATGTCCCTCCTCCTGGACAGTGGCTTCTGAGGACTTTCAGCCAAAAAAAAAATTTTTTTTTTTGCCTAGAAGAATGTGTGTCAACACATTAGTGGAGGTTTCCTAACCTGGCTGCTAACCAGTGGAGAAGAGGAGGCTGCGACTCAGGGCAAGTTCGGTTTGAGCAGGACTGGCGCTACCCACAGGCCAGAGCACAGACTTCGCTATTCAGGAGGCACACAGTGGAAGGCATGGGCAGCAGACGGTCTAGGGAAATAACAAGGGAAAAAGACGCCAAATGAGGACGGGACCCACCGAGAATGCCAGGCATCCACTTCCCTGTGACTTAAGGGCAGGTGGATTTGATTCCGCAAGGAAATGAGTGACAAAGGGTATGCTTTGCAGATCGCTGGGACCCCAGGGCCTCCTCAGCTGGCCCAGAAGTCCAGTCAGAATCCAACACCCCAAAGCATGTGTCTCTTCTGTCCCTTCATTATAATCTCTGGAAATATATAAATGTACACTTTATAATGCAAATACATTGCTGGGTGGCGGTGGCGCACGCCTTTAATCCCAGCCCTTGGAGGGAGGCAGAGGCAGCAGATCTCCATGAGTTTGAGGCCAGCCTGGTCTACAAAGAGAGTCCAGGACAGCCAAGGCTACACAGAGAGACCCTGTCTCGAAAAACCAAAAAACAAACAATGCAAATACATTAATGTTTTATTGTGGTGGGGGTTGCTGAGATAAGGTTCCACTTTGTAGTCCATGCCAGCCTTAAAGTTTGACAATCCTGCCTCAGCCCTCTGAATGCTGGGATTACAAATATGAGCCACCATGCTCTGAAATTAATATTCTAAAAGTGTAACCAAGGAGAGAGAGCTCAGTGGTAGAGTAATTGTCTAGCATATATGAGAATCTGGGTTTGATTCTCAGCATTGTGAGGGAATAGCCACTCTTGTGATTATATACTCAGGAAAAAATTTATTTTATAGTCCCAGCAAGGAAATACAACACACACACACACACACACACACACACACACACACACACACTCCTCTTCCTCTTCCCTCCCCCCTGCTCCCTTCTCCCCTCTGCTCTTTCCTTCCTTCCCTTTGCAAATAAGAGTCCAAAAGGTATGTGGCATCAGGCAGATCTGAGGTCTGATCTAAACACTGAAAGGGGCTTAGTGGATGTTTCCTTTACAAGATAGGCTCTGGCCTCTACCTGGCCTGCCCCTTCACGTCATAGCAGCCCAAGGCAGAGGGGTAAGGAATTGTTTCTTCTCCCAAACACTGTTGCAATAACAGGGGGAAAAATATTAACACAACAGCCACAGAAAAGTGGATGTCTCTGGGCCTCAACCACTCCCTTTCCCAGCCCTTTCTCCAGAACTGTGGGAGTGAAACCAGGAATAGGAGAGAGGAAGTGGGAACAGGGGAAAGAATTTGTTAGGCAGGTTAAAAACAAAACAACAACAACAACAACAAAAACCCGCAAGAGGGAGTTTGGTAAATGCTCTGAGAGGGTAAGAGAAGGAGCTGAGCTGAAAGGTGGTAATTAGCTTATTATTGGTTCCCCTGGGTGTTGTGAGAATTCCTTAGGAGACACTTGTGAGAAAAGCAGAGGGAAAACAGTAAATACACATCTAATGATATGCTAAATAAATTATTATTGTTATTATTATTACTATTATTATAGCAATTGCAACTCACCCCTGGCATCAGAGTTTCCACCAGAGGTGGGAATTGATTCCCCCTACAGCTAGGCCTCCACTGCTGCCAATATGCCCCCAGGCACTCCTCCACCTCAGGGATCTGTTGAGTAATTGGACCGTATAGACCAGTCCTCTGCGAACAGCTACGCTCCTTGTTGCTGTCGGAGCTGTTCTGGAGCGCCACAGAAACTTGCAAGGCCTCTGCCAGGTGCCTGCTATAGTAAGGAAGAGAGAAGGAAGGTCCTGCCAAGAATGGCAGGCTAAACTCTGGTGTTGACACCACTCCCCAAGCTGAGGCAGGCAGCAGGGGTGGGGGTGGGGGGGCAGGCAGAAAGAAAGGGAATTTCTCAACCTAGAGGCCACAGCTCCCAGGGCTCCCTATTACAGCAGCCACTGCCAAGGACACCGTGTGCATGTGCATGTGCGTTTTACTAGTGAGAGAGACTAATTATTTTCGTCAGCTTCCTAAAGAGTTCTGGGGCCCAGATACAGTTAATAGTCACTTCAGGCCCAGGTAAAGGGCCCAGGACTCTCTGGATTCAATAACAAGGCCACCTCTCTTGGCATCTGGCCCTCAGGCTGGGGGCAATCCTTATCAGAGCTTCAGAGTTCCGCTGTTTGCAGTTGAGTTTACACTCACCCTAATGTTTACACCCACCCCATCCTGGGATTCCCAGACAAATGCACAACTGTGGTCTTTTGGTCTTCTCCCTCCCTGTATTCATTTATGAAAAGCTAGCTTTCCCGGGGGGTGTAGGGGGAAGGGGGCCAGGGTTCTAGCAACACAGGCCGGAGGATTGGGTGGGGAGGGCTGGAGACTCAGGCTTGCATCTTTGAAGGTGGGATCCAGGACCCGTTCCAGGCCCTCAGCCCTGCCTTTAAGCACAGGGAAGGTGGCTTTAAGGGCCTTTAAGGAGAGCCCTCCCACGCTCTGGGCCCTTCACTAGATGGGCCAACACCACCCACCTCTTTCTACTCACCGTTAGTGGCTCAGAAGGGACAATTTTGCAGAAACAAAAAGGAAAAAAGAAACGACAACCTTGTTAAAAATCAAATATATGAAACGATACAATTAAAAGACATTTCTGCATCAAAAAGTGAGCTCTTTAATATAAAAAATCATTTAACTACTAATATATTAAAACAATATACCTGATATGCTCCATATCCTTGGAGCAGGGCTGAGGCATAAAGCAAGGCCTTTCCTTAGCCGGCCTGTCTTGTACTGATTTATTTTGCTGTATTTGTGTATTTCTTAATGGATCAGCGGTGGCCCCCCCACTGAGCCCCTCAGGACAGGCAGTTCCATCCCCAGCCTGTGTCTTGCTTGTTCAGATTTATATTTTATGATTCTAGGCATCAGGGGAGCCAGGAGCCAGAGGTTTAGAGGAAAGGAGCATTGGGGAGAGCGCGGCCTGCCTTGGAAACCCAGTTTCCTGGCTCTGGGTGCCTCATGCCTGATCCCAGGCTTGGGCCTCTCTCTCTCACAAGCAACCCACTACTAACCTCCAGAACCAGCCTGACTAGGATGCTTCCAGCATGGTCACAGTGGGGTGCGGAGCGATGACGGGGCTCTTGGGTGGAACACATTCTGTTCAATGCGAGCACGTTTTCTTTTTTTTTTAAAACAAGAACTCTGCCAGCAACAGACGTCAGGTTTGCCTTGGACCAGCTCCCAGTCCTGTGGGCAGAGTTGTGCTGAGGTTGGTGTGTGGTGCTTAACCCCAGCCCAGGGAGGTCCACTACCTTCCCAGCATCCTAGAGGTTTTGGAGGCAAGACTGGCTATCCTTAGTTCAGGGAAGACTCCTTTCACACCTTTGGGGAAGAAGTCTGTAGCTCAGCTCTCGGGGTGTGTGTGTCCTTTCCCCTTGGGTTAGCTGGAGGCAGGGGAGGAGAGTTGTGGAATCTTGACTCGGTGGTGCCTGGAAGGGGGTTGGCAGGACAGTGGTGCCCATGTGACCATGTGAGTGAAGGAGGTGAGCTCTAGAGGCTTAGGTCAAAAGCCCTTGACATCTCCAAACCAAAGTCTTCCCCCAAAGGACCAACAGCAGGGCTGTTAGGAAGCTGGAGGACCCTCTGTCCCCAGAGGAGAGGGCCCCAATGCAAATAAGGATGGAGAAGGAGTGTGGCTGAGCAGAATTAGTCAGATGAAGCCAGGCGGTGTGGGGCAGGAGATATGGAGGGCCTTCTCCAGACCCATCGGAGCAAGCCCACCGCTGGAATGTTCACCCCTAGAACTATGGGGCTCCCATGGCACAGGAGACCCAGGTGAAAGCAGAGTAGGTTACCTTTTACTAGGCTTTCCTAGACCTCTAGTGTTTTGTTGATAGAAATCAGGGGTGTGTGGTGGGGACTTCCTTCTGAAACAGTGCCTCCCCACACTTTTTAAGGCCAAGATTTGAGACTATCCCCCCCCCAAAAAAATACAATTCAAAAGAAGGGCTCTGAAGGCCGAGAGGCAAGACAGTGGCTAGTCTTTAGTGTAGCAGCAGGGGTGGGGGTGGGGGGCTACGGGCAAAGGGGCTCCCTGTTCCTGGGGTTACTGAGACACTGGATGGGGAGGTAGGATGCACGCCTGCCTTCCCCCCCCCCTTTCATAAGCCTCAGCCTATATCTGCCGATGACATTCCCTCACCGCGCAGCAGCTTTTGGTGGCGTTTATCTCTTTTACCTCGGACTGTTTCAACTGAGCCCCTATGACCTTCCATTTCCTCCCTTCCTCCCTCCCTTGGCACTTCTAGGCAGTTGACCCTTTGAGAACTCCAACCTCCCTCAGGAAAGAACCCTACTAGCTAGTTCCCTGGCTTTCTAGTCAGTCTTCTGCAGTTACCTCAGCAAACAAGTCTCTCCAACCTCTACGCATAAATATGCCTGTTCAGAGATAGACTGGCCTAAGTCCCAACACACACACATCATGAGATAATCACGTCTTCATATACATACACATATCTCTACAGAGTTGTGTTAAAAAAAAAACAGTCTATAACTCTAGAGTCTAGACAGAGAGAGCACTGTGTACATATAGGACTGTAATTACTTATGTCTATTTTTATAACTATGTTGTTATAAATAGATACGCCTATATATAGTGATAATAATATAGAAATATACCCCACAGCCATATACGGCTCTAAGTGGATGCTTTAACTACTGTGTATCACAATCAATAAGTATATATCTCTTGATACATAATTCTAACAATATACATTTATCTATATAGCTGCTCAGAGATATAAATCTGTCAGGATATCAAATGTCCATAAAGCTGGATGGCTATAAGAGAGTCGTATATTTTTCCGTATATAAATCTGCTTCTGTAACTGTTGTATATGCACAAATACAATGGAAATAATTATATTTTCCTAAAGCATAAATCTGTAACTACAACTACAGCACATTTAGGTATGGTTAAAGATAGAGCAATATTTTGTAGACACCGTCTGTCAATACAGCCACCGGTGCCTCCAAACAGAGAGAGTTACAGTGGGAGTTATAAATAAACTCTCCAGATGTGATCGGACCCATGAACTAGATGTAAACATGGCTCCTCCGAGCTGCAGAGTCACACCACGCAGGGAAGGGGGCTGAAGTGCTGGGGTAATAGTATCCTCACCCCTCCGCCACGGAGGGGCAGAAGTCTCTGGGCTGTGGGGAGCCAAGCAGGAGTGGGTGCGAGGTAGTGGCGGCTCCAGGGAACAGAAGCCTCTGGATCAGTCTCTAGGGCAGGTGGAGAGGCCTAAGAGAAAAAATGAAAAACAAAACACAAACACAAAAAGCTGGCTTGAGTCCTTTAGCCACCCCTTGGACCTCAAAGCCTTTCATTAGGGAATTCAGTGAGCTCCCAAGCTCACTGAGCCTAAGGGTAGCTCAAGTTGAGGTTTGAGCGGTGCAGGCTCCATCCTTGCCTGCCCGCCCGCCCGCTCGGCAGCAGCTGCCTGCGATTCGAGACCTGGGCCTTCCTCTGAGCTCCGCGGCCCCGCGCGCGCGGAGCTCTGGCTTCGACCTGTTTTGTTTTATTTTGCCCCATTGCTATTTTGTAGGGCTGATTATCATCCCAGGGTCTTCCACCTTGTGCTGCTCAAATATGCGAAGAAGGCAGGAATGATTCTTCCGTCTCTGCGTGGGACTCAGTGGATTGCGCCATTTCTCTGGTTTCTTTCAAACCAAATGGGTCATCCGCTGTCGAGAAAGAATCCAAGCCTCTGGGCAAGCTTGTGACTCCTGTCTTTGAGAAGTTCTCCTGCTCGCTGGTTAAGGCTTTTTTTTTTTTTTTTAATCTTTTCTTTTTCTCTCTTTTAAAAGTTGGCTAGTGTGTTTTGTTATAATTTTTCCTTTTGATCTATTTTTTGCAGCACAGTTGCTTTTCGTTAGACCCGAAACTATGGGGCGGTCTTTTTTCACCGGCGAATTTCGTATCCCTACATCCTCTGACGCCCACTTTCCTTCAATTAATTAATTACTAAAATGATAAGAAAGCTGTACCTGGAGAGAATGAGTAGACATTGCAGGAATCCGGGCCGCTCTTCGCTTCCTTTATGGAAATCGCTTGGCTCCAAGTTCGGAAAAAGAAAAAAAAATCAGGGATCCTCAGCTCTCCCTACTTTTAAAACGGCTCTAGGAAGGGAACTTTCCGGGGGAGCTGCCTGCAGGAGCTCCAGCCTCGCGCCGCGCCTCTCCCCAGTCCCCGCCGGCCATAAACATTTTTGTCTGTTTCCCTCTCGGCTGCTCTTCCCCAGTTCCTCTGCGTCCCAGCGGCCCCACCGACTTCGGCTAACGCCTCATCCATCTCTGCTCCTCACATTGACCCAGCACGTTGGGCCTCCTCTTAAGAGCAGGGGCTCCCAGAGAGTCCCCAAACCCACTAACCACCCACATGTGTGTGAGGGTCCCCTTTCTGGTTGCACAAAGCAAGCTAGAGAAAGAAACAAAAACAAAAACAAAAACAAAAAGGAAGGGGGGGGGAGCAGAAACGAGTGGCCTCTAGATCTTCCTCCTGTTTTCTGGCAAGATGACCCTGACTGGAGAAAGGGGGTCCAACCCCAGGCCCTCCAGAGCATTTCTAGAAACTAACTTTCTATGTTCCCTGTCTTTCCCTTCAGAGTCTGTGGTGGCGATTCCTCCCTTCCCCTGCCCCCGTCTCAAAGTATCCCCTTTGGTATTTTATTGCGCTCCTGCTAAAGAGGGGCTGTTAATTACTGTTTTTATTGTGTTATTTATTGTTATTATGAGTGTTAAAGGTTTCTTCACTGGGGTTAGGGAACTGTAGCCTGGCCTAGAGAGAGTGGGCAACCGTGCGCGCGCGGGCGCGCACACACACACACATACACACACACACACACACATACGTGGGGCACACACACCTAACGGTGCACCCACGAAAGCCTGTTTCCTTAAAGTCCCTGCATAACAATTCAAGGGAGTCAGGCCTCCTCCGGCAACAACGCAAACAACACGCTGCCCGCGCATGCAGCATTCAGGCCAAACGCCATCCCCAGACTGGTGCCAAATCCCACAAGAACCAAGCTTGCAAAGCAAAGGAAAAATACCTAAGAATCCCTTCTTTCCCACAATCTGGAGGGGCGACAGGCCTCGGTCTCTTTCCCCTAGTCTCTCTCGCTTTCTCTTTTTTTTCTCCTTGTTTACAGCTTCAGAGAGCTCAAGGCCCATAAATCTTGAGGGGCCTACAGAGCGCAGAGCACATTTGTATGCATCGTTAGGACTCGCTAATACCTAAGCCCATTAACAGCGTGTACGCGCGTGGTTTCCGGTGTGTATTAACTTATAGTTAAATTCTGGAGGAAAGGGCATTGTGAATTAACATATACCAAATCCATCACGGGCTTTTGTCATATCAGATCAGTCAGCCAGGGTTTTGGGGGAGCAAGGTGCCTGGGTCAGGGTGTGCCCACCTCCAAAGTTTGTGCAGCCAACCTGGAGGTCCGGCCCAGGTCGGGCGGTGGTTCTGGTCCCCATGCCAACCGGCTGCACACCTGCGGCAGAGCGGCGGCCTTTGTCGAGCACAGGGAGGTGGAAGAGGCTGCTTAGCCCTCGGTCTCCGGGCCAGCCGGCCGTCTGGTTTCCGATTTCTGGAAGAAATTTGAGAAGCTAGCGTGGAGTTGCTGAACTTTAATTAAACCTAAGACAGGACAGTGGGAGGAGAAGGGGGTTAAAAAACGATCCGGGGAGGAGGTTGGGGGGCCGAGGAAAAGTAAGGGTGTCTCGGCACAGCGGAGCCTGGTGGTTTCTCCAGGGGGTTGAACATAGAGTAGCGTCCCTGCTTTTACTTCCCCTCCCCGGCTACTCCGCCCAGTCAGGCGGCTAATCGCTGCCCTCTTAAAAAAAAAAAATGGATAATGAGTAAGAAGGAAAACGCAAAGCCACAAGGAAATCTAATTGCATGGCGTGATTCAGCCAGGTGTTCCTAGTTCCAGTGACTCAGGCTGTCTTGGAACCCCAAGGATCTGGATAATTGGGCCTGCGTAGACAGAGATGGAGGATGCTGGTTCTAGAGGGAGGGCCGCGGAGTGGAAGGTCCATCTCTTGGGGTCCAGTAGAAAACACCAAAGACAAAACAAGCTAAATTATTGTGTTCGCGTGGTTCGGTTTGCCTATTTAAATACTGCAGAGAGGGAGGGGATGTGTGGCCTGGCTGGTCTCCCTTCTGCGGTGCAGAAGGGCTCTGGGCGCTGGCTGGGCCGGGCCGACCGGACAGACCCGGCGGGTCGGGCCGGGCCGGGTGGGGGGGGGGCGGGGAGGGGGGCTAGGCGGGCCCTCCCCAGGCGCTGTGAACTTTAGCTGGGCCGCCGCCTGTCAGCCCCAGAAAGCGTTAAAGGTGCAGCAGCCCGCGCCAGCCTCCGCAGCCGCCTTTGTACGCGTGATTTATGACTTCAATCTTGGTTCACCGAGAGTTCACACGGCTTTCGCTGCTGTTGAAGGTTAAAAGATGGTCTTCGCTTGACAAGTGGGACTATTGAAAATTCCTTCTTCTTCGCTTTTTTTTTTCCAAGAAGGAAAAAGCTGAGGCTCAGGAGAGAAAAAAAATTTGGAGGGTGAGGGGATAAGGGTTGCAGGTGGAGCAAAATGTATGAGGTTTGTCCTCATACATTTAAATTTGTTTTGTAGCCAATATTTGAGTGTGTGTTTGTGAAGGGGGTGGAGGGAGAAGTGAGTAGAGGATCTGGGAATGAGTTTAAAGATCTCATATTTAGAGGCCAAAGGCACAGGCACAGGAGGGGGCAATTTCGTGTTTCCTCAGTAAATTATTTATTAGCTTGGGTTACCATCCCCAAGCCACTCTCCTCTAGAGGCCAAAGCTAAGAAGGAAAGCCTGTTGCCCAGTGATGGTAGATGCCCCAGTGAGATGCTTACCTGGTAAGCTAGGCATCAGATGCACTCTTTACTTACAGATGTGGGCAAAGAAGTTTCTGGATCTCTTGCTCCAATGATTTCAGCCTGGGACATACATTTAACACAAATTCAGGAGAGCAGATGGGTGTTTCACTAGGGAGGTGGAAGAAGGTGAAAGGATTGGTATCCAAGACCAGCCGAGGCTACAAAAGACGCTGACTCAAAAGATGGAAATAAGTTTTAGTTCTCTGGTGTGGGACTCTGGAATTGTCCTGCACAAGCAATGTTTTCTGTGACTGGTGGGACTGAGGGTGGACCCGGCTCCACCGTGTTCCCTATGTCTTAGGCTTCCTTACAACTCCTTATGTAGCCAAGGATGATTAGGAGTTTGTGCTACCACACTGGGTTTAGTGTGACCGGGAACTGAACCCAGGCCTTCATGAATGCTGGGTAGATACTATACCCCCAGCCTTGGAAAGCCTTTCTTTTTTCTTTTTTCTTTTTCTTTCTTTCTTTCTTTTTTCTTTCTTCCTTACCCCCCCCCCCTTGAGACAGGGTTTCTCTGTGTAGCCTTAGCTCTCCCGGACTCACTTTGTAGACCAGGCTGGCCTCGAACTCACAGCGATCCCCCTGCCTCTGCCTCCTGAGTGCTAGGATTAAAAGCGTGCGCCACCCCCGCCTGGGCTTGGAAAGCCTCTCTAACCCCAGATCTTCTTAGTCTGGGATCCAGTCCCCAAACCCAGTGCCTCTCCCTTGAGGCAGCACACTGTAGCTGCAGTGTCTCCGGAGGAGAGAAGACCCATTAGGTCTGCTGCTCCTTGGAATGGTGAGGACTGCCCCCTCCTCTGAGGGGAGAGAAGGTCCTCGCTGTGAAGAGATGGTGGCTCTCAGATGTTCTTCAAAATTTATTTTAAACCTATCCATCAATGGATCCATCTATTTAGTGTATGTGTGTGCGTGTGAGTGTGTGTGTGCACACATGTGTGCGCATGAATATGAGTGTATGTGCATGCACGTGTGTATGCGTGTGTGTGTGCATGCGTGTGTGCATGCGTGTGTGTGTATGTGTGTGTGTGCATGCGTGTTTGTGCATGTGTGTTTATGTACATGTGGAGGCAAGAGATCACCAAGAACATGCAGATCTCGCCTTCACCGTGTGGTTCTCAGGTCATTGCGCTTGGAGCCAAGTGCCCTTGCCTGTTCCCACTGCCCCCACTTTGAGGATCTTTAAGATACTTTAAAAGCTGAGCCTGGTGCCACACCCAGATCCTAGCACTTGGGAAGTAGAGGCAGGAGCACCAGGAATTGGAGACCAGTTTGGCAGCTACAATGCAACCTGTCATTCCTATTTCTATTTATGTTAAGTCTACTAGTGTGGGAACCCGGAAGGACAGCAGGACAGGGCAGAGTTTCCTGTTGGTATGCCTCACTATTTCTAACGAGGCCCAGCTCCTTCAGTGCTGCTAGTCAGGGTGGAACCAGGCACTTCATGCATGGCAGGCACCTAGCCACAGAAGGTCAGAAACGGCCAGTCCCTCCAATCCAGATTCTGGGAACCAAAGCTTCCATGTCACCATGCCTTTTGTTGGAAGTCTTCCACTACAAGGAGAGGGTTTATCATCAGCAATTCTTAAAGTGAGGGAGGGGCGATGTGGCACTGGAGAGATGACTCAGTAGTTAAGAGCACTTGGCTGCTCTTCCAGAGGACCCAGGTTCAATTCCTAGCTCCCACATGGCAGCTCACACCTGCCTGCAACTCCAGTTCTAGGGCTTCTGATACCCTCACACAGATATACATGCAGGCAAAGCACCAGTGGTGATGATGAGGATGAGGATGAAGAGGATGAGGAGGAAGAGGATGATGATGATGATGATGAGGAGGAGGAGGAGGAGGATGAAGATGATGATGAGGAGGAGGAGGAGGAGGATGACATGCCTTTTGTTGGATGACAAGGATGACGAGGATGATGAGGAGGAAGAGGAGGATGACGAGGAGGTTGTTGATTAAAAGGAAGAGGATGAGGATGACGACAATGAGGAGGAGGAGGAAGATGAAGATCATGATAATGAGGATGAGAATGGTAATGGAGAAGGAGATGAGCTGGAGGACAGACACAGCTCTCTGAGACATCAGCCCCTTCTTTGAGGAATCCTATATATAAGAGCAGAGCAAGGAGCATAGAACAGAGAATCAAGTGCCAGAAATTCAGAAGAGGCTCTGCAGTCACTTCGAAGGGTAGCCCTTTGGCCTCAGGAGGTTCAGAAAAGCAGAGTGGTATTGTGTTTAGAAGCTTAGGGGTGGGTAGCCCTTAGGAGGAAGGACCAAGAAAACCTATGAATCTCTTCCAGGCTCTGGTTGGGAAGCATGGACGTGAATTTCATGGTCTCTGGCAATAGTGGCTGCTCTGGGGTCCCTTCCTTTACCACTTCTGCTGTTCAACCTGGGGAATAATTTCAGTAGGCCGTGCCTCTCTGAAAAGTCTGGAAATAACTATGAATTATTAATTCATAATTAAGAGTGTTGATTGTGACCATGGCTCTCCAATGGGTCTCTCTGTTTCCTTCTCCTTTGTGGGGCAGAGGGCACCCTCCATTAGCCTTGCCCTCTGTAACAAGCACACTGAGGCCTAACTCCTCTGAACTTGGCCGTTTGTGGAATACGGCTGCCTCATTACTAAAGCCACGTTATGCCTCACCTCGCTTATTGTCGCCAATACATTCCACTAACCCCAGATTTCACTGTGCTTCTGTGAACAATGCGGTGACTCCGTGGGGCGACACTCCAACTGCAAAAGTGCCTTGGTGAAGTTCTGTGGGGAACTAGAAATGAAAGCCAGGTGGGCAGGACACTAGGTGCCAGCGCCTCCTCTGCCTGAGGAAGTGCTGTTCTCCCGCCCTCTAGAACCCTTGAATACACGCCTAGCCTTTTGCCTACTTCCCTTTCCCGGGCTCCCTGGGGAGCGCCCAGGGAGGGAAGAAACTCCCAGGGTAATTTTCATCTACGTTTCTACCTTTAGCTCACCTTCGTGAGCGTGATCGAGTTTATCCACGCCTTTCTCTATGCTCTCCTCCTCTGGAAATGTAGATCAAGAAAAGCAACTCCATCATGCGAGGTGAAGCGTACACCTGTCATCCCAGGTGAGTTCGAGGCTAGCCTGGTCTACACATCGAGTCCAGGACAGCCAAGGCTACCCAGAAAAACCCTGGAGAGAGAGAGAGAGAGAGAGAGAGAGAGAGAGAGAGAGAGAGAGGCAGCTCCTAACAGATATACCTAGAGAAAGAGGGAAGTGAGAAAAAAGCAGGGTCTACACCTTTAATCCCAGCACTCAGGAGGCAGAGTCAGGCAGGTGGCAGGCAGATGGATCTCTTGTGAGTTCAAGGCCAGCTTAGTCTACACAGTGAGTTCCAGGACAGCCAGGGCTATGTAGAGACACACCACCCCTCCCCCCCCCCAGAAAAAAAAGCAAATGAACAAAAGAAAATAAAACAGGGTGGCTCAAACTTGTTCCTCCATTCTATACCGTGAGATCAGGATCTGGGGAAACTTGCCCTCCCAGACTCCCCAAGTCTTTGCTCCCTGTGCACAGTACAGAGGCTTTCCTAGGGGCCTGAGACCAGGCTGCCTCGAGAGTGTTTTCTCTCAGATCAAGACACTTTCCAAAGGTCACTTAGGGTCCCTGTTGGCCAGAGAGAAGGCAGCAACCCAGCCACTCTGTTCCTCCGGGGGCTTGGGGGACTGGGGGGCTGGGGGTGTGGGGGTGCAGCTGGAGTCAACCCAGTCTCCATCCCCAAACTTACCTGCTTTTTCCTTGAGCTACCTAGCACCCCTTAGTCACGCCACTCCTGCAAAGAGACAGGTAGGAAGATGGGTCCTTGGAGTTTGCTTGTTTATTTTGATGTACTGTTTGCTTCTAAATAGACTTGGGGGGCGGGAAGGAAAGGAGCAACTGCGCCTGGTGTCCTCCCCACTGCTCCTCCTATGGACATTGGTTTTCCTGGTGAAACAGTGCACTGTTGTTCCTGGACAACCGTTCCCCACCATCTCTGTCCAAAGAGGTTGAGTTTCACCCTTCGTTCACCCCCATTAATCACCTCAGCAGCTAAACATCTCCCAGCCCCCTCTAGCTCTTTCTCTTCTTGCCCTTAGTATTCATGGCGGGAAGGGCATTCCTCACTGCTGCCTGCCTCACAAAGACCCCTCCTCCGGCCATGGTCCCTCCCTCCCCCCTCATCCACCAAGTCCATGACGGGCACTACTACTCACTGCTTAGGGTGTTCTGGCTCCACTCCTGGACCCCAACCACCCAGCTCTCTCGGCAGCTACACTCTTGCCTGTCACATCCTCTTCCTCGGGGCCCTCATCCGACACATCTGGTTCCACACACTCTCTTCAGTCTTTCCCATTCACCACCACTTCTTCCTGTTACTCTGTCTGCCTGTACCCCCACCCCACTCCAACCCCTTCTACACCCCTGTTTGCTCTTCTCTCCCACTCTATGCCTTCAGATGGCGGCTTTGAAGCCCTTTCCTCCCAGCTTTGAGAAACAGAAAGGCAGGCAGGTTTTTAGCACAGTGGCTAAAACATAGGGTTTCGGATTCGAATCCCAGAGCTGTCACTTGGTACTTGTACAACTGTAGGCAAATAAGTCAACTTTTCTGATCTATCCCCAAAATGGGTGTACCCATTGGCCTTAGAGGGTATACCCTCTATGTTGTATGGATTAAATTAAATTTTATTTGCATAGACCCAAGCACGCAGCAGGGGCTTGATAAATGGTGTTTATTAATATCAGAAGCTTCTCGGAGGGGAAAAGAGAATGTGTTGCTCTCCGGATTCCAATAAGAGTTAAGGAATTGCCTCCTGCAGCACCTGAGAGCATGGGATAAAAATGGCACAGTCTTTCAGATAAGTAGGGCTCCTTTGCAAGAGAGCCATAGTATTATTTTAGCCATACAGGGTCTCAACTTGGCTGTACATTGGAACACCTAGGGGAATTAAAAAACAACAACACAAAAACCTTAGTGCCTGGGCCCCACCTCCTGAAATTCTAATTTGCTTGGCCTAGTGTAGGATGGGAGCATTTAGGGAAAAACTTTAAAAACCATTTCCCAGGAGACGCTAATGTTTGGCTAGAAGTTGAGCCGTGTCCCAGGGAAGGAAGGCGAGGAGGTGAAGGCCTCCACTCTGGGTTCTGGCTCTAGTGTTTCAGCACGGCCCAGTCACTTAGGATCAGCTTTTCTTGAGATTTCAGAATTTCAGACACTCTCATCCTTTCACTTTCTGTAGTTCTGGGGCTTTAGATGGGCGCCCACTGCAAGAAGAGACAGAGGAATGGGCAAATTAACCCCTTAGTGTCCCTTGATCATCAGTAAAGCTCGTGGTCCCCCACACTGTCGGTGGCTGGGCCTGAGGCTGAGGCAGCTACCTTCTGGAGCAGGGAAATGTGTTGTTGCATAGTAAGTAAATGGTGTTTCTACCTGGCTGCTGCAATAATAGGCCCAGCAATTAGCATACACGTTTCCAGGATCTTTTCCTCTATTTCCAAAAAAAGATAAATCACTCCTTGGAACAGAATCTGCATATTGTAATTAACTGATAAATATTTCATGCCTGCCTCAAACTTTCTTCTTTTCTATTTAATGGACACAAACTTGAGTAGGAAGAAACCAGGGAGCCTGTAGGGGTGGGACTTGCAGAGGATCCCTTGCATGGGCCCCGTGGGGGGGGTAGTGGGGGGAGGGAGGCGGTTGTCTGCTTCGCAGCTTTATTTTTTTCTCTTGTCCTGTTTGGAAAACGCTGCTCACCTGGGGAAAACCAGGTCACAGGTGGTAGGCGCAGCGATATGGGCTTGTTGGCCTCAGTCCTGACCTCACCAGGAGAGGCCAGTCCCTGGTGACCCCGGGGGCAGTGAAAGCAGCGGCTTTGGAATTCAAGAGCCCCATGTTTGGATACAGGTTCTGCTCTGCTGTTCATTATTAACACAGTGGCTTCAGGCCTTCGCTCACCTGAAACTTGAGTCTCTTGGTCTGCTAAACAGGCATAGCAGTTTTTAGTTGGGAGGCCTCTCGTTATCGATGATAATAGCTCATAATTAGCGATTCTGCACTGCATCCTTTCCGCATGCATCCTCCACCCCGAGGCTTATGTAACAACCTATTAGCTGCTACTGCGAGGTGGTGATGTCTTATCTCACCTTATCAACAGCCCTATTCAGGAACACCTTTTTCTCCTCCGGTTATTATCAGGGTTTGGGAAATGAGGGACGTGGGCCCTGCAGAAGCTGTGCGTCTCACCCAGGGTCACACCATGGGGTGGTTAAGAACAGAGATCTGCACTCTGGCTGTACTACTCAGCTCTGGGATGCAGTGTGATTTACTCACCAAGAAGCCCGAGTTCAAGGCTCAGTCAAGACCTCGGTTTGCTCATCTCTAAATTGGGGAAATGAGCAGCACCTTACTTGAAGGATGCTGGTGAGAAGTGAATGAGGTATACGCACCAAGTGCTCAGCCCCAGTGTACAGAAAGCGCCCACTAAATACTACTGAAGTCACCATCAGCACCAAGCTCAGGGCCACGCTAAGGTCACCATCACCCTCTCCCCAAGGCCACGGTGTCTCTTGTCCTTTGGCATTTGGGACATGGGTGTGTGAATTTTCCAGAAGCCGCAGAGCTGCTTTTTCATTACCTCCACCACACATATTTCAGTACCCATGACTGGAGGTGGGGGGGGGGCACTAAGCAGATTAGGACTCCATTTGGGGAATTAAATCAAAACTCAAGACTAACTCGATTTGGTTCTTAGGAGAGGGAAAGGTTAAAAGGGAGCGAGCAGGCGTCTGGTGCGCTCTGCAAAGTGTAATTGGTCTGGATTTTCCAGTCTCTCCAGCCCCACATGGTGGTGCCCAAGGGGGGCTCCCCTGAGGTGGAGGAATGGAAGAGCTTCAAACCTCAACAATTTGGCAGGAGCTGGGAAACGGTCCCAGAGTGCCTCCCCCAAAAGGGATCCTTCATCAAAGCTCTCCCCCCCACCCCCGCCTTAGCCCTGTATTCTGGGGACCTCAACACTGGGTTCAGACTGAGGGCACCGTGGGTGGGCCTCAATAAAGTAGGGAGTCCCTCTGGGGAGAACACCTGAGACCAAGGTTGCTCTTCAGAGATGTTGAAACACCACAGATACTGCTCTTTTATTTTCTAGTGTGTCTGTCTAGCCTAAAAGTATGATGGGCATGCGTGCGTAGAAATAGCTTCTGTGTAAATAACCACCCAGCCTCGTACATTTAGCTCAGATTATTCTGAGCACTGAAAGATAAAAACAAAAATCAATTCTCCTTCAGAGAGAGTGGTGATTTTGTTCAGCATTTTCTCCTGTGTTCTCAATATTCTCCACTCAAGCTGTAAATAACTATTATTGCTCATTGTGCAAAAGGGGAAACTGAGGCTCAGGGAGATTAAATAGCATTTAGAATTACAGATTAAATGTGGATCCAAGGAAGATTACAAAATAGAGACCAGTGTCTTTGGGAGAGAGAAGGGACCTAACTTGGAAGCACTGGGCCCAGTGATCTGAGAGGCCTCCGAGTCAGGGGGAGGGACGGGGGAGGGGCAAGGGAGGGGCTCCCAGGCTGGCCAAACAGCGGGGCCTCGGGCGAGAGCTTGGAGAGCGTCGCCAGCGAGTCCTCATTCCGCGATTACTGTCAGGGGACCATCCATCAGCGCCGCCCAGGACGCTAGGGCCAGACTGCCCGCCGCCCGCCAGGGTCTCTCCAGATCGCATTAGCCCTGCCCAGGGCGCAGTGCGACAATGTTATGAGCGGGCTGCACTGGGCAGGGGCGGGCACCGCAAGCTGCACGGCCATTGAAAGGACGCCTCAAGCCTCCAGAGCCTCGGCGTCCTGGGTCCCAGGGTGCTGAAAGAGGCGCAGAGCACAGAACGCTCCAGTCAGGAAAACAACAGGGGCAGAGGGAAGAAACAACCTGTAGCCTCTGGGAGGCAGAGAGGTTGAGAGGCAACAGCAGGAACGGAAGAGAGGAGCTCGAGAGACTCTCCGAGGGTGTGAAGTAGCCTCGAGGCTGAGGCAGGAGAATAAGGAGTTGAAAGTCAGCCTGAGCCAGAATGTCAGGGGCAGCAAACACCTTACAGATAATTCCTCCTCAGCCACTGCCCAGGCCCAGGGAGGGGAATTTCATACCTACAGACCCACTCCCACTCCTGGTTGGGCTAGTACTTGACTCACGTGCCCCTTCAAGACATGCGTTTTGAGTATGTGCCCTGGGCTGGGCCCAGGAGCTGCAGAAATGCCACAGGATCCGTTCCTCCCTCCACAAGCAGCTGGTTCTGAGAGCTGAAATGCAGCTAGAGACTGAGGTTGAAGAGGTGCGTCTAGGGCCGACAGTCTGGGGCTGCTTTCTGTGTTGCTTAGGAACAGCTCTTGTAACTACATGCCCCCCCCCCAAAAAAAAGCCACCGCGTGGCTCCATTGCTCAGAATCGGAGCTTCTGAGCCAACCTGTTAACCGAGGTTTGATCGGCCATATAAACGGCATGCTATTTTCTCTCTCACGCCCAAATAGGTGTAATATCTGCTTGTAAATATTTGTCCACATCCATCCATCCATCCATTCAAATATTCGCTTGTTGCAGGATGAGTCCCAAAGCCTAGAGCTTCGCCCATCTCTTAGGGGGGCTTCAGTGAACCCTCTCACAGCTAGCTCCGCGCGGGGCACACCAGGCGGGGCTCGGGATACTCACTCGCTCCCTGTCCACGTGAATGATCTGGCATCTCTCTAGTTCTCTCCCCAGTTGTTGCTGCTCTGCAATATGATGGAGCCCCCAAATCCTTTACGATTCACAGATCACCTTATCATTGCTCCTTCCTTCTGGAAGACATTGTCTGGGCAGCTCTCTGTGGCCGCGACGACCACTCCCTGACAATCAGAAGTGCCACTTCTGTCTAAACTGGATCCTTCCTCCACAGGGCCCATCACTACCACCTTAATTTAGGGTCTTGTCACGAGACATAGCCACTTTGTCTACAGTACCTGCCCACCCAGGCTTGCTAACCTTGTCTTCCTAGGCAGGCAGGTAAGGATCCGCTTGCTGGGAGGAAATCTGAAACCCCCTCTATCTTCTCTGAAACAAGTGTTTGCTACTCAAGTCGGGATGGTTGTCTCATAGGAGACTCTTTCCTTCTGAGTTACAATGTAAGTCTCCAACCCCAGCACCATAATTTCTGTATCAGTTTCCAGGAAGCTCTGGGGCAGAGGGCTGGAGAGGTGGCTCAGAGGTTAAGAGCACCGGCTGCTCCTCAAAAAGGTCCTGAGTTCAACTCCCAGCAACCACATGGTGGCTGACAACCATCTATAATGAGATCTGGCGCCCTCTTCTGGCCTGCAGGTGTACATGCAGGTGCAACACTGTATACATAGTAAATAAATATTTTTTTCAAAAAGAAGAAATCAGCAGAGGTAGGACATGAGCAACTTCATTCTCTATGGCCTGTTCTAGCCCGGCTCCCAGGAAGAGGCACTGTGAGGGTTTGGCATGTGGACGTTCCCACAGCCCCAGACTGAACACTCGGCTCTTGTAAGCCATTTGCGCCACTCTTGACACTCTATCCAGAGCAGGTGTCAACAAGAGGCCTTGGCAATGGCTCTACGCCTCTGGGTTAGCTTCACACACATTGCCTGTTGTGCTCCCCGGTGCCAGACACCGAGCCTGGCACAGACTGCATGCTCGTACAAGTGGATAGATAAATAAGCCCCGAGGGAAGATCAGAATCCGCAAACGAGAGGCAAGAAACAGACATACAGGAAGGTTAGCTGACTTAGTCAAGGTCACATGTCTTGTCTGGAGCAAGGCCAACTTTCTGTAGAGAAGCAGTTTGGTCACAGAGGATGTCGGAAGGGAGCGAAGCAAGAGGAAAAAACGATCAGATGTTACCTGGGTGGTACATTAGAGAGCTGCTAAAGAAATGGCCTTCTGAGGAAGATGAGGTTTAACACAACACACCTTCCCCCCCACCCCAGACAGGGTTTCTTTGTGTAGCCTTGGCTGTCCTGGACTCGCTTTGTAGACCAGGCTGGCCCCGAACTCTCAGCAATCCGCCTGCCTCTGCCTCCCAAGTGCTGGGATTAAAGGCGTGCATCACCAACACCTGGCTGACACATCTTTTTAAACCATTTATGGAGCCGGGCTGTGAGTTTGAGGCCAGCCTGGTCTACAAAGTGAGTCTAGGACAGCCAAGGCTAACACAGAGAAACTCTGTCTTGAAAAACAACAAAACAAAACAAAACAAAAAAACATTTCTGGAAGGTTAATCTGGAGCAGAGATACAGACCTGCAAATACCGTGGGCAGGTCAGTGGTCAGGACAGAGAGAACAGATGCTGAGGTGCAGATAGCCAATCCCTGGATCTTTGCCGATCTTAAGTGCTGTGTGACGTCCACCAGCCATGTCCTCTCTGAGGACTGGATAAGATACGCACTGACAAAAAGGGCCTTTGCCGTCGCGTTCTCACTTCTGTTGTTGTTTGTTGGGGACAATAGGCCATATGGCCAATGTTCAGCCATCTTGTCCAAGTCTGCACCTTTAAGTCTCTGTCTTTCCCAGAGCTTGCCTTTCACCAGAAACTAGCTGACCCTGTTGTGGATCAGCAGTTAGACTAAAGACAGATAGAGATGGAGCAACCTTGTTATGGTTTAGCAGTTAGACTAGACAAAGAGGGAGCCAGATACCCTGTGTGGCAGGACATTCCTGCCTGCAATTCCCTGTGTTTTGAGAAAAGCCTGCAGCTGGGTTGCTATAGCAACATGCTCCCCTGCCTTCTGACTTATAAAAGCTGCTGCCTGACTAATAAAGTTTGAGAGTTTGACCAATCAGACTTGCTCTCCTTCTTTGTGTCTTGCATTTTCCACAGGTGAACTTCCTCCTGAGTTTTAGTCGAACCCCACACGCCGGGGCAGTTGTTCTTACTGCTTTTACCTGATTTTAGTGGGTTTTTTTTTTTAAATAGGAAATGTACAAACATGTTTTAAAATTCAAAAGGCATAAAAATTATAGTATGGGGGCTGGAGAGATGGCTCAGTGGTTAAGGGCACCGGCTGCTCTTCCTGAAGACCTGGGTTCAATTCCCAGCACCCACATGGCAGCTCACACCTGTCTGTAACTCCAATTCCAGATCTTACACAAGCATACATGCAGGCAAAACACCAAAGAACATTAACATAAAAATAATTCATATATATATATATATATATATATATATATATATATATATATATATATATACACAATGGCCAGTAAGTATGCCTGCCAGCTTCAGGATTCAAGGTCACCCAGGTCCTCTCCACTATAACCTCAGATATATATATATATCCTCCAAATATATAATTTTCTTCTCTAGGATGAAATGTTGAAGTCACTGCAAAAGCTGCACTGAGCTCTGGTGTTTGAGTAACGGTGGGTGGGTGGGGCATCGCTGAACTAAAATTCTCTAAATTGCCTCCCCACCTTAAGGAGGGGAGGAAGAAAAGCAAGGTTCCTGACCTGAGGGCTCAGAATCCTTTTTTTTTTTTTAAGAGTGCATGATTGAGAACCAGGTTTCCCCATGCTGGGCTGCTCCAACCTTCTGCCTCAGAGCAGCCCAGACCCTGTGGTGCCAAGTCCTGTCAGACAGAAGCAGACCCCACGGTACCCCTCACTACCGGTCACATCGTTGGCAGGGGCATTTAACTTCAGACGCGGGCTTTACTGCGCCCCTGAGGAGAGCCGGCATGTTGAGATGATCGTCTTGGGATCGTCCTCCTTTCTCTCACATGCACGGTCTTCCAGCAGGGCCTCTCGATTCCACTTGTGTCTTTTTAAACAGTATTTTCCTGACTTGGTAGAGCAGTGCCAGCCCTGTTTTCCCTCTGCTCCCCAAACGCCACGAGAAGATTGCCGACTCCCAGTGTCGAACCTTTATTCTCTCCTTGTGCATCCCTGCAGATCTTTTTGTTTTGTTTTGTTTTGTTTTGTTTTGTTTTTTGAGGTGATTTCATAGAGCTGAGGCTGGCTTTGAACTCACACTGCAGAGGATAACCCGGAACCTCTGACCCTCCTGGCTCCACCTCCAGAGTGCTGAGAATACAGGTTTTCACCACCATGCCCAGTTTATCCAGCCTTGGGGGGTTGAACCTAAAGACCTCGTGAATACTAGGCAAGCACTCTATCAATGGTTGCGATATACCCCCGGGCTTCTTTTGGCATTAACATCCCACAGTTACTTTAGTTATCAAGATGAAATTTCAACCTGAAGCCAAGTTACCACCAGGCTTGGGGAGAATCCAGACTGTTCCTGGAGGTGCCTCTCCACTTTGGTGAGCCTCCAGCCCTGCTGTTGTATACAGTTCACTGATGGCCAAATCCTTACACATGACCTGAGAAGAGAGAGGTAGGCCCAAGGCAACCTCGGACCTGGGAAGCCTCTCTCGCCTTCCACCTCAACCCCTTGCCCAGGTTGCCTCACGCCCTGTGTTTTCTCACTAGACAGTAATCAAGCACTAGTTCAGGCTCTTAGAACGTATTAGTGACAGAAAAGCTCCTGTCTGTGTGATGTTTAAATGCTGGCTAGGAGAGAGGAGACACTTGTTAACTTACACAGGGCTGGCCAGATGGCTCAGTGAATAAAGGTGCTTGTTGCCAAGACTGATGACCTGGATTTGATCCCCAGTACCCACTTGGTGAGAAGGGAGAACAGACTCTTGAAAGTTGTCCTCTGACCTCCAGGCATGTAGCATGGCACATGCGCACGTGTGTAAATAAATTATATCGCTGGGCATGGTGGTGCACACCATCAGTTTCAGCATGTGGGGAGGCAGAGGCAGGAGGATCTCTGTGAGTTTGAGCCTGGCAGGACAGCCAGAGCCACATAGTGAGACCTAAATCAAACAAAAATGTATGAATTTTTAAATGTTGATTACATGTTAGAGAAAAGAAATAGGAACCAGGCGAAGAGGCAGCAGGGTGGGGGAGGTGGGGGTGGGGGGTGGACTCTGGTGGTAGTACTTGTTTACACTGTTCACACAAAGATGCAGAGGAAAGAGCAGTGAGCTCCACAGATACTGAGTATTCCCAGAGTAGGCACAAAAGCCAGGGCAAAGGTCTGGAGGCCAGAGCACCATGGCAAGCCTGTGGGACACACACACACACACACACACACACACACACACACACACACACACACACACCGATGTCAGTGGAAGGGGGTGGGCAAAGGACAATGCATGGGATGGTCTCCCCTGAGGCAACGAGGAGAGGGTGATTTGGGGCTATGGGGACTAACTGAGGGACATCACTCTTTATTTACCCCAAGTAAAAACAGAAATAAGAAGAATTGAACTTAAGCTTGAAAATATTTTTTTCCTTTTTATTTTTTTAATTGAAAATAGATTTTCTTGTTGGGCGGTGGCGGTGCAAGCCTTTAATGCCGGTTCTGGTGAGGTAGATGCAGGTGGATCTCTGAGTGTGAGGCCTGAGAGTGAGTGCCAGGGCTATACAGAGAAACACTGTCTGGGGGAAAAATGGATTTTCTTCCTACAGTATATTCTGATCATGATTTATTCTCTTTTCCTGGCCCCTCCCATCCAGATCCACCTCTTCTGCCTTTTCTTCGAGAACAAACAGGCACCTAAGGAATATTAAGTGTCTGCAAGGGGTGTTGGAAGATACGGGGAGCCAGGCTTGGAGTTAGTGACCACGGGGACCCAAGTGGGAAATGGTGGCTTGGACCAGAGTGGCGGCAGCAGCCATAGGAAGGACGCTGGGGTTGCTAGGCACATCTTCTCTCTTGGTTTTCAGCCTCTTGTCCCTCCCCCTCCCTCCCAGCGCTGTAATGTGGAAGCCTAAGGGCTCTGGGAGGGGTTTCTCAGTTCCCAGCCCCAGGGCCACGGAGCTGCTGCCTAGAAGTGGGTTGACGGAGGAGCAGAAACCGTCTTGAAGCCAGCCCAGCCACAGGCTCCCAAGCCAGGGGAGGCAGCCGCCTCTCTAAAGAGGATGTGATGGACAGTTATTGAAGGCGCTCAGCTGGGGGGCTCCACTCCAGCCTTAATCTGAACTGCCCTGGAGGAAATCATAACCAGCTCTTAAAAACATGTTAAGAGCAAAGCTGGTGTGTGTGTGTGTGTGTGTGTGTGTGTGTGTGTGTGTGTGTGTGTGTGTGTTTGAGTGGAGTTTCAGACAGCTACTTAACACTGGGGGCCTCCGGGCCTTTGATTCCTCCACTCTGTCGCCCTGCCCTCTCTCCCTATCTGACTCGTGTTTATTGGCCAAGTCATTTAAACCACTCTTATTCCCTATAAACATTTCACTTGGAATGGCACCCACCACTCCAGAAGTGTATCTGTCACAGCCTGTCGGTATACTTGAGGAGCGGGGAAGAGGGTTCTAGCCTCCCGGCCCCCACTCCTCCTCCTGAGACCACATTCTTGGTTTCCCACTGACCAGCTTCCCCTTGGCGTAACTGGGTACTTAGTGCCAAGATTATTTACAATGCTGGGATGACCCAACAGCAGGCTCCTGGGAGAAGCTGCCTATAGAACCCTTCTCTTTCAAAGCTCAGTAAACAC
Source organism: Acomys minous (assembly GCF_964271855.1). Classification (NCBI taxonomy): domain Eukaryota; kingdom Metazoa; phylum Chordata; class Mammalia; order Rodentia; family Muridae; genus Acomys; species Acomys minous. Next base: position 494,705 of record NC_140493.1, on the reverse strand, counting down.
ACCTGGCTCCTGGCTCCGCTAGCACCTGGTGACTCGACCCACTCAGTTTCCTGCAGGCTTCTGGGGGAAAACACAGGATGGGGAGTCGGAAAAGCACAGGACTGGACCAGCACAGGGCTGTCTGCAGAGTTTCGCGTGTCTATAAACCAGGCCCCAAGTAAAGTCGGCCCCTGGCCGTCGCCGTTCCCTGGCCAGATACCCTCCTTGCCTGAGGTGAACGTTCTTGGCAAAGCGTGCCTTGCCAGAAATCGTGAGGAGAGCCAGGCAAGCTGAGGAAGCTGCCTGACCAGAGTTGAAATGGGCAGGTGAGCTTCAGAGGTTTCAGTTGGCTTCTCTCTGTCCAGACCAGACAGGGGATTGTGGGGTAGATGGATTCACTTCCATCTGAAAGTTGGCTGAAAACTCTTCCTTCGCCCTTCTTCTGAAGTCCCGCCAAGTGCTCACTGCTACTGTGAAGTCCCGTTGGCATTTGGAGCTGGGGTGGGAATCTGGGGTGGGAACTGGGAACCCACCCCCACCTCCACCCCCACCTCCACCCCCACCTCCACCCCCACCTCCACCCCCACCCCCACCCCCACCTCCACCCCCACCCCCACCCCCACCTCCACCCCCACCTCCACCCCCACCCCCACCCCCACCTCCACCCCCACCTCCACCCCCACCTCCACCCCCACCTCCACCCCCACCTCCACCCCCACCCCCACCCCCACCTCCACCCCCACCTCCACCCCCACCTCCACCCCCACCTCCACCCCCACCCCCACCCCCACCTCCACCCCCACCCCCACCCCCACCTCCACCCCCACCCCCACCTCCCCTCACTCCACCCCACCCCGTTACACTTCTTGCGTCATGGCAGGGCTTCCCAAAGACCTGCCCTAGATACCTCCTCTGTTCCACACTTGCGATGCTGACTGATACTGACATCAGGAGGCTTCTGAGTAAGGTCCCCAGAGTCAGATGAGACCCCAGGAAGGTGGAGAGGGGGCAGCACTGAGCACAGGGGAGGGAGGGCCAGCAGGGGTGTGAGTCTCTGTCTTTGGGGGTCAGGTAAAGTCCCTTTACAAGCCAAATGAAGAAAAAGAAGTTCTAAGGGAAGCATATGACTCCATAAAATAAAAGGCCATAATTGGGAGCGATATCTAATTTATCTATTGAATGCCTCCTACGTACTCTTTTATCACTTAGATGGACAGAGTATAATTGGTGTGCTGAACGCCATCAATCTCGGGGCCTGAGCTTCCTGAGCTGGCTACACCTATTACTGTCAGATTATGACACTGTAATACCAAGATCAATGACATTTTAAATGTGCTCCAGTTATGGGCAATTGCTGACAATAAAAACAGTGACAAATTGATGAAACTTGGGCAGCGATGATCTGGTGTCAAAAATAAACCATAAATAACTGCTTTCCAAACTGGGAGAGGTGTCTGGGATACCAGCTTCAGGGGGAAAGACCCGGGAAGAGGAGGCTCTCTTTCACCCCAGCACCAGGATCTCTCCCGCAGGGAGCCCTTACTCTTGGGAAGCCATCCTCCAGGCCAGCCTGCAAGGTCCCAGCAGAAAGATGATGAGACAGGAAACATCTTTGGGGAGGCCTGAGGTTCCCTTTAGAGAGGATCCCCATCACAGAGACTTTGAGAAGTGTCTATGGGACTTCCCAGGCGGGCATGGAGGGTTTTGTGTGTGATCGTCCCATGTCCTACACCGAGGGACAGGACAGACTGGCTGAGGTGTGGAGCCAGCACTCACGCTGAGAGGACCTGACAGTCTGTCTTGGGCAGGGGCAGGCTCTGTCCTGCAAACTGGCTCAGAAGATCCTGCCAACCTGGATCTTGATGTGCAGCCATAAGCTGGGCTTTGTTTTCCTCGCCAACCCCTCCCCACCTGAAGGCAACCCTGCGCCTTTGGCTAGCTGAGCTATTTTGGGTAACTCGAGGTGGACCTCTTCACTGTTAAGGAATTCCTTTTATCGATAGGGTTGCTCTTACTGCATCTCCTACTTACTGGTTAACGTCTTGATAGGTGTTTGTGCTGTGACCTCGTGAGTGCGCGGAATGCTGGGGGAGGTGAGAGGACAACTCAGGGTTGTCTCCTTCCGCCACCCGTGGTCCCGGAATGGAACTCGGGCTGCCTGACTGACGTAACTCGGTGGCCTTACTTCTCTCACGTCGGTAACCACAACTTTATAACACAGGCTCTGTTGCTCGTAGTAGTGTCACAAAGGTCACCACCAGCAAGCAGTTCTTGTGTAAGTCCTACATGCCAGGCTCAGTCCCAGCTGTCTCAAAGGCATCGTTTGTAACTCCTATAGTCCCCTGTAAATTGGGTTTTTTTTTTCTTCAAATTTTGGAGGTGAGGACAGAGGCGTAGACACAGTAACTTGCATAAGGGACACAGCTGTACGCAGCAGAGCAAGAAAGAGCCTAGGATGCCGACTCAAACTTTTTCTTTTCTTTCCTTTTAAGATTTACTTACTGATTTTTATTTCCTGTGCAAGAGTTTCTCGGCCGCATGTGTGTCTGCACACCGCACGCGTGCCTGGTGCCGAGGGAGGACAGAAGGAGATTCCTAGAAATGGAGTTACAGGAGGCATGAGCCGCCGTGTGGGTGCTGCAAACTGAACCTGAGTTCTCGGGAGGAGCAGCCAGCGCTCTCAACTGATGAGCCATCTCTCCAGCCCCAGCCCCCTACTTTTCTTTCTTCCTTTTTTTTTAAAAGAGTTTATTTAGGTGTATGAGTGCTCCATTTGCATGTACGCCTGCTTGACAGAAGAGAGCGTCACATCCCAGTAGAGGTGGTTGTGAGCCACCATGTGGATGCTGGGAATTGAACTCAGGACCTCGGGAAGAGCAGGCAGTGCTCTTAACCACTGAGCCATCTCTCCAGCCCAGTCCCCTACTTTTCAATTGGTACTTCAAGCTGTTTTATAGAGGGCGGTAAGGGGCTCCCTTGAGAACTTATAGTTTGTTGTGGGCAGAGCTAGGCACAACTCAACCTTTCTGAGTCTCCCTATACCCCACATACCCTCATTCTAGAATTTACAACAGCCTCCTTCTCTCAGGCTGTGGGAGCTGGGGTGGGGCTACCCTTCTCTCAGCCAAGTGCCAGCTGTGGCCTCCAAGAGGCAGCAGGGGGCCCTGTCTGCTTTGGAGCCTCATGAAGAGAGAGGATGGTGCTTTGCAGCTGCGTGGCCTCAGGCTAGCTATAGGGTGTGTGTGTGTGTGTGTGTGTGTGTGTCTGTGTCTGTGTGTCTGTGTGTCTGTGAGAACTGATGCAACGTGTTGCAAAGTAAAGCATCTGGCATGGAGCTTGGCACACAGTAGAACCTCACTAAATGGTGGTCATTAGAAGTATAGCCTGGCACAGTGGTAGGAAAGTTTAACAATTAAAAAATAAAACAGGGGCTGGAGAGATGGCTCAGAGGTCAAGAGCCCTGACTGTTCTTCCAAAGGTCCTGAGTTCAATTCCCAGCATCCACATGGTGGTTCACAACCATCTATAATGAGATCTGGTGCCCTCTTCTGGTGTGCAGGTGTACACACAGACAGAACACTGTATACATGATAAATAAATAAATCTTTAAAAAAATAATAAATTAGCTGAGCACCTCAAAATTTGGAATGTTAAAGCAAGAAAATCAGGAATTCTCAGCATGGGCTACAGAGTAAGACCCTGACTTACTCACCTTTAATCCCAACACCCAGGGGGCAAAGGCAGGCAAATCTGAGTTTGAGGACAGCCTGGCCTACAAAGTGAGTTCCGGCACAGCCAGGTCTACAGAGAGAAACTCTGTCTTGGGAAGATTTAAAAAAAAAAGATCCTGTCTAAAAAACAAAAACAGACAAGCAAGGGGATAACAATTGAGATGTAATCTGAATAAATTAATAAAATAAATAAATAAAAACCAAACCCAAACAATAGCAACAACACACATAACAGACTAAAGAGACGGCCCAGAGGTTAAGAGTATGCGCTGCTCTTGCAGAGTGTGGTGGTTTGAATAAAAATGGCCCTTATAGACTCATATGTTTGAATATTCGGTCTGCAGTTGCCGACACTGTTTGGGAAGGGATACGGGGTGTGGCCTTGTTGGGATGTGTTACTTGGGTTTTGAGGTTTTAAAAAGGCTTGCACAATATCCAGTGACTCTCTCTCTCTTGAGGGTCAAAATGCAAGCTCTCAACACTTCCTGCCACCGTGTGTTTGCTCCACCATCATGGACTCTAGCCCTCTGAAACCATAAGCCCCTAATTAAGCGCTTTTATAGGATGCCTTGGTGGTGGTGTTTCAGCACAGCAATAGAAAATAAATTAAGACACAGAGGACCCATGTTTGGTTCCCAGCACCTATATGGTGACTCTATAACTTTAATTCCAGGGCATTGGATGCCCTCTTCTGACCACAGAGGGCACTAGGAATGCATATCACACACACACACACACACACACACACACACACACACACACACACACACGCAAATAGTTATACACATAAAATAAAAATATAAAAAATTTAAACACAAGACAACAAAAATCACACAAAAGAGGGAGTTGTTGTGGACCACATGGTCTTATCTAATCAGGACACCAGGACCACACAGCAGTGACTGCCAGCAACTAAGTGTCACTCCTCAGTCAATAACGGCCTTTGTCTCTCACTGGCATGGACTCTGCAAGGAAGCCACCCTGGCTGGTCACTGAGTCACAGAGTGACACCTGTCTCTTCCACCTAGAATGCCACCATGCCAGGCTTTTTCACGTGCCTCTAGGAGCTGAGCTCAGATCTGTATGTCTATGCAAAGAATACTTCGCCAACTGAGCCATCACATCTAGCCTCGCAGAGTGCTCTCGATAGCAAGTACTTTAATCACTTTAACATTAAAACGTGTGGAACAAGGCCTGGTGTGTTTGTGTCTTTGTGTAGGGCCAGCCCCAGGGAAACAGAGGCAGGCAGGTGGGTCTCTGTGAGCTGTGGGCCAACCAGGAATTCCGAGTAAGCCAGGGTTACATTGTGAAACTCAATCTCAAAGAAAGAACACAAAACAACATTTGGATGATTTTAAGGCAAAAACACAAGGCCTCAAAGGAATTCAGTCCATCAGGCATAGTGCTGCACACCTGTAGCCCTAGCACTTGGGGAAAACTGTGGCAAGCGTGAGACCAGGCAGGGTCCTGGCCAGCCAGGGCCTGGATCACGAGACTCTATCTCAAGTGAAAATCAACCTTGTCCTACTTTCTTATTAATGGAAAAAATCCAAATCATATGTAATACAGACAGAGTATGTATAATCCTATTTCTTTAACCAAACATGCCAGCGAGGAAGGAGGGAAGAGAGGAGGAAAAGGGAGAGAAGATGGTTAGGCCTTTGCTGACAGACTCCTGCCTCCAAGTTTACTTTCTAGCCTCTATTTTGGCAGAAAAGCTTGGAATCACCTTGTCATGGGCGGATGGATCTTGGACAAGAGCCAGGGTTTCTGATTTCTTCCCCACTTACATTTCTAGACAGGGTTTCTCTGTGTAGCCTTGGCTGTCCTGGATTCACTTTGTAGACCAGGCTGGCCTCGAACTCACAGAGATCCGCCTGCCTCTGCCTCCCAAGTGCTGGATTAAAGGCATGCGCCACCACCACCCGGCCTCCCGTACATTTTTTTTTTGACCTTGTGACAGGAGTTTAGTTAGTACACAGCAAGACCCAGTGGGCTGGGCAGTAATAAGGGTATAGCCCACAACACAAGACCACGGGCTCAATGTTTTCTTCTTTATTTTTTTACTTTAATTTTAATTTTTATTAATTTATTCATATTACATCTCAATTGTTAGCCTATCCCTTGTATCCTCCCATTCCTCCCTCCCTCCAGCTTTCCCCCTACTCCCCTCCCCTTTGTCTGGGACTGAGGGGGGACCTCCTCCCCCTGTATATGTTCATAAAGTATCAAGTCTCTTCTTGGTAGCCTGCTATCCTTCCTCTAAGTACCACCAGGCCTCCCCATCCAGGGGACGTGGTCAAAAACAGGGCACCAGAGTTCGCATGAAGTCAGACCTCACTCTCCACTCAACTGTGGAGAATTCTCCTTTATTTTTAAGATATTATAGCATTTGCTTGTTTTGTGTGGGTGGAGGTGAGTGGCTGTGTGCATGTCAGCATCCTTATGTGGAGGTCAGGAGACAATTTGCAAGAGTAAATTCTTTCCTTCCACCCTGTGGGTCATGGGGCTGGATTTCAGGTGATCAGGGTCTGGTGGCAAGCACCTTTACCTAGTAAGCCGTCTCAGTCACCCCTTTTCTCTTCAAAAGAGTAGTACTAAATAAATACTGTTTTTTTCCTTCTATATTGGTCTCCTTCAAGCTTGACATTGAGACCATGATGTGTGCGATTTCTTACTTACTTTATTTTTTAAATTTTGTGGGGGGCTTTCCCAGACAGGGTTTCTCTGTGTAGTCCTGGAAGTTGCTCTGTAAACCAGTCTGATCTCAAACTTAGAGATCTGCCTGCGTCTATCTTCTGAGTGCTGGGATTAAAGGCGTGTACCACCATGTTCAGCTGTATGCAACCTCTTTAAAAAAATTTTTTTTGAAGCTGGACAGGGTGGCACACATGCCTTTAATCTCAACACTGGGGAGGCAGAGGCAGGCAGATCTCTGAGTTCGAGGCCAGCCTGGTCTACAAAGTGAGTCCAGGACAGCCAAGGCTACACAGAGAAACCCTGTCTAGAAAAAAAACAAAAACAAAAACAAATTTTTTGAGACAAGGTCTCACTATGTAGCCCTGCTGGCTAGCCTGGCTAGCCTTGAGCTCTCAGAGCTCTGCCTGCCTCTGCCTCATGAGTGCTGGAGTTAAAGGTATGTGCCAACATGCTATGCCCATGTGAAATTTTAACTTCAGACTCTATTGCTAGCTCCTGTCTAATAATTACTAGGTAAACCCAAGCCACCAAAAAATGAAGTAGTCATGCTTCATAGATGACCACAAAGAACTAGTAATTCTCTTGGAGTCTTCAGGAAAATCTCCAAAGCTGTGTGCAGCTTCAGTGCTTTTAAGTTTTATGGTTGGGGTCAGGGGTGGATTTCAAGATCCACCCTTCTTTTCTGATGGTCTTCTCCGGTGACGCTTCACCTAAGGGGCCTCTGTGGGCTCTACCTTCAGGCTACCCAGAGCTTGAAGCTTCCATGCTTTTAATTGTCCCCCTGGCAGCCTTGACCTGTGAGGAGGACTGCAGATTATATACCTACCCAAGGTTTTGTCACCTGACTCAACAGGCATCTCTCCCCTGATTACACCCAGTGAGGCATAATCCTAGCTAGCTGAGGAAGCCGTGTGACTGCATTCCGATGCCCTACAGTCCTTGAAGGTAGTGGTGTACATGGCGTGATGTTCAGGACTCTACTCAGCCTAGGAGTGTGGAGAAGTGGTGAGTTGTAGGCTATTGTGCTGTGTTAAAATTAGAAGCCTGGCCGGGGCGTGGTGGTGCACGCCTTTAATCCCAGCACTCGGGAGGCAGAGGCAGGCAGATTGATGTGAGTTCAAAGCCAGCCTCGTCTACAAAGACAGTCCAGGATAGCCAAGGATACACGGAGAAACTCTGTCTTGAAAAAACCCCAAAAAACAAATAAATACAAAAAGAAAAAGAAAAAGAAAAGAAATTAGAAGCCTGCAGAATCAGCAGGGGAGGAGGCGGTTCAGCCTGCCCTGGTGAGTCTTTTGGTGTCTGTCGGGGTTAGAGACAGAGAAGAAGACACATGTCAGGATTTGAAGGCAGGAGAAACAGAGCTCAGCATTATTGTCAGAAGAGCCCAGAGATGAAGCAAGGACATGGTACCTAGCCATAGCCAGAACCCACAGAATTATAAACCCATGCTGTGGGATGCTCAAGGGAGAAGGCAGGAAGAAGGAAAAAAGCAGAGAATGCTGGGGCTCAGGAAACCGGTGGTGGGCAATGGGGAGGAATGGGAAGAAGTGTAGGGCCCGAACGAGACACTGTTGCAGGTGCACTAGCAGCGGGGCGTGGGCAGTGGCCAGGCCTGGACAGAGTCGGTATGGATTCGAGTAGCTTGGAAGGGTTTTTTTGTTTGTTCATTTGTTTGGCAGAAGGCCGACTTCTGAGCTGGGGTCGGTGCATTGAGTCTCAGCAGAAGCAAAGCAACTATATTTCACTTGCTTCCCTGAATGAGAGACTGGACTGGTCAAGAAGTCGTCTCCAGGAAGCAATTGTGATCGGTGCCTGTTTGTCTTGTTGATGAATACAGAACGGGAGCCAAATCGGGAGTGTGGGTGTCTGACAAGGTCCTAATGATTCTAGAATCACTTATTACCCCTTGCCTCCTGCCTCTCTGATGTGCCCTGGTTAATGCGCTGCAGGAGCCTACTGCACAGAGGGCAGGAGGTGCTTCTGTGTGGGTGCAGAGGCTGGGCCCCACAGTTGTCGCCCTCCTGGGAAAAGGGAGCTCTGGCTTTGGTTTGTGGATCAACTATCATTTTTGCACCAAGCAAGACTAAACCTTCCTTTCACGCCATCTCTGGGTCCTGACCACCAGGAGGCTGGGATGCCCGCTGACATCAGCAGCGCTGCACAGCCCTGCCTCGTCAGCTGTGAGCTCATCTTCTGAGGAACCCAGTTTCTCTGCTAGGGAGCTACTGAGGGCTGGGGCTGTCACTCAGTGAGTCACCTTGGGCTAGAGACCTGGGGCTCATCCTGGATCTCTTAGATGGATAAACTTACCTGTCAACAGAGCATGTTCAACAAGGTCATGGGCCCTGTTCGTGGTGCTGAAAAACAGCTTGCACACCACAGTCCCTCCCCCACAGGCATCTGTGGGTGACCTGGGATGCCAATTCTCTTGAGTGTCAATTACTCCCTGCTCAGAAGCCATAAGCCTAGCTTTGTCCTTGCCAACATTCTGCCACAAACTTCAAATAAAGACTTTTTTAAAGTTCAGGGGAAAAAATATTTCCGTGAGTTGTAGCAGTTGGACAGCTTTTCGAATGCTCTGAAGCAATCTGTTATTCTTGGATACACTTATGTGTTATAAATATGAAAGCATGGCTGGGAGGACTAGCCCAAGTTCATGATGGTGAGACCTCTGGGCAGGAGGAATACATGCTAGAAAGGGGGACAAAGGGGACATTTATTTGAGATTATTTATTTTGTTCTGAAAATTCAAGAGAAGAGACAATGAAGAATTGTCGGCAGCTTGCCAAAAACCCGGAGACAGCAAGGTGACAAGTGCAGGGACACTGAAGTGGCCTGCTTTCTGTACTGTAAGGAAGAGTCAAAGTTTGGCTCACATGCCCTGTGGAGCCCATCACTTTCAACACCCCTCACTTGGCCTGTGGGACCTTTCAAAACGTGTGCTCACCTTCTCTGGCAACATCAGCCCTGTCCTACCATTCTTGGCTGCCTACCTCCCACCATTCCTGCTCTAGACAAGACAGGATTAGTAGAGGTGGGGCCACTGAGGTAGGGCAATGACACGTTTCTCTTCGCTTGGCTTTCTTCCAGCAACAGCTATATGCACAGCTCACCTGGGGGACTTTCCTTTCGTGGTGGTGGTGGTGGTGGTGGTTGCTATTTTTTTCCCCTTCAGTCTGGTTTGTCTCAAAACTGTTATCAGCAGGGGGATGGGGAAAGAACAAGCCCCTCCTCAGAGCCCTCCCTCCCTTCACTTCTCAGATTGCCCAGTCCTGAGGCTGCGTGTGAGCAAGACGGATACTGCTAAGTTCACCCCTGGCTGCCTGGGCACGGTGGAGCTTCCCTAGGGGAGTGGGAAGAGAAGCTGTAGTGCAGTCTTGGGCACCCTGTGATTAGAAGCAAGAAGTCGGCCTGGGCCTGGTTGGCCACAGACTCCTGGCTGGGCAGGAAACAGGCACTCAAACTCTAGGACAGAGCAACCTTCTCCCTGCCACACAGTAGACAGTGTCCACAGCCTTCAGGGAAGACTGAGGAGTGCCTCCCCTGCGTCACTGTGCAGCCCTTTCCGTCAAGGCTAGGTGCCCTATATGCCCTGCCCATGGCAGCTGTCAAAGACAGATAGCCCTAGATTCCAGCCACCTGTTTGTGTCTATGATGCTCAATAGGATCAAGGCAGAGTCTTGTCTTCTTGCTCATAGTCACTGAATCAAGGCAGGGAGTCCTCCGTAGCTTTGCTTTCTAAGAGACGATAGAACAAAGGAATGGGCTCTGTGCCCTGATCACCTGCATCTCTGTGCTCACAGTGGTGCCTGGGCTCCATGTCTCTCTCCTCACAGTCTAGGTGAGCGGGGAGGATCTTTGCTTTTCCTCACTCCCCCAGTGATATCAGCAGTGTGGGGGAATCAACCTTCAGTGACCACATTCTCAAAGCTTCTAGTGCCACAAGGGGAAAGAACCTAGTCTACAGTCCTGATATCCCTCCTGTAGCCCGCTGCCAAGAACAGGGCGACTCTTCTGGAGAGGGCGCCCCAGCCTCCCTGCCCACTTGGTTTGGTCTCCAGCCTCATTGAAGATCCCACTGTCTACTCTGAGGGCTCCATTACTACACACCCTGTCTATTATCAGAGGAAATACACTGTATTCAGAAGTATTTGTTTCCCAACTGAAAAAAAAAGTATACAATCTATGCTACCTTAGAAACCATGTTTCTCCAAACCCAGACTCTTCTCCCCTCCCCGCCCCCACCTCTTACACCAAGCTCAACAAGTTTAGATGCTCAGTCCTCCCACTGCTCTACACATTCCCGCATCACTTAGCAGTCCATCTGTGGTCACTGTGCTGTTGAGGTGCATGTTGTAGCCTCTGCCCCCCAGACTTGATGTCCAAGCATGCAGCATTCCAAGCAAGCTTCATAGATACTTCTCAAAGTTGACACCAAGAAAACTGCATCCCAGCACTTGGGTGGATGTCTGTGAGTTCAAGGCCAGCCTGGTCTACAGAACGAGTCTAGGACAGCCAAGGCTACACAGAAAAACCCTGTCTAGAAAAAAAAAAGTTTTCCCTTCTTGTCTCCCTTTTTTGATTTAGCATAGAATTCATTGTCCTGGGAGCTGGCAGGGTTCTGGTCTACCACGCACAAAGCCACAAAGCGATGGGATTCACACCCAGGGCTGCGCTGCGTAACCCGAGGTGCCAGCACCTGTAATCCCGGAATTTAGGAGGGGAAGCAGGAAGATGAGAAGTTTAAGGTCATCTTCAGCTACTGAGTGAATCTGAAGCCAGCCTAGGAAGGCTGAGTTCCTGTCACAAAGCAACACAACCGAACTGAACTTGTCAACTGGGTAATTGCTAGCTCTGTAACACAGTAAGAGAATTTACCTTCTCCAAAACCCGATTCAGTGGGAATAAAGTGCCTAGAGATTCTCAGGAACAAAGACCGTGAAGTTCATTTGTATGTTTCTCTAACCCCGCCACTGTTTAAAGTTTGTTTGTTTTAAACCGTGGGCGTTGGTTTGCAGGTTTAGCTTAGAAACCTGGTCCACTGAGTTCTGAGTTTTTTCAAGCCAGAGTTATAGCCTGCCATGGGGACATAGAGGAGATGAGACTAGCTCAGTGTGGCCCTTGAGTGGAGTGGATCCTGCAGATCCTAGGACCCAGGCTAGGGGTGCTAGGACTCCAGAACTGGGCTGAGCTGGCGACTGGGGACAAAGTTGGTGAGGCAGAGAGAGGAAAAGGGAGACTGGGCCAAGGCCAGAGGTGGCTCCCCAGGGAGTCCTCAGAGCGGCCTGCCTGACGTTGCTCCATCCGTCCCGCCTGAGGGATGAGTCTGCCGCTCAGGAGCAAGCTGTTGGGCCAGGCCGCTGCCAAGGCCAAACAGAGGCGCTTCTGTGTGCGCTGCTCCGGGCGCGGAGAGTGGGGCGGGCGGGAAAGCAGAGCGGGTGATGAGGAAAGCAGACGTCCGGGAACTGCAGCCACGGAGTCGGGGGTGGGGGCTAGATGTGGCGGACGGGTCACAGGAAGCTCCTGCTCCCTCAACACCGGCCTCGGAGTGCCAACCACGAGAGTCGGCGGAGACACCCGTGGGATGGCTGGGGACAGCTAGCGGGAAGATGGAGGCCTGGAGGAAGAGCCCAGTGGCCCTCTCAGTAACAACAGCCATCCAACCTTCCCACCTCTCACGCTCACTGCGCGGTCTTGCGCGGTCTTCCGCGGCCTCGGACCCGGTCATCTGAGGGTCCCTGTCCTCGAGCGCCCCAAATTCCTTCATCCGGGCTCTGGACCCGGGTCCGGAAGGCTGCACGATTCATCCCTGGCCAGGCTCCGACCCCGCCCGGCAGCTGCCTCCCCCTCAGCGTTAATTAAAACTTGCGAGATGGAGAGGCTGGCGCGGGCGGCTCCGCTTTATTTGCAGCATCTTTCATGCTGCTGACGATCGTAAAGGGCTTTAATATTGAAATATGGGCCATTTTCCCAGCTCCAGCCCTCGCCGCGCGCTCCCCGCACCCCCACACCCAGCCACCCCGCGCTTGATGAAAGAGCCCCTGCAAATCCATTAAGAAGAGATAATTGAAAACTCCGGGGTAATATTTAAGGCCGCGCGCCTGGCGGGGCGGAGGGCCCCCTGCGCCCACAGTGCCCGGCAGTGCCCGCCCTCGCCCTAGCCAGGCCTCGAATTCTTGCTCCGATCAGCTCTCTGTAGAAGTCACCTGAGGACTCCCCATCACAGAGAGACAAGGACAGACAAGGAGCAGGCGCTGCCAGATTTTGGGTTCAGCGGGGTTAGGATATGATGCACCTGCCTCGGCCTTGCTTAAAGCCCCAGCCCCAGATTCCTCTCTTGGCCACAGCGGCTCTCAGCTCTAGATCGCTGGTGCCCCTTTGGGTCAGCCGACACGAGCCAAAAGGGGGTCCCACATGGGTATGTATGTAGGGGGGGGGTCGGTATCTGCCAGAGATATTCTTGCCACCTGTGTGGTAGGCACTGTAACGGGCATTGAATTGTAAGGCCCCAAAATTATGGTATTGTTCCATCATGGCTGCTTTTGCACATTTTTAACCTATCACAGCAGATTTGTAGAAAGCAGCCCTGCACATCTTTCTCTTATACCTCCCTTTCCAGTAAGGCAGGCCACCTGCGGTCCTATGCAGTACTGGCCGTGAGCACCTCTGTTGGCATTGTTTAGAGACTGCCCTTCTACACGGCTGTGGCATCTCAGGAACAGGGATCAAGTCTAATTTCCCTCCTTCACCCCAGCTCCTGGCCCATCGCCAGGCACAGAACATGTGCTCAGGAAACGTCACTGAGTTGGCTGCTGTCTATGTCCCCAGAGATCTCCAGGGTTTCAACACTGGGCTGTGGTACTTGGGGGGGAGGGGGAGCCAGAGCGAGAGGAGGAGCATCTGGAGGCCAGTCTAGCCACAGCTGGCTCCAGGATGTTCTGGGGACGGAAGGAACATGAAGACCCTGTTCAAAACTGTTTAGGAATCCGCCTTTTTGTCTCCTGCATCTCGGTCCTTTGTGGGTATTTCTCCACTGTTTGACTTGCCTTTCAGTTGGTCATATTCTATTCTCTCTCTCTTTTTCTCCCTCCCCCCCCCCCGTCTCTCTCTCTGCCTTTCTCATGCTCTGTGTGTATACACGCACATGTAGATACGCATACCATATGTATATTATTGTGTGAAAAGGAAAAGTGGGTTTTTGTTTTGTTTTGTTTTGTTTTTTGAGACACAGCCATGTGGATCACATGAGTGGGTCAGGCCTTCCCACAAGTGCCCAGCTGCCCCAGTAGGGTCTTTCCTAATTACCTTTGTTCTCCTGAACACCTAACACAGGGCTTAACACCTGGCCAGAGGTGGCCCTCATCGGTGACACCATGGAGGGCAAGAATGTTCCCATTGAGCTGCCAGGCACAGTGACAGTAAGTCACTACCACACCACCTAAGGGCCCCAGCGGAGCACTGAGAAAATGAAAGGACTTTAGATTCCGTTTCTCTCAGTATCTACGGAGTAGCTGAGGTCTAGAAAGGGTCTGGAGCAGTCCCTGGGCTGCAGAGTCAGTGTCAAACCCAGTGTTGGAATCCCAGCAGGTTTGCGGGAGTTCTGGAGTTAAATTTTCAACTCTCGTTGGCTCAAACTGCACATTGGTACCCCAGGTGTTTATCACCAACATGCAGGATCCTGCGATGGCATCACAGGGCATCCCAAGGCTAGCTCTGATTCCCTGTCCTCTGAATATTGTTCCACAGCCACAGAGATCTCTTTCCTCCAGCCAAACACAGAAAAGGAGGTCTGTTTCCCCGACACCCAGGCCCTATCCAGAGACCATTTGCTCAGAGACCTTTCTCCCCCTCAGGTTCCTCCTCTCACCCAGAGTGATGGTGCTCTTTGCCCCAAATGCAGGGTAGAGCTTGTCCTGCTATCCTGGGCCCGGCCTCCTGGGTAGCCTGTGCCTGTTCATGGCCACTGAACCTCAGCCATAAATCCCCAAGTCTCAGCTCATAACCATTAGCAAGCGACTGGGCTCATCAGGACGCCTTTATGAGGCTTGGGTCAGATAAATGGATTGCCTGGGGTCAGGAACAAGAGCTCTCCTGCCTTGCCTGCTGCAGAGGTGTCCCCACTACCCAGGGGTAGTTGGAGCCTTTTCACTTACAGCAGCAGGCAGAGGTGGGGTAAAGAAGAAAAGCACCATGGATACGGACAGCCTCAGACAGCCCACATGCACCCTGTCACCACACACACACACACACACACTGTGGGGTTTATTCTCATCAACTTGACAGAATTTAGAATCACCATTAAAACACCCTTATGGAAATGCCTGTGACAGGTTTTCCAGATCAGGTTAGTGCACATGGGAAGACCCACCCCGAGTACGGGCGGCACCATTCATTCCATAGCTGCAGGTCTTGGATTGAATAAAAAGGAGAAGCCCAGCTGAGTACCAACACCCATCACTTTCTGCTTCCTGGCTGCAGATGCAATGTGACCAACTGCCTCAACCATGACTTTCCTGCTATGGTGGACTGTGCCTTCAAACTGTGAAAATAAACTTTTTCTTCCTTAAGTTGCTATTGACAGATACATTATTACAGCAGTGAAACGCGTATCCAATACACACACCCACGTGCAACACAGAGACACATAGTAAGGGCATGCACACCCCTCAACCCCCACCCCTGATTTATATCCAAAGTTTCACACAATGTCTCTGCCTCCACCCTTCAGGTGTGTGATCCAGGCCAATTGCCCTCTACCCTGAGTGCGCAGACAGCCACCCACGGGCCATTTTAGAGACAAGGCTCATTCAGTAGTCTAGAGTGGGAAGTGGTGTTGTTTTAAAGCAGTGTCCAGGAAAGGCCAGAGCTGCTGGGATTGTAGGCAATGACCTCAGCACTGAAGGGTATGAGTTTTCAGAACTTGGGAGAGATGTAGTGTTAGGTTTGGGAAAGCATTCCCCCCACCCCACCCCCACTCTGCCAGCCAAGGAACTTGAGTGCACAGCAGGTGGCTGAGCTATTTCAGGAATGTTGTACTCCAGCCTTCCTGTGGCGGCTCCTTCTCACTCTAAAAGTCTGAACCCATCTGGGCATGGTGATGCACATCTGGAATCTCCTCACTCCAGCAGCTGAAATAGAAGGATTGTGAGAGCCCGTCCCTGGGCCAAAGCAGCAACCGCTCTGTGGTTGCCTTAGCCTCTAATGGGTGCCACAGCTGCCTTGGTCTTGTTTTTCCACGCTCATTCCTTTTGAGAGATGGGAAAGCTCGTGGGTCTGGGTAGACAGCTGGCCCCATTGGTCCTAGGATCATGAGATGGGGTGGAGGAAAGATTCTGGAGAGAGTGAGGCCCTGGGGGGGGGGGGGTGGCAGCAGGTGCAGTCAGGGCTTGCCAACCCTGATATACAAGGGCAGGTTCACCCCCTGACCCAAAGAAAGAGTTTCTGGGATTCACTCTATCCTCTGCTTAGCAAATTCCTCCTGAGCCTCTGCTGTGCAATAGCATTGCGCTGGGCACCAAATTCATAGTCAGGAACACGGTGGCTTTCAGTCCTGGCCTAAAGGAAGTTTCAGTCACTCAGGAGACATATGATGCGAGGTTAATTTGGTGAGGGCTATCATTGGTGGCGAAGCTTCCCAAGGGGCGACAGGCACCCATAGCCCTAGTGGACGGAGTCCTTTCTCTCCAGCTCCCAGAATGCCCTCCTTGCCTCCTGGACGCCCCTGCATTCCTCTCCTCTAGCCCTTTAAGAGGAGTGCCAATTTTCAGGGCAGAAGAGGTTCTGGGCACACAGCCCGAGCTTGCCAAGGTGTGTGTGTGTGTGTGTGTGTGTGTGTGTGTGTGTGTGTGTGTGTGTAGCTATAAATCAATGCTGGCATGCCTTTGGCAGGGGGCTGTCCTCTGAGCTGCCCAGATGGCGGGCAGGCCCGGGGCTCTAGGGGCAGCCAGGCGCTCAGAGGGAGGAGGGAAGAAAGCAAGGTGAGAACACAGCTGGCTTTTGGGCCTCCAATCACCTCTGAGTCTTGGGTAGGCAACATGCCAAGGTTCTTTCCCTCCAGTTATAGGGACCAAGGCTGGCATGGCCTTTTGAGGTCATTGCCCCTGCCCTTGTCCCTGCCAGCAACCCAGGCCTCACAGACATCCCTGGGTCCAAAGGTCATCAAAGGGCACTTGGGCTCCATCTCTTTGCGTATCCAGTCTAGACGTTCTGTCTGCATTTCATGAACTCTCTTCTCTCTTGCTGTAGCTAAAGTAGGTTCTTCCCACTCTGTGAAGAACTGTAGTTCCACATTTGGGGCTTCTTTAGGCTGATGGTGATGCATACCCTCTATGTTCACTGTCAGCCCCCCCAAAAAAGCAGGGCACAGCTGGGGAGGGGGTTGTCTTACTTAGCCACCCTCACAGGTGCTGTGACAAAGTCACCCTAACCCAAGGGGTAGTGACAATCTTAGCACCCTAGCCCAGTGGGGTTTGCAAGAACCAGAGAGGCAGCCTTGCTCCGGGGCCCTCCTGGTCACAGCATAGAGGAAGTCTGCAGACACTCACAAAGAAGTTAGCAGCTTCCGGGCATGGTGGTGCATGCTTTCAATCCCAGCACTCGGGAAGCAGAGGCAGGTGGATCACTGTGAGTTTGAGGCCAGCCTGGTCTCTTATAGCCTGGTCTGCAAAGTCAGTCTAGGACAACCAAGGTTGTACAGAGAAACCCTGTCTCCCAAGACCAAAAACCAAAAAGAAGAAGAAGGAGAAGAAGGAGGAGGAGGAGGAGGAGGAGGAGGAGGAGGAGGAGAAGAAGAAGAAGAAGAAGAAGAAGAAGAAGAAGAAGAAGAAGAAGAAGAGAAGTCGTCAGCAGTTGGGTGCCCTTGCACCTGCTCCCAAAAAGCCAGCCAAGAAGCTAGCATGCTTCGGGAGCAGTGAGAAGCTCCCAAGCCAGAGGACAGGAGAGGCCTCACGTGTCCTTGTCCTCAAGTGCTCCTGTGAAACATCAGCGCTCATAGGTCCCAGAGATGGAGCCTCACATAGTTCTTTGTGTGAAGGAGGAAACAATGGAAAGCTCCTGTCTGGCATGGAACACAAAAGATTTGGGGGGAGGGGAGCAGGGGGCTTCTGAGCTTTTCATCCTGGAATCTTGTTTTGGTCTATTCTGGAATGTCTCCTGGAGTCTGAGCCTTATCTCACTTGGTTCTTTTGGCTAACTCTTCACTCTCCTGGGATGGCTGCTTTGACTGCCAGAGTCGTTTGCTGGCTCTAATCTGTGTTTAAATGAAAGTTTCCACAGGCAGGGGCCTCCTGTGATATTCCTGTGTGCCTGCCTGTCTGCAGCTTTGAGGAAGCTGAGGGCTTGCAGGAACTGTTTGTACGCACCTTACATCCAGGCTGACCCCTTGGGCCTAACCCCAACAGGCATGCCTGTCCTTGTGGTACTGTCTATACTGGCACACCTAAGGGACACCCACCCATGGGGGCTCCCCATTTCCAGGATCTGGGGTGACTACCCTGGTCTCAGGATCCTGGAAATACCTCCCAATAGTTAAGAGACAGGAGCAACATGAGGCTATATTTAAAATACTGGGGGTTTTGTTGTTGTTGTTTGGGTTTGGGTTGGGCAGGGGTTTTGAGACAGGGTATTTCTGTGTAGCCCTTCCTGTCCTGGAACTTGCTCTGTAGACCAGGCTAGCCTTAAACTCACAGAGATCCACTTGCCTCTACCTCCCAAGTACTGGGATTAAAAGTGTGTGCCACTGCCACCGCCCAGCTAAAATACTGTTTTTAACACTTACCTTGTATGTGTCTATGTGTGAGGGTGTGCAAGCGCTATAGTATGCATATAAGTCAGAGAATAAATCCCAGAGTTTGTTTCCTCCTCCAACCGTGTGGGTTCCCTGAACAGAACATGGAATCTTAGCCAGGGACAGAATTCAGGTCATTAGGCAATAAGTTCCTTTCTTTACCCACTGAGTTGTTTTCTCTTCCTGGGGCTGCATTTTAAAATAGGCTTCTTTAGATTTACTTGTTTTTACTTTATGCATACAAGTGTTTTGTATGTATGTATGTATGTATGTATGTATGTATGTATGTGCACCACATGCATGCCTGGGGCCCGCAGATCTCAAGCAGGTATTAGGTGCCCCAGAACTGGGGCGGTTATGAACTGTTGATGCTAGAGACTAAACCTCAGCTCCTCCAGGAGGAAAAAGTGTTAACTACTGAGCCATCTCTCCAGTCCTATTGAGGGTATATTTTTAAAAGATTTATTTATTTTTTTTTTATTTATAGTTACACATGTCTTTGTGTATGTATGTATGTGCATATGTGTGTGCAGTTGCCCTCCAAAGCCAGAAGAGGGTGCCAGACCCCTGAAGCTGGAGTCACAGACTTTCCTGAGCCATGGCGTGTGGATGCCAGGAACTGAACCCAAGTCCTCTGGGAGGTCAATAAGTGCTCTTCACTGCTGGCCCATCTCTCCAGCTGCCATAGGAGGAATTTTTAGCACTTGTTCCCGCGCACTCCACCGCAGACTCACGATAGACTCACCGCAGACCTGTGGACCAGGTGCTCTCATCAGAGGGACCTCAAGGCACAGGAAATAGACTATGCCCAAGCCTGCACAAGTAGGCAGAGGTGGAGCCAGGCTTCCAGCTGCAGTGAGTGACCTGGCTACAGCTCCCCAGTGCTGCAGGATGGAACCTGAGCCAGGATTTGTCTCTCTCTTTTCCTGATCCTGGACCACAGGTGGGGCTGTCTACCCAGGTGCCTGAGGCACTCGCCTCCTGTGCTCCATCACCTTCCTACCTACAGAAGCAATAAGGGAGTTGGAGGGAATATCAGCTGGATGCTCCTCAGAGTAGTCCTCAGAGCACAGGTCCTGACGGCTGCTGGGTCCCTCCTGCGGTCTAACCACAGCCTTCCTGCTATATTTCTTCTTTCTTTCCTTCTTTCTTTTTTTTATAAAGGAAGCCAGCAGCAATGATTCATCGCTAATGGAGTCCATTAGGAGAAGGTTGGGCATATGCATTCATCCAAATTCCTCCTCTTTCTCTCAGGGATCTTAGAGAAGTGAAACTGGGCTGGGCCCAGACTGTCCTGTCTCCTCTCCATCTGTACCCAGACAAGCTCATGAAATGAAGACATATTAGGCTGCTCACTGAAGAACCGAAGGAGCTAAGAATTCTTAAACTCCAGACATGGGCTGGGGATGTGGCCCAGCTGGTAGAGTGGTTGCCTGGTACGCTCAAAGCCTTGGGTTCAATCCCCAGCACCACATAAACCCAGGGGTGGCAGCGCCTGCATGTTTAAGCAATTAGGAGCTGGAGGCTGGAAGACCAAGACTTCAAAGTCAAGCCCTCTAGAACCTATAGTCCCAGCAATTGCCGGTTTAGACATCCCCGAAATTGCTCAGTGGCTGGCCGCACAGCCAGCTTCCTCCACACTGAGCCGCGCTGTGCTGCAGCAACACGCAGTCAGCTGTGCAGTGACTCACCCACTCCTTTTGAAAGTCAGAAGACAGCAAGCTACTTCACCCTTCAGTAGCATCCCTGCGTGCTCTTTCTCCTGAGAAATCTTGATCCACACAAGCAGCTGAGGTACTCCTGGCTGGAGCCACTGCCAGGAAACAAGGAGAAGATGGCAGCGCCAAGGAGGCAGCTGAAGGATCGTCGCCTTGGGAACCACGGCTCAGCTTGATTTTTCCAATGGGCCATAAAGACTAAGGGAGGGGGTGGGGGTTGGGGGCGAAGGGAACTTCCAGACAAACTGCAGTTCCCAAATTCTATGGCTGTGCCAGGAACACCTGGGGAATCAATTTCTCACAGTCTCAAGGCCCTGGGCACTGATTGCCTGCATGGCTCCGTAACCTCGGGTCAGATATTGGATATCTATGCCTCAATTTCCCCCATTCTAGAAGTGTGAATAGTAACAATAGCTACTTCATGTGGATACAGAACAAAGGCACATTAATAGTTACAGAACATTTGGCAAGCTGGGCGTGATGATGCACACCTGTAATCCCAGCAGATGGGAGGTGCAGGCAGGAGGACCAGGAATTCAAGGCAAGCCTCGGTTACACAACTGAGCTTGGGGCTAGCCTGTGCTGTGTGAGACTCCATCTCAAAAGGAAAAGTTCAAAGGGCCTATGGTCCATAGTAAGCCCTACATAGATGTCATTGTGCAAAATTAAACGGGATATATAGGCTGTAGCCTTACAAGCTTCTTTGTAAAATCAACCTAGCCTTGGCTTTCTTTTACATTTGTGTGTGTGTGTGTGTGTGTGTGTGTGTGTGTGTGTGTGTAATGAAGTCATACAAACGATAATAACACCATGTTCAAGCTTGCTATGTGTCATCCAGATCATGTAGGAAGCCCAGTTGAGCAGATGCCAAGGAATGCTAGAGTGGTCACTCCTCAACAACGGGTTATCTAGAGTCTCGCTATGTCCTCCTCCTGGTTAGCAGCTCTCTGGCTCACGAAGCCTTCCACTGATAAAACCGAGCCCTCTTCTGATCCTGCTCATAAAAATGGGCAGCTTGGCAAGTGCTAGAACAAAGCCCTGGAAGGACAAGCTGGTCCTTCCTTCCTTCCCATGAGACAGGAGCTGCCACTGTACAGTGAAGAAGGAGTGCAGCCCACCTGGAGGAGTACAGCCCACCTGGAGTGCAGCCCACCTGGAGGAGTGCAGCCCACCTAGAGTGCAGCCCACCTGGAGGAGTGCAGCCCACCTGGAGTGCAGCCCACCTGGAGGAGTGCAGCCCACCTAGAGTGCAGCCCACCTGGAGGAGTGCAGCCCACCTAGAGTGCAGCCCACCTGGAGGAGTGCAGCCCACCTAGAGTGCAGCCCACCTGGAGGAGTGCAGCCCACCTGGAGTGCAGCCCACCTGGAGTGCAGCCCACCTGGAGGAGTGCAGCCCACCTAGAGTGCAGCCCACCTGGAGGAGTGCAGCCCACCTGGAGTGCAGCCCACCTGGAGTGCAGCCCACCTGGAGGAATGCAGCCCACCTAGAGTGCAGCCCACCTGGAGTGCAGCCCACCTAGAATGCAGCCCACCTGGAGGAGTGCAGCCCACCTAGAGTGCAGCCCACCTGGAGGAGTGCAGCCCACCTGGAGTGCAGCCCACCTGGAGGAGTGCAGCCCACCTGGAGGAGTGCAGCCCACCTGGAGGAGTGCAGCCCACCTAGAGTGCAGCCCACCTGGAGGAATGCAGCCCACCTAGAGTGCAGCCCACCTGGAGTGCAGCCCACCTGGAGAAGTGCAGCCCACCTAGAGTGCAGCCCACCTGGAGGAATGCAGCCCACCTAGAGTGCAGCCCACCTGGAGTGCAGCCCACCTGGAGAAGTGCAGCCCACCTAGAGTGCAGCCCACCTAGAGTGCAGCCCACCTAGAGTGCAGCCCACCTGGAGGAGTACAGCCCACCTAGAGTGCAGCCCACCTAGAGTGCAGCCCACCTGGAGAAGTGCAGCCCACCTGGAGGAATGCAGCCCACCTGGAGTGCAGCCCACCTGGAGAAGTGCAGCCCACCTGGAGTGCAGCCCACCTAGAGTGCAGCCCACCTAGAGTGCAGCCCAACTGGGGTGAAGCCCACCTGCTGTGGGAGAGGAGAGGATGACAGGGGCCGCATGGGGCTGTGGCCAGTTACTACTTATCTTTAAAATGGGCATAATTAGGGCTGTTGAGATGGCTCAGCTGGTAGAGGCACTTGCTGCCAAGATGGACAAGAGAGAAATTACTCCTGCAAGTTGTCCTCAGACCTTCACACATGTGAGCCTGTTTGCACACAGAGAAACACACACACACACACGCACACACACACACGCACGCACGCACACACACACACACACACTCAATCCAATGTAAAGAGAAATTAAAATGAGTTCTATTATACTTGCTCTGGAGTTGGAAAAGCACATTGTTAATACGGCTCAGTTGGTAGGAGAGTGTGCAGGAAGCCCTAGCTTCCATTCCCACTGTCATATAAACCAGGCGGCTTGGTGCACTCCTGTAACCAATCCCAGCACTTGGGAGGGGGACACTGGAGGATCAAATTTTCAAGGTTATCCCCGGTCACATTGTGAAAATTCTAGGACAGCCTGAGCTACATGAAACTCTGCCTCAAAAAGAAACAGATAAAAAAACAATAAGATACCTAAATACCCTGGTATACAGCTGGTCCAATAAATAGGAGCTATTACATAGGTAGGATTTTATGCTTTGTATGCCCACCTTTGTGAAGGAAAAAAATGTTGATTTTCAGACTAGGAAAGGGATGGTATAAGGGAAAGTGCGTTCAACCTGCTTCCTGCCACAGTTTATTTCTGGAGCGGGGATTAATCCCTTATACACTCCTTCAACAAACGCAACCTGGCACTGTCTGGACCTCTTGTGCGCATCTCGCTGTTCCCACTGGTACGGCAGGGTTGATGCAGGCAGGGCCATGCCTGGTGCTGGCAGAAAGAGTGGACTGAAAGAGGTGAGGCAGGGACACAGAGCAAGACACCTGGACTCAAACACCTTCAAGAACTTGACTTTCCCTTGGCCCGGGAGCCTCCATAGACCTTCCTTTGCCTGTACCCGACGGGAGGCGGAGGACCATATGGGCCATCCTTGGGTAAGCACTCCGTTTACCGACTCTGACTCTGAAGTTGCAGGAGAGGAGCCTCCCACACATGCGTCAGGCTTGTTCCTGGCTGCAGACCTCATTCTAGATTATTCAGAATCATAAGAGCTGGGCACGGGAGCAACCCAAATGTCCACGTGCTGATGAGCAAACACCCAGAATGTGGCCTGTCAGCCGTGAGGAGAAGGAACAAAGGTCACACCAACACATAGGAACCAAGGCAAAGGAGCCAATCACAGCCCACTTACTACATGAATCCATTCCTGTAGTCCTGGCAATCCTGACTAGGAAAAGCACTGAGGTGCCCATTGGCTGCACAGGCTGCAAGGGAGATGGAGAATAAGGTAGTGGTCACCAGTGAGTAGGAGAGCCGCTTTCTCAGGGAGTGAGAATGCTCTTTTATTTATTTATTTATTTATTTATTTTGGGTTTTTTTTGTTGTTTTGTTTTTGTTTTTCGAGACAGGGTTTCTCTGTGTTAGCCTTGGCTGTCCTAGACTTACTTTGTAGACCAGGCTGGCCTTGAACTCACAGCGATCCGCCCGCCTCTGCCTCCCGAGTGCTGGGATTAAAGGCGTGTGCCACCACACCCGGCTAATGTCTGACTGTGCTGACATCGAAAATGCCAGAGCCATGAGCTGTCCATTCCGGGTGGGGTCTGTGCTCCGTGTGAGTTACACCTTAGGAAAGTTGTTTTGAGAGAGAACGCAGGGGAAGGGGGTCTCTGAGATGAAGCCGAAAGGCTGAGGTCAGAAGCCAAGGCCAGCGGTGCTACCCTGGCTGCCTCCCCCAACTCCCAGCCTGCATCTCACAGCTAGTATTGTGGTGGTCCCCAAGCCATGACTGGGGAAGATAAATTGACCCCTCAAGGTCTGGGGCTGGGTCCCTTCTTCCCTGACAGCTCCCTTTCTGTGTTTTTTCTGGCACAAAAAAACACACTGTCTTCTTGTATAAATAGGAGAATTTATGGCAGTTTCCCTTTCTCCTTCCTGGTGGGCTAAAAGGCGGGGCTTAGGGGAAGAGGGGCCCTGGTTCCAGGTAGAAATGTGCAGAGACTAGAGAGGGGCTGAGGGGTCCCATTGCCTGCTTTGGCTGTGGCCCCAGCATGCCTTCCCTAGCATTCGACCATCTGGTGACAAGGTGGTGGAGGAAAGGTGCACACCACCCCTCACTCACGCGCGCGCGCGCGCACACACACACACACACACACACACACACCTCATTCTAGATGGCCCAGGCTGACTAGAGACACAGCCAAGAGAATCTTAGTGATCAGAAGTTTTGACCCGTTGGGGAGGTCTGGCTCCTCTGTCATCTGGAGATAAGGTGACCAGTGTGTGCCGCCGAGGCTGGTCCTGAACTCCTGCTGCCTCCAGCTCCTCAGTGCTTGCATTACAGGTCTGTGTCACTGTGCCCAGCCCATCTTCTTTACTAAAGCCTTACGTAGCACCCCAACATGTGAAGTGAGTCTCCCCTAAGCTGCTTGAGAGAAGCACAGGGACTTCTGTGCACTCCAAGGTCCCCTCCAGTTCTGACCTGAGGATCAGGTCCAAGGTGAGGAATGTATCCAGAGCCTGGCATTATGAAGCACACCTGTAATCCCAGCACACAGGGAGGTAGAGGCAGGCAGATCTCTGTGAGTTCAAGGCCAGCCTGATCTACAAAGTGATTCTAAGATAGCCAAGTCTACACAGAGAAACCCTGTCTTGAAACCCCCCCCAAAAAAAGGGGGGTGTCAGGAGAATTACGAATTCAAGGTCAGCCTAGACTACATATCAACATCCCCCAAAAACTACTGGGCATGAGGGCTCACAACTCCAATTTTGACATTTGGGAGGCTAAAGCAGGAAGAATTGGTGTAAATGCAAGGCTAATCTGGACTATGCAGTAAGTTTCAAGTCAGCCTGTCTTACAGAGTGCAGGCTCTGTTTCAAAACGCCAAAACCAAAACAAAAGGTGTGAATCAGCTCTGGTACCCACGGCACGCTGCATTCATTGGCACGCACGGCACTTTCTTTCTTCAAACCTTATTCGTAAGTTGGAAATTGTGGCGCTTTCTCAGAGGGTTGTCAGGGCTGTGCGGGTTTAGCCTAGTCTCTGGCTCGGCTAATGACATCATTATCATGGTCCCACCTTAGGTTTAAGTGGGCAGCGGCGGCAGATGTGCTGTGAGAAAAAGCATATTAGGAAGGCTGGTCGAGAAAGGTTGCAATAAAAAGGCCTCAGGAAGCAGCAGAAGAAACAGTTTATTGTCCTGGAAATGACAGTAGAGAGGAGCGTACAGGGTACACCTGGCTGTCCTCCACCTGTCACCTGGGGACCTGGGTTTCTCTCAACACAGTTGCTTTGCTCTCCCATCAGGGACTGATGGCTTTTCAGCTTCCAGCCGGACCTCTCGTCTCAGTCACTGTCCAGACCATGAGAAACTTACCGTGCCCTCCACCTGGGTGACCTCACTGGGCTCCTGCTCCCACTGGCCACACCTGACAAAGGTGCTGGGAGGGATAGAAGGCCCTCTGCTGTCACACTGGGAGCAAAGGGCAGCTTCTGTGACAGCTGGCACTCTTTACTGAGGACTCAAATCCCCACTGGACATCCCTGGGGAAAAGACAAACAAACAAAAAAAAAATCACCTGGGAAATGTTGCGGACCAGTCAGGACCCTGTGATGCCTCAGTGGTCCTCAGAGAGTGACTTAGACGCTCTGTCTGTAGAGAATGTCTTCGTCCTCTTCTTCACGGAGATATGAGAGCAGCCTGTCTCCACTGTCTGACCACGACTCCTCTCGCGGATTCACCCACTAACCCCTTTTCCCCAGTTGCCAGGTGTGACCGTAAAAGTGGGGCCACCTGGACAGGAATGGAAGGTGACAGCGACAGGGGTGGGGTTTGGGGAGAATATTCTCAGCAGACAGCACCACTCCACTACCCTGTGACCCAAAGTGGACTTTCAGAGGCACTGCAGTCCACTTGTCAAGATCACTGTGAGCACTGAATGCGCACAGTATGCCCTCGGTGAGTGGTGGTTACACCTACTTGGTGCCAGCAAGGCAAATGTGCTTTATTTATTTAATGTATATGAGTACTTGGTCTGCGTGTACACCTGCACGCCAGAAGAGGGCATTAGAAGGTATAGATGGTTGTGAGCCCACCATGTGGCTATTAGGAACTGAACTCAGGACCTCTGGAAGAGCAGACAGTGCTCTTAACTGATGAGCCATCTCTCCAGGCCCCAAATATGCTTTAGATCCCTACTGTTAGCCATCCCAGGCAGGATTCTTCCTCACTAGTGTTAAACTTCCTCCCTCTGAGGCAAATTGCTGTGAGTTCGAGGGCAGCCTGGTCTACAAAATGAGTCCAGGACAGTCAAGGCTACACAGAGAGACCCCATTTCGAAAAAACAAAAAACAAAACAAAACAAAAAAACACACACACACAAACTTCTTCCCTCTGTTTTTCTCTCCTCATTACCTTGGCATCTACCAGAATCCTGACCTATAGTTACCTACTCTGGGAAATCTTTCTCAGGTGGAATATCAGAATATTATTGCCTCCCCATGCACACATACCTGCTGTAGTGCTTGGCACCACCCTGCCCCCTCCCACCCCGACTTTACGTGTGCCTTGTCTTTCCCCTGAGGTGTTTTGTTTCACCTTCTCCTTCAGGAGTGTGCAGCACAGGTAGATATTAAGATGTGTTTCTATAGACCAGATGGGGTGGCTCCTACCTGTAAGAGCAGCACTTGAAAAACAGAGTCAGGACCAGAAGTTCAAGGTCATCCTAGGCTTCAAAGAAAGTTTCAGACCAGCTTGGATTGCACTGTCTCAAAAGAAAACCCAAAAGAAAATTCTCCTTGGCTACTATAACCATATAGCCATCTTGTATGTTTTTGTCTATAATAAAGAAAAAAAAAACAGATCAGAGCTCAGCTTCCAACATGGATACTTTACCAGGTTGACTTTGTCAGGTCCTCTTCTCCCTGGATCTTGTTTTGCCCCCTGCTGAATGAGGTCTACAACACAGAGCGTGAGTATTGGACTCTCTGCCACCCCTCCAGCCCACTCTCTGGAGACTTACCTTGTCACTGTAGGGAGACGTGAGGGGGGTCAAAGAAGCAAATTCTCCATCAATAGCACCCCAAGGAGAAGAGAGGGGCTTCCTCTTTCAGGAGAAATGACACTGAGGATGGGGGAAAGTACCATCACCCCAAGAGCAAGAACAGAGACAGGAAGAGCTGAAACCATCACAAGCCCAGGGTTTCCATCTGTCTCCCTACAGGCCCCAGGTGCTGAGGATGGTGAGGAGGTAATGTGCTCCTCAGAGTGCTCCCTAAGCCATAAGGGGCCTCCTCCACCTCCTTATTCAGAGCTGAGCACCCAAAGGACAGCAGTGTCCATGCAGCATGAGGCTCGAGTGGCCCCTTCTCTCTTCTTTGCCAGAGCCCAGGAGCTATTGACTCAATAAGGAAACACAAACGCAGGCGCTTTTTCAATAACTACAACTAACTCAAGGCAGGACTGAGAGCCCAATCCAGAAGCTGGCCCCAGGGTTCTTAATTACTGGAGCAGGAAGTGAGCCAATGTGTAGTAGTGTTGTCTATGTACCCAGCGGGACACATCCTGTGTGTCTCACGGAACCCCAGACAACCCTAAGACAGATCATTATATAACCCTTGCTTCACAGACCAAAAAAAAAAAAAAAAGAAAGAAAGAAAAAGAAAATAAAAGAAAGAATGAATGAAAAAGAAAAACTGAACTGAGAGAAAAGTCTAAGGTCACCTGCTGGCAGCTGCAGGACCCCAGATACTTTCCCTAAACTTTGGGGTTAGATTTTAAGCTTCCTGGGCCTTTCTTTATAAATCTGACCCACCCGTTGCCCACAGTCCTCCCGTTTCCAAACTTCTATTCAGCCCACTGCCTTTCCCTCCCATTTCCTTGGCCCCCTCTCTCCACTGCACTATCCCCCAAACCCTTCTATGTCTCCCCCTTTGACCTCCACCCACCCACCCTCTCCCACAGCTCCTGTTTTACAGGATGATAAAGAACAAGACGCTCAGGTTCCCTGCCCCCACCAGGTCCCTCCCGCGCCTGTGTCCTACGCCCAGGGAAGGCCCAGCAGTGGCCAAGCTGGAAAGCCAGACATAAAATCCTGCCTGCTCCCCCAAACCCACCCCCACCGCTCCCCATCACTCATCTGGGAACCCAGGGTGAGGAAGGAGCTAAAGTGCAAAGTGTTCATTTAATATTAACAAATTGAAATGAATTCTTTTAATGCCAATTAGCTTGGAGCAGCCCCTTATTAATAGTAATTTAGATTCATCCTTGGAGGAGTGGGTGGGGGATGGGCCACATGTGCCCAGAATGTCAATGTGACAATGGGGCTGGGACACAGTGGGGAGCAGCTCCTCCTCCTCTGCCCAGTGGAGACAGATGTCGTCACCCTGGGCCCATCTTCCCAGAGTCTGTGAGCTACACTCCCAGTTTTATTTTGCAGCTTCAATAATTCTGAATAGGCTGGAATTCTAGATCACACTTTCTAGTAATTTACTTTCTTAGTAACATCTTTAAAAAGGAAGGATTACCTGGGCATGGTGGCAGCGGGCGCACACGCGTAGTCCCAGCACGTGAGATGCAGAGGCAGGGGCTTCTCTGAGAGTTGGAGGCCAGCCTTGTCTACATAGTTGAGTTTCAGACCAGATGGGGTTACACAGTGAGATGCTATCTCAAAAACAAACACATAAGCAATAGGGATACCCCCACACGGCTTCTGACCCCAGCTTTACCAAAAGCAAAGTGAAAAATAAACATGTTTCTCTTCTGGGAATTCTCCCCCAGGAGATAAAAAGCCTAACAGGCTGAAATGAAACTTGCTTGCATTTTTTCCCTAAAACTTAGAGGAAAAGCAAGAATTAAAAAAAAAAAAAAATCAACTCTGTGTACCATAGAGTTGCCCAGAATAGACAAATGGAAAGAAAGTCAACCTAAAATGAAAGTTGGAGGACACTGTGACCTTCCTATTTCACTGGCTTTGGAGGCAGAGGGTAGCGTCCTGTTGTAGGAGTGGGACAGTTGCTTTTTCCTCCCTCTGAGGCTGGGGAAGAGGGAACTTAAAGCTGAGAGTCACAGAAGGTGTGGTTTCTGGAATGGAGGGGGCTGGGGTAGAAATGGGGCTGGGGAAAAGGGACATATGTGCGAGATGTTAACACTTGGGAAATAACAAAAATGGCTTAGTATACAAAGGAGTAAATATAAGGTCAGATTTCTTAAACTGAAGTGAATACATAAAAATCAAGGCAAAAGTAAAAGTAAATATTCCACATTTCTTCCCACAGGGGCAATGGAACTGACTGAAGGAGAACTTGTTCACACCCCATATGGTTTCCCAAACAATAAAGTCATTTCCAAAACAAAAACAGGGACCAATACAAAACTAAATCCCAGTCCACCTTGAGGGAAAAAACTGGAGATTCTGAACAGTATAAAAACTAGTGTGGAGGTGGGGGAAGAAATAAAAATAAATTTTTAAAAAACTAGTAGGGCAAAAGAAAAACGAATAAATTCAAAATATGGCAAGCAATTATTTGTAAATGCTGATCTGAAGAATTGAGTGGAAAAGGGAGATGAACTTAACATCGCTAAAGAACTAGAGTATAAAAGATACAATTTATCCCCAGGGAAAAGTAAAAGTAGAGTTCCCCAAGAGAAGCGAGGACTTTTGAAAGAATATAGCATCGCCAGTCCTCCGCCCGTACAGAAAGTACAAAGGTCTTAATTGCCCTACAAATAGGATTACGCTAAAGAAAACAAGAGGAGTTTTTTCCCTTTCAACTAAGGAAGAGAAAAAACAAAATTGAATTTCAATCGTCTGATGGAGCAAGAAGGAAGGCTAGGCTGCAGGTGCCTGTAAGAAGTCGGGGGTTGAGTGGTAGGGACCAGCTTACCTGGTTGCGCTGTCGGTCAGGAGTGGGTGAAGCCTGCTTGAGATTGCTTCTTGGGGGTAAAGGAGGGCCGGGGGTCCGAGTGCCCCTAGACAAATGGGCTGAGCGGATAAACTGGGGGTGCTGTCTCCCCCTTCGCCAGCCTCCCTCCCACCGGTACCTAGGCCTGGAGAGCTACTGAAAGTTACAAATTGCTTCCATTATTAGCTCATCCAGGGCGGCCTGGTCATTGGCCAGGCCGCGAGCACGTGGTGTCTTGTACCAATAGATCGAATTTCTAGTTGCAATTCTTGTCTGTCCCTGGGCTCGGGGGTGGGGGCGGTGGGGGAGGTTGGTAGTAACGTGGGGGCGGGGCGGGGCTAAGGGGACCCTGGTCCTCCCTTTCCGACAAGTGGGGATCCTGAGCGCTGGCCCAGAATGGGTCGAGGGAGTGTTCTGGGCTGGGGCACACTCTCGGGAGCAGAAATTGAAGGACATTACGGACATCGCCAGCACTCTGGGCTCTGTCCTTCTTTTCACCTGCCCCATGTTTACCATCCCTTCGTTAGGACCCTGTGCGCCCCCCACCCCCGCGGCGCTAGCCGCCAGACGCTCTCGGATTGCCGCTTCGCCCTTACTTTGGGGACGGTCACACGCACCCCCGTTCCCCCAGCCGCTTTAGATCAGGCGCCCGCGCCCTCCGGGCCTCCTCACCCCTGCCCCAGGGTCAAATGTGTGCTTTTTCTGGAAATCCTCTGCGAAGGGGACAAACTTTTGAGTGGACGCAAATCTTGAGGAGCCTGTCTGGAGCAGGTGAGCGGGGCCGGCAGCGCGAAGCTTCTGTCTGGAAATTTGCGGCTCCGGTTCTCTCTCTCTTCTTTCTCCACCCTGCTTTCTTTGCAAGCGAACTCTGACCTGCCCGCCTTCGGCCTTCGGAGGGATCTGGCCTGGGGGTGGGAAAACATCAGTTTGGGCTTAGGGAATCTTCTCTGCCCTGAGTTTGGGCGCTACGCTGGCAGCTGGCGGGGTGGGAGGTGTAAGGAAGCTTCTGAGACTGAGGAAGAAAGAAAATAGGGGCAGAGAGACCCCGAGTCCGCAGGGGACTCTTCCCCAAATTCAACTTAAAGAAACTTCGAAAAATCCCCTCCCCCCAGCCCCCGTTCTGCCAAGGACCTGGGGGAGGAAGCTTAGTTGGAGTTTGAGATTCTAGGTGAAAGGGACCCCACCTCTTTCCTTTATAGGAGGCGTTGCCGGTCCAGGAACTAAGTACATCCGAAGAACCCAGTACTCTCACCCCTTAGAGACCCTCGGAGATCCCCAGGAACAGGTCCACAGAAAGGGAAGCGAACCACAGTTTCTGGCTGTGCTGGGATGCGGGTGGGGTAGGGCCCAGCCTTCCTGGGATCCTCAGCTGATTTTAATTTAGGAGGGGTGCAAAGAAGAAGCACTCCCTGCACCTTTACTCTTGTTTCTAATCTGGTTTGACTCAGAAACCATCTCTCTACAATGGTCTCAAGGAAATATGCAACTCCTCCCCGAACCCACAACCTTCTCCAGTGCCCCATCTCTGGGCAAGGAAAGAGGCCTCTCCCTCCCTCTGCTTGGAGGACTAACTGTTTGCCCTTCTTCGAGAGATACCAAGAGGAAGAGCTTTTCAAAGGGAGTAAAGAGCAGATGTCTGATTCGGGGGAGAGTGACGTTGGAGCCGGACTAGGGGAGAGGGCGGCTTGGAGCGCAGGAGTGGACTGCAGGTGGTTTAGGCAGGCCACAGCAGGTGCAGTGATGGCCGCCTGACTGGCGCCCGCCCGAGTTGTATGCAATAGAGACGCTCTGCCCTTGAGGTTTGTTTTTTTTTTTTTAAGGGCAGGCCCCTCTGGGAGCCCGAGGCAATTGCAAAAAAATAAAATAAAAAATCGCATTTGGAGCGGTTTTGGGGAGGGGCAGTGGGTACCACTTGGAGAGCGTGGTGTCTCTGGCTCCACAGACTTAGCCTGCAGCCTATGGGGGGGGGGGGTTGGCGGGGGGGGGGGGGCTTTGTTTCTAATCCTCCAGAGAAATTTTCTGCCAAGCACCAGCAGCTGCCCAAAGTCCAGGACCGAGGTTCTCCCAGATGACCCGGCTAGAACAGCCGCACTGCCTAGAATAAGTTTGTCACAGATCACCTAGTCTGACCTTTGAGAGGAACCCTAACGAGGCAGGCACCAGGGCAGCAGAACTCAAATAGAAGTGCAATGTGGTGCTGGACCCTGTAACCCTAAAACTCTGGGAAAAAAACCAAACCAAAACCAAAGCTTTTCAGAGAGAAGCCCAGGGTCACAGGCGTCCCCCTCCCCCTTCAATTAATCTCCCCCTTTTTGCTCCTGCCTCCTCAACACCCCTCCCCAGTCTGTGGGCTTGTCTCTCCTTTTCTCTTTGCACTCCCCTGATCCTCTTTCTTCTTAGGATTGATGGAGTGACAACAGTTTGCGGCAGCTTTCCTAGGCCTGCAGTGGACCCCACCCACCCTGGCATGTTAAGTAAGGGGGACACCCAGGAATTCGGTCCCGACCTGGAGGGGAATTGAGAAAGAATATTATGAAGGATGGCTTGGGTGGATGCCAGCCAGGCCTCCTCTGGGGAAGGGCCCATTGGTGCCATCTGCACACTGGAGAGAAGACGACTTAGACACAAAGGAAGACAGCAGGAAGTGCCAGCAAATGCAGGGCAACAAAGAGAAGAGACTGGGAGGGCAGGAGAGATAGGTCTGCACGCCTGCGAAAAGCCCAAGCGCCTGCCAGGGCCTGAGGAAGGGACCCTGTGAGACCAGGAAGGAAGGGAGCATACAGAAATGTTGACAGACAGCAGAACAGAATAGCAGCAGGACCTGGCTCGTTTGGGTTAGGTTTGGTTTTGAGTCAAAATGAGAGGTAAAACAGGAAGGAGAGGAGAGGAGAGGAGGGGGAGAGAGAGAGAGAGAGAGAGAGAGAGGAGAGAATTGCTTCTCAGCCCATCTTCCAGCCTGTAGTACTCCCTCACCCAGCCTAGGTGATGCTATACATGTGAAGTGTAGGCCACAGCCAGTCTGAGGACCACTGGTGCTCTGTGCTGGTCGGGAGACTGTGCCACACTGCTCTGCTTCACCTCTGTGACCCTGATCCTTGGTTTGATCATCTGTCAAATGAGCCCTTTGTACTGCAGGACTGTTAAGCAGCTTTGGCTTCCTAAATACATACAGGTGGGGGGGGGCGCTGTTCCAGCAGGTGGGAGAGAGGATCTTTGTTTTCTTCACTGATAAGAAGAGAATCCTTGATTTTTGTTGTTTCTGAGACAAGATCTCACTCTAAAGCTTAGGCTGGCCTGGAACTCCCCCACGACGCTCAGGGTGTCCTTGAACTCATAGCAATCCTCCTGCATCAGCCTTTTGCCTGCTGAGGTTTGTCTTTAGCAAACTCTTTGCTACTCTCTTGCCAGGTACCCCCCAAAACTACAAGGTTAAGGGGCTCCCCTGCTTGGACAGGTGAGGATCATTTGAAAGAGTTGGTATGTGGTTTTTGTTTTTGTTTTTTTGTTTTTTGTTTGTTTGTTTGTTTGTTTTTGGTATGTGGTTTGTAAGCCCCGGAAGTACCAAAGAAGGAATTCCGTGAGAGAACAGGGATAGGCTCAGCGCCCGAGCAGTTCACAGACCATACAAGAGATGAGCTGTCAAAATGACTTTAGGCCGCACCTGTAGACGGATCAACTTGGTATATTTCTCCTTTTTCATCTCATCTCTTATGCTTTGCCCATGGTGTTCTGGTAAAAAACAAAAAACAACAACAAAAACAAAACCCTGCCCAATTACATTCAAGTTTTCGTTTGCTTTGATGCTGAGAATCAAAACCCAGTACCTCGCACATGCCAGACAAGTCCTGTCCCACTGAGCTATGTCCCACGCCATGACTTAGGTTTCTTTGTGTGTACATAACATGCCCATGGGTGTGTGACTCAGGCTCATTTCTACGCTTGTGTGTGGGAGAGAGTAGAACACTTACCTAGTATTTGTGAGGTCCTGGGTTCAACTCTCAGCACTACAAACATAAATGAAAGCACATCTCCTCTGTTCGCCCCAAGTGGGGTGGGATGTCATGGGGTCAGGTCTTCCAAGAGCAGTGTAACTCTTAAGCATGGGCAGTAACCCCAGTCCAACAGCTGGAGAGGCGTGCTGGACACAGTTCAGTGAAGTCTCCACAGCACCCTCTGCAAGGTTGCCTCTGTCCAGCACCTTCTAGACTGGACACTTCCCCCTCTTCTTTCCTCTCATGCTCCCCTCCCCTCCCCTCTTCTTCCCTCTCCCCCCACCCCTTTTGTTTCTCTCTGGTGTTCTTTCCCCTTTTGTCTAGGCCAAGCCAGGACTCTTGCTCTTTGTATCCCAGCAGGCTCTGCTCTGAGACAGTGAGGCTGGCTGCCACAGACTCAGCCTCTGGAGTTCCTAATGAGGATGCAAATACAGGGATTCAAAGAAGAGGCCCTAAAGGGGAAACTTGGTTTTGCTAACCAGGGTCAGGGTACCAGTTTGCTTTCTGTATCAGTAGTGGCTTTGACCTTCAAATCCCCTTGACTCACTAGACAATTCTATTTGTTTGTTTGTCTGTTTGTTTTGGTTTTTCCAGACAGGGTTTCTCTGTGTAGCCTTGACTATCCTGGACTCACTTTTGTAAATCAGACTGGCCTCGAACTCACAGTGATCCGCCTGCCTCAGCCTCTCAGAGTGCTGGGATTAAAGGTGTGCGCCACCACCCCACCACCGCCCTGGCCTAGACAATTCTTTAGTTCCATTTCCACCCCTATTCCAGGAACCGAGGTGCTGGCTTCCCCCAAGGCTACTTCTTTTTGTGGGTGAAGGCCAGGATTAGAACCCAAACTCTAAAAAAGAACAGCTTGTCTCCCTGGTCTTGCCCTAACCCCACTCCAGAATCCACACCCGCTGAGTAAAGAAAGGCGGCCTCATCCAGGTGATGGCGGAAAGGGTGTGTGCTACCTGGCCCTGCAAAACAAGGGAGAGAACCCAGCGCACTTCGAAGGAGCCAGGATCTCCACAGTTGAGTGGATATGGGGAGCAGAGCTTGGGGTGATGGGGGGGGGGGAGAGGGAGGGAGGAGGGAGTGGGAGGGGCGATCAGTTCTTCCTTTGAGCTCCTTGCTGTTACCCGTTTTGTATGATTTGTCCTCACCTCTCACCACATTTGGAGACTGGAAATTGAATCTTTAACCCCACATTCTGCTCACCTTTCCCTGTGCTCCCTCCTGTCAACCCCAAAACTGCCAGGAAGGTCCTGCAGCTCCCAGCCCTGCCCCATAATCAAGGAGAAGTCAAATTCTCTTCTGAGCAGAATGGCAGTTGCCTCCTTCCCCGTCGTCCTCCGGCACACATTGATCTGTTGTGAGGGCACCTGGGGGTCAGACGAGAGACCATGTTTTAATTGGTCTAGAATTAGCATTTCCTGTCATACCAAAGACCAGGATCTCCACACCCAGAAGCCAGAGGTTTTCACCCAGACCCATACCTGTCCTCAGGCCCCTCAAGCCAGCGACGGTCTCCACGCTTGTTGAGGTGGAAAGCTAAGAGGGGGAAATGTGCAAGTTGACCCACTTTGCAGCCAGTAGAGGCAGCAATGTCTTCTTTAGGACTTACCCAGGGCAAAGCGTCACCTCTGCCTCAGAATGCCGCAAGCACTGGACGATTTCTGCTACCCTGAGACCTCAGTGCATTGTGGATAGATATACAAATAAACAGATGGGAAAAGAAAACTTGGTGTCGGTTCAGCTGGTTTTCATTGCCGCCTCCCATGCGTCGGCTCTCAGAGCCTCTGTCTTCTCAGCCGGCTGGATGACACTGAGGCCACTGCTTCTCCCCACTGGTGTGCAGCGGAAAGAAGACGGCCCCTGGGTACCCCCCACCTTCCGAGTACAGACAGTTCTGTTCCAGTGTGGGTGCATGAGTATGGGGCTGATGTGATGTGTTTTATCCAGGCTGCTAAAAATATGCCTATTAGTTTATCTTGGTACAATCGCACCCCTGAAAGCGTCAGCAAGGATGTGCATGTGCAAGTGGGTTGCAGGGGTCTTAGGTGCCCCAAGCCCAGAGGCCTGCAGAGGTACAGCTGCTGGTGTGTGGGCACATGGGGGGCGCTGAACATATCCCTGCACATGTGACCCTCTGTGTGCCAGTGTGTGTGCGCCACTGAATTATTGCAAAATTACCCTGACCCTTACAGAAAATCCATATCAGCCTCAGCCCTTCTTCCCCGACCTCTCGACCTCTGGGGTGCCTGAGGAGAGAGCTGACCCGGTCGCGGCCGCCCCTACTCAACGAGTCTTTCTCCATTAGCATAAAACATGAATCTGCTGGCAGCTTGACAAATTATAACTAGCAGCCAGAGTTTTGCCAACTGGCTGGCTTGGGCGCTGTCTATTTATCATTGAAAATGGTAAATCATAAGAATCCAGATGACTTAATTATTCAAATCCACCCAGGACTCAGAGAAGCTGCAGTCCTGTCAGTCTTCGCCCTGGGCTCGGGGATGCTGAGGGGGCCACAAGGCTGGCTTGGAACCAGGAGAGACAGAGGCATGTCCAGTCATCACCCCTTGTGCTGCCCAGTGGGCAGGACCTTCCTTGAAGCTCCTGTCTCCCGGCTCACCTTTCCTGGAGACTACTGCCTCTCTGGGGCTCTCCCTTGGGCCTCTGCTGCCAGCCAGCCCTTCTCAGCCCCCACAGTGCCTCTCTCCCACCCTTTGTGTGAATCTGGCTGTCTTCAGCAGGCTCAGGCCTTCATTTTAATTTCTTATTTTCTGTTCACTAGCCTCTTCCTCTTCTCTCTGCTTGCAGATGGACACAGACACACGTGTCCACTCCCAACCTTCCCCCCTCTTCCGCCTGTTCCCTTTCCTCCATCTTCTTGGGATCCTCAGGCCCTGAACCCCCTTAGTCCTGTGTTGCCTCCAAATCTGCTTTTCTTCCCATTTATGGCTACAAAACAGCCTTATGTCAATGTCACATAACCTTCTTATCCTGAGCTTCTGTACAGCTCAGAGGGTGGGGGCAGGCCATCAGGTGTACCCCTGTCTCTATTAAAAGAGTGCTGGTCCTTTTATGGCTAGCAGCAAAGCACCCCAAATCCCAGCAGAGGAACTTGCTTGCTGAGCTTTTCCGGCACCCATGAGGCTAGCCTGCTGTGCTCCTGGGGGCTCTGGTAGGAAAATATGCTATTTTTTCTAGGCCTGCTCCCAAGGAAACCTCTGTTCCTTCAGTCCCACAGAGAGGGGGGCGCGGGGCGGCCGTGCTCACCACAGCTGACGTTGCTCTCACGGAGGCTCTCTTTGAACACCACCCTGGATCACTGAGGGCTAAGGGCTTTGCCCTCTGCTGTCTGCAGAAGCTTGTGCACTGGCCCAGTGCAGTTACGGCTCTGCCAGATTGTATGTTTGTGCTGGTGACACATAACTTTGTGGGCATGCTGCCAGGTCCGACCTGGCAGTGAACATACCCGCACACATGCCCATGTTTGCACACGGTGCAGGCACACGCTGCCAGAAAAGAGCTCTGTGCTCCGACAACAAGTGACAATGTCCCCACCAACAGGACACCCGAGGGAACAGTTTTCACTCCATTCTGTTTTAAGACCACGTTGCTCTCAATGAAATACTGGACTTGGGTTTTCATAAAACTCTAGAATAGCTGCTTCTGCTGCTAAAAGTAAGTCCTTCCTCGAGTCCAGACTCCTCTCTCCTTCAAGATGAAGTCAGGGGTTGGTCAGCGATCTTGGGAGGGGACCCTCCCCCCACCGGGAGAACACATATAACATACAGGATCCCCACCATCGTCATGACAACGCAGCAGCACCCCTCTCTGTTTTCTCCTTCCCACCTTCCCAAGCCATGTTGATATTTGACAAGGGCTGTGCGTGGTGAGAGGCGAAGCTGGAGAGGGTGAGGATTCAAACGCTGGCCAAGCAGCTGTGCGGCGGAGATCAATAGTGGAGACAGATTGGAGACAGGTTTCTCTCACTTCTTCTTTTTTTTTTCTTTTTTTCCTGCTGGTTCAGCACCCAGGCCTTAGCTCCTGAAAGCAGTGGGAGGCCGAGCCAAACCCTGCCTCCCTCTGCCCTTCTAACTCAAACAGGTTCCTAATCCCTGGGTGGAAGGTAAACAGCTTCAGGCTCAGCCAGGATTTACCACAGAAAGGCCACTAACGGATCTGGAGGCATGCTCCCCACCCTGTGTTACTCATTAGCCCGGAGAGGCTGGGAGCCGGGGAGGACTCCTTTGTACACACGTCTCTGGGGGTGCCAGAGGTGTGGGGGTGCCAGAGGGGTCCCCACCTTCCCAGCCTCTGTGCTTCCTGAAGGAGGGCAGGGTGGAACGCTTCTCACTTCTGCTCCTCACAGCTGGGAGGCAGGTGGGCAACTAGAGGGAGTGGGACCCAATAAAAACATTTATCACCTAATTAAAATCCACGAGGAAGCCCCTTGACAGTTTCATGAATCGTCAGGGTTATAAAGGCTGGGGAAACAGGTCTCTTCACTCAGTGTATTCCCTGGATTGCAGCCTAGGCTGCCAGCAAAGCCTCGGTGAACTTTATGCCTGGTAGGACCTTCTGGAGGTCACCCGCTCCTGGTCTCCCACCTTACCCACTTGAAGTTCAAGCCCTAGATAGGTGCTTATCAAAAGGAACAACACCCCTCTGTCCAAAGCAGGCAGGAGTTGCTCCTTGCCTCAGTCTCCCTGACTTGTATTCTTCCGGTGCTTTTTTTGGGGGGGGGAAGGGGGGGGACAAGGGAGCTTTAGAAATGTCCACACCTATAGTTTTTCATTTAGGTTTGTTATGAGTCCCACAGCCCTCTTGGCCTGTTTTGTTCTTTGGCTGGGGGCCTTACTCCGAGGCTCAGGCTGGCCTCTGCGGCACTTGAAAGCCAGGGCTACGGCTACCACATAGCTAGCTCCTGCCCACTTTTGTGAGAAGAGAATTTTACATAATTTATGAGTTGACAGATTTTTCTCTTTTAAACCTTTAGGGCTGATTTTTGCCTGTGAATTGTAGACAAATAAAGAACTAATCTGGGGCCAAGAAAGTAGCTCAACTCAAGGAGACAGCTCTTGGCTGGCATGTGCAAAGTTCTCAGTTTGCGCGCTCCAGCACCATAGGCAATTGTGTTGTTGTTATTGTTGTTGTTGCTGCTGCTGCTGCTGCTGCTGAACTGGCTTGTAAATTAGGATGGCCAATAACTTACAGAGATTAGCCTGCCTCTGTCTTCCAGAGTGCTGAGATTAAAGGCATGCGCCATTAAGTAAGTTTAAAGAAAAGAATCTTAAGTCTGGAGAGATGGCTCAATAGTTGAGGGCACCCTATTCTTTTGGGGGACTCCAGTTCAGTTCCCAGCATCCATGGGGCGGCTCACAGTCAAGTCCACCCAAAGTCTGACACCCTCTCCTGACCGCCTTGGCCACCAACAGTAGTACACATACATATGTTCAGGCAAAGCATTCACACACGTGAAGTAAGTAAATCTCAGAAAAGGAGATCTGGACCCTGAACAGAACTGTGCAACACCTTTCCAGCTGAGCCAGTCCACCTGGGTGCAGTTGGGTGTTGCCGAAGTTCAGGGAAAGACTCCACCTCCTCAGTGGATACTGGCATATCTCTTCCCTTGGGCCTGCCCTGTGGGCAAGCAATGGGACCTCTCTCTCCTTTGTCAAAGGCAAACCTGAGTGGTGCCCTGAGAAAAACGCATTCCTGACCCTGTTGTAGGGGAAAGGAGGTGGCGGAGTACACTCTCTTACGGCAGAACACAGCGGATTTGTCTATGATCAGCATCTTTAAGCCACTGCTGAGAGGCAGCTGAGGGGTGACCTTCAAAACAATCCTGGTGGGGGGGACATACAAGTGTTTCTGTATGCACCGCTACTGATAAAAATACGTCTGCAATATCGTCTTCAAAAACCGGCTTTAGAAGGCCAGGCACGGGAGCGCACGCCTTTAGTCCCAGCACCTGGGGAGACAGAGGTGGATCTCCAAGCTCAAAGCCAGCCTGCTCTATACAGAGAGTTCCAGGACAGCCAGGGCCACATACAGAAGCCATAGGAAAATGGCATTCGGAGCTGAGGCCCTGCCTCGGTAGCTGGCTAAACACCGGCTGCTCTTGTAGAGTTCCTAGGTTCAGTTTCCAGCACACACGTGGCCACTCCTAACCATCTGTAACTCCAGGGCCCTGGTATCCAACACCCTGTTCTGGCTTCACTGCACATATGTGAGATATATATCACACATTGAAGTGAGCAAGAACATGTGCATGCTCATACACACATGCATGCAGAGAGAGAGAGAGAGAAAAGAAGAAGAAGAAAAAGAAGAAGAAGAAGAAGAAGAAGAAGAAGAAAAAGAAGAAGAAGAAGAAGAAGAAAATATGTATATATTTTTAATTGACTTTAGAGCCAGTTTACAAAATATTCAAATCAATCAGCATAAACTGTAAATTTCAGTGATTTGATAAAAAGCAAAGACCACAAATAGCAAACCAAAAAAACAGAGTCGTCGGGGAAGAGGAGCCTCGGAAGGCTGTAATGTGACCGCTCCAGACATCCAGTCCTGCCCAGCTCACTGGTCGCATCTGGAGGGTGTTACTCATCATTCCCAGGGATCCTTCCTTCATTCATCTGGTTGTTATTTTTCATCTTAAACAAAGGACTAAGCTTTCCTAAGAAGGAGGAAAAGGAAGGAAACAGATTCCTGACCCCCATCTGGGCTGATCGCATTTCTGATTCCAGCAATTTCCCATTCACAAACTCAAGTGTAGCCTGTGTGGCCAAGCTACTTGGCTCTCAAGAACCCCCGAAACCTGGGGGTCTGGTTCCCGTCTACCTCAGATCAGATGTGTGCCAGCTAAGTACCAGGCTCCCGGTGGGTGCTCACCTGTGCTAGTTCCTGCACCTAGATCTTCGTTTGTCATTTTCCCTACGACAGTTTCTTAGTAGCCCAGGATGACCTTGAACTCATGTCCTACGACTCTGGCCTCCCAAGTGCTGGGATAACAGCAGACTCCATATGTGACCACTGCCAGCTTTCCATGTAGGGGTTTTAAGGACCATCTTTCTCTCCTGATGGATGTGCTTTGTCATTTCTGTTTCCTGATCATCTTAGACTGTATACTGTTTCAGGGTACAGCTCCATTTTCTGGTGCCCTCCTCTCGTGAGGGCTTAACTACAACCAACATTTTGTTCATTTCTGTCTCATTTGAACATTGCTGGTTTTCTAAGGGGGGTTAAGATGGCCCCACCACTCACATTTCCCTGGTGGTGGGGTTCGGGGTGGGGGGATCCACGCGTGGAATTCTATGTGAATGGCGCCACCTAGAGTTGTGCTCTGAGAACGCAGGCGTTGGTGTCTGGAGCTGGACGATCCAGAGGTGCTCAGCAAACCTGTCAGCCTCACCTTCTGGGAAAAAAACCCCAAGTTTTGATAGCTGAGGTGTCAACACCTCAGCCCCTTAAAAAAAACGGCTCACCGTGGAGCTCCTCCTCACCACACAGACAGCAGAGAGATCTGTGCTCAGCACGCAGCTCACCAATCTTCAGTCCATCCACTTCAAAGGCAGTAGAAGTCCCCCCTCAGTCCTCCCCATCCTCCCCTCCCTTCGAGAAACCTTCCAGGATACAGGGCAACACCATATTCGGTGTCAGGTGACGTTGTAGAACACGGGTCAGGCTGGACCTGGAGTTAGAGGGGGAAGATGGGTGATGGAGGAGAGCTGGACAGTGACGCAGTGGGGGGATGGAGAGGTAAGTTCAGGATGAGTGCTTACAGGTGCCCAAAGGCACCCAGACACCAGCCCACCAGGCCCACGCTTGCATGCACATCTGCAGGCAAAGCGGCTCTCCCTCTCTGCTGTCTGTCAAACCTTCCCGCCAGCCTGTCCTCTCCCTTCTCTTACCTTGCCCACCTTTCCCTACTCTCAGCTGGCACCTCTGATTTTACAATGACCCCCAACCCCAGCACAGGTTCCCCCATGCAGGCCACTATATCCTAATCTCACTGAGACAGGGCTCCAAATCACCCAAATAAGACCCCTGACTTGGCAGGTCACAGCTCAGCCACAGAGCTGCACAGGACTCCGTCTCTCTCTCTCTCTCTCTCTCTCTCTCTCTCTCTCTCTCTCTCTTCCCCCCCCCCCCCCAGTGTGTGTGTGTGTGTGTGTGTGTGTGTGTAAGGCAGAGGACAACTTGCAGAAGTTAGTTCTCTTTTTGTCACTGAGTCCCAGGAATTGAACTCAGGTGTCAGGCTTGGTGACAAGTACCTTTACCTGGGCCATTACCCAGGCCCCAAAGCTACTTAAAAAAAAAAAAAAAAAAAAAAAAGGAACACTCTGGGGAAGGTCAGCCAGCCCACCTGTCAGGGCCAGGCAGAGCAGGGACAGTGCGACCCCAGCAAGCATTTGGAGAGGAAGAGATTTTAAAATCACAGTGGTAAACCGGATGGTAAGGATCAGCCTTATGAAATGAGTTTCAGAGGCAAGGGCTGTCCACTCCCTGAAGATCCCAAGAAGAGGTCACTGCCCGGGGGACCTGGAAGGCAGAGTCCCTGCAAGGCTGCAGGGTGTTAAGAGGTCATCACCTGGCTTTCCCTGTTTCTCCCATATGTGCAGCAGGGACACTGGTCCAATACTGCAGGGTAGCAATGCCCAAAGCTAGGAACAAAAAGGAGACATGACGTTGGCACTGATCGCCTATTTGGCAAGAGAAATCACCAGTGCTCTCAGTGTGAGAAGATTCCCCAAGTAGAAACATGAGGCATGGTGGTGGTGGTGGTGTGTATGTGTGTGTGCACGCACACCTACAATACCTACACCTCTGAAAGAGAGAAGCAAGCATTGGAGCCATCTTCCTGAAGGAGACAGGCCAACAGCACCCCTTCTTCTGCCCAACCGGAGGTCACCTTCCAAGGTTAGTCCCTTGGCTTCTCAAACCAGGGTCATAATCCTGAGTCAGCAAGCAGACTAGTTCACTCATGACATCATCTGAACCGAGATCTCAGCCAAGCATGGAAATCTAACTCTGCTCCACAGTGCACCACTCTGCCTGCAAGATGGCGGGATGCAGGATGCGGGATGTGGGGAGCTCCTCCAAGAGCTGACCAACTCCCAGGATCTCTGTGCTCTACAACCCTCTTATTTCCTGTCTTTGTGGAAGATGCACACTTCCCCATCTTCCACCCAAGTGGGAATCCCCCCCCCCACAAGCAGCAGCTGCTCTACCCTCCCCCACACTGAAAGAATGTGGCTCTCCCCTTCTGCTCTCCTCCAGGCTCAGATGGGGAGGGAGACAGCATATGGCCCCATTTTCCTTGGCCCGGGGAGCCTATTTGGGAAATGAGAAACCCCCTTGCCTTCCCTCCCCCTCTGCACATTCCCCACAAGTTCTCAGACACACAGCCTCCCTACGTGCAGCTATGTGGTGAACTCACCGAGTTCCTCCCTCCACCCACCCCCCAGAGGCGCCAGGGCTGGGAAGGGAGCCTCCAAAAACCTTTGATGTAGGCACGTTTCTTAAAAGGCCCACCTGTCCTATGGCTCCCAGCCCCATGCCTGAACTGCTGGGGCCCCTCACCACACAGCTTTAAATCCCTGATTTTCTGAGGCCTGCCAGGATTGGGTCTCACACACACACACACACACACA
Source organism: Acomys minous (assembly GCF_964271855.1). NCBI lineage: Eukaryota > Metazoa > Chordata > Mammalia > Rodentia > Muridae > Acomys > Acomys minous. The sequence goes on along the minus strand of NC_140493.1, from coordinate 451,089 downwards.
CACACACACACACACACTCCCACTAGGGGTGATCAAGCTCATTGGGGGAACATCTGTCTCCTGTGAATCAGGTCAGATCCCAAACTTGAGGGTTGGTTCTGTGACACTTAAAAACTTCAAGCAGGAAGACCTGCAATTTTTCTTGGACCAGGGCCTGTGGGCAGGGTCCCTAGGAAACATCGTTTGATGTCACGCTTTCATGGCAGCAGCAGTTTGATCCAGATGTTCCCCAGTTGTGAGATTTTCTTCTCGGAGGGAGGTGCTTGGCTGTGAAGGCATTTCCATCATGTGCACACTCAGAGGGTGCTGAAGCGGGGGGGGGGGGGGGGGGCGGGGGCGGCTGCGGCTGCATTTCTGGCTCCCCCAATCTGCTTGCTCATCACACCCATTCCCCTGACGGGCACCCCTAGTTTGCTGCGTGGCTCTCTAGAAGTTGTTCTGCACCTCTGTTCTGCAGGCACTGTAATATGGAGCTGGAGGTGGTTCCTAAAAATCAGGGGTCCAGGGGAGGAAGGCAAGGAGCCAGACTTGTGGCCCAAACATGACTTAAGCTGCACAGAAGTGGACTGAGAGTGAGTGAGTCAGGGCTCTTGAACAAGCACTTTGGGGTCAGCTCTGCGGAGATCAAAGTGAACAACATCTCTAGGCCTGTGGGCCTTTCTGCTACCCCAGAGTCACTTCTACTCCCCCCCCCCCCATCACCACCCTCCAAGAACCCCCTTGGATCCATGCAAATCTTTCCTTTCAGAGACCTGCCCTTGCCTCCTGTAAAGTGGCTCCTAAGGACAGTGTGTGGGTCCCTCTCAGGTTCTAGGGCAGCCTTGTTGACTGGGGGGGATATCAGCTTGGGGAGTCCTGCTGAGCAGAGTGCACCCCAAAGATCTATCGTCAACGTGGGTTTTGGTAAGTAGGCTTTTTGGGAGGAGAGAAGAGGTGCCTGGGCATGATCCAAGAAGAGGGATTCAGAGAGAAGACCGGACAGAGCCACCCAGAAGGAAGGGCACTAGGCGAGCCTTGAGCAGCAGGCCAGTGGGTGGCCAGCGAAGTGACAAATGTTGGAAGGAAATGGGTGCTGGGCTGAAATGGGGAGCTGGGAACAGCTCCATGCCCTGGAGAGTTGCACAGCTCCTGCTCTGTGCATCATCAGGGAAAAGGCACATTTTTGAATCACGAAGGTCCTGAAGGACAGTTCTCAGGAGGCCCCTCACCACCCTATTACCTAGCCTGGTACAGATGGAGTGGGTTGTGTAGCGATGGAAGGAATGGGGTCCCCCTGCCTGAACGTTTTCATATTCCCCCACGTCCCCCTCAGTAGGTAATAATTCTCACTTTTCCTGGTCTTATATACCCCATATGTGTTGATCTCAGAGAGCTGAGAAACACCCCATCATTCTCAAGCCGTGCCCCACCCCACCCCCACCTCCCACCCCACCCCCACCTCCCACCCCACCCCCACCTCCCCACCCCACCCCCACCTCCCACCCCACCCCCACCTCCCCACCCCACCCCCACCTCCCACCCCACCCCCACCCTCTCCATACTTCACTTCTTTCTAAAGGGGGGGGGAGGGCCTGGAAGGAGCCTCACAGCTGGATAGCAGCTGGAGGCCCCACCCACTTTGTGCACTCAAAATGGCTTCTACAGGGAGCCCACAGCTAAGAGGAGAAGGGGACAACTCCAGCAGTGGGGTGCTCTACTTGACCTGCTCAGGTCTAGGGCACAGCAGATGCCCAGCCAGAGATCCCAGCAAGGTTTGGCGGCTCGTGCCTATAATCCCAGCGCCAGGAGACTGAAGTAGGAGGTGTGTTCCTGAGTTCAAGGCCAACCCAAGCCACATAGTAAGTTCTAGGCAACTTGGGCTACAGAGTGAAACACCATCCAGGGTGGCGGGGGTGCGGGTGGGTGGGATTCCTGGTGTCTGTGTGGAAGGGGTGGCCAGTGGGGCATTTGAAAGTTTGTGTCCCTCACTCTCCTTGGCCTCTTCCATTTAGTATTGCCAAGGGACTCAGACAAAGACATACATCTCCGAAACGCCTCCTTCATTGCCCAGGCTAACGCTCACACTCCAGGTCAAACTACAAAAGCTTCTTCATCTCTTTTCCTGAGGGGCTCCCAGAGCCTCAGGGACCCAGGCAGGTGCCTTCTGTGGTGTCCCCCCTTGCCCCGTTGATGCTGGTGTCTACAAGCCAGGACCAGCAGATACAGGGCTTCCTTAGATGTAATCACTCTGCTTGGGAGCCAGAGTAGGCCCACACGCTGAGCTCATCCACCCCACAGTCACCAAGATTCAGGGTACTTTGGACCAGCTGTTTTATCTGCAGCCTGGCTATTGGGGCCTCCGGAGCTCATTGGTAAAGGGTTGTCTTAGCATGTTTGAGGCCACAGAGACAAAGAAAAGGAGAAGTGGGGAAGGAGAGAAATAAGCTGGACATAGAGGCACACGCTTACAACCCTTGCACTTGAGATGGCGGAGACAGGAGGACCAATCAGTTTGCCAGGAGTGCAAGGCTTACCTGGACAATACCGCGAGACCGTATCTCAAAAGAAGAAGTAGGAAGTAAGAGAAAATAAGCAGAACAGAAGGTTGAAGGGAGGGCAGAAACGAGAGAGACTTTCGTATGTGTTTACAAGCCTCGTTGAGCAGAAGTGCTGTGACCTGGCCTTCCACCAAGTCACTTATCCCAGTGAAAACCTTCCCAGTATGATGTCACCTTGTGTGCGGACTCATGGGCACAAGTAAGATCATAGGTACTGAACACCCACTGTGTGTCTCTGACTGTGTAAGATTATAGATACTGAACACCCACTGTGTGTCTCTGGCTGTGTAAGATCATAGGTACTGAGCACCCACTGTGTGTCTCTGGCTGTGTAAGATCATAGGTACTGAACACCCACTGTGTGTCTCTGGCTGTGTAAGATCATAGGTACTGAACACCCACTGTGTGTCTCTGGCTGTGTAAGATCATAGGTACTGAGCACCCACTGTGTGTCTCTGGCTGTGTAAGATCATAGGTACTGAACACCCACTGTGTGTCTCTGGCTGTGTAAGATCATAGGTACTGAACACCCACTGTGTGTCTCTGGCTGTGTAAGATCATAGGTACTGAACACCCACTGTGTGTCTCTGACTGTGGGTGGGACTTGGCTCAGGGAAAGTGGGGAGGGAGCCATCTATGTCACTGGGCTTGTAACCCAAATGCCACATGAACTCACAGAGAGCCACATTAAAAATCTCAGGGGCTCCCGAACCTTAGTCAGCACTCAGGAGAAAGAGGAAGGAGGATCTCTGTGAGTCTGAGGCCAGCCTAGATGACAGAGCACGTTCCAGGACAGCCAGGGCTACACAGAAAAACCCTGTCTTGGGGAGGGGGGAAGGGAGGGAGAGAGAAGGAGAGAGGGATAGGTAGAGGGAGGGAGGGAGGGAGAGAGAGAGAGAGAGGAGGGAGGGAGGAGAGGGAGGGAAGGAAAGAGGGAAGAAGGAAAGGAAGGAAGGAAGGAAGGAACCCCATCTCCTTGTCCTCACCGTCCAGATATGTGGTCACATGTGAATCTCAAGCCCTCAGGGTAGACAGAAGAAAACATCCCTCGAACATGAGTGGTGAGCAGTAAATGAAACTGGGACAATTCTCTTCTTGGAAGGCCGTGAACCAGGAAAACCTCACTTTGCGGGACCAGAGGAAATGGAAGGGCCCTGCCGCAGGGAAGAGGATGGCTAAGAAGACCCCCTCAACAGCTCCTAAGACAAGGAGGAGACGCAGTGACTCTAGGCAAGCCCTGATGGGGAGCAGACCCAGAGAGAGACTGGCTGTAGATGGAGGGCTGGGGGTGGGGTGGGGGGACGGGGCGGTGAGCAAAGCCGGGGAGATGAATGGCCTTGGCAGGACTGATGGCCAGAGCCAGGATGGATGGATGGCGGCGGAGGTTTGTTTACTGGCAGGCCCCGGACCGCTGCTGCCCGGGTTGAGCAACGGTGGCTGGTACATCAGAGGGCTCTTAGAGAGCCGATGATTTAGATGTGAATGAATCAGCTCCATATGGATTAAGTGTCCCGGCAAATCCTAGGATCTTACAGATGAGGGGACGGGGCAAGGGCAGCGGAGGGAGGGGAGAGGGGCAACTGGAGCAGGGGAAGCCCGAGCACGGAGCTGTAGCGCGGTGCCTGCGGGGTGCAGGAGGCCAGTCTGGCCCAGACGCAGCACCGGGCTTTAGAAAAAAGACCTCCTTGCACACTAACCTGCTGGTCTCCCTCTGTGCTTCTGTCTCACAGTTTTCATGTATCTTCCCATGTCCATTTTTCTTTTCTTTTTGTTTTTCAAGACACAGTCTTTCTCTGTAAGCCTTGGCTGTCCTGGACTCACTTTGCAGACCAGGCTGGCCTCGAACTCACAGCGATCCACCTGCCTCTGCCTCCCAGGTGCTGGGATTAAAGGCATGCGCCACCACACCCAGGCACCATATTCATTTTTCTTTTTCTTTTTCTTTCTTTCTTTTCTTTTTTTTTTTCCTGTGTGTGTGTGTATGTTGTTTTTGTTGTTATTTTGGCTTGGTTTGGTTTGGTTAGGCTTGGTTTGGTTTGGTTTGGTTTGGTTTGGTTTGGTTTTTTGAGACAGGGTCTCTCTTGTAGCCTTGGCTGTCCTGGACTCACTTTGTAGACCAGGCTGGCCTCGAACTCACAGCGATCCACCTGCCTCAGCCTCTGCCTCTGCCTCTGCCTCCCAAGTGCTGGGAGTATGTCGTATTGTTGGTTTGGTTTGGTTTGGTTTGGTTTGGTTTGGTTTGGTTTTTTGAGACAGGGTCTCTCTTGTAGCCTTGGCTGTCCTGGACTCACTTTGTAGACCAGGCTGGCCTCGAACTCACAGCGATCCACCTGCCTCAGCCTCTGCCTCTGCCTCTGCCTCCCAAGTGCTGGGAGTATGTCGTATTGTTGGTTTGGTTTGGTTTGGTTTGGTTTGGTTTGGTTTGGTTTTTTGAGACAGGATCTCTCTTGTAGCCTTGACTGTCCTGGACTCACGTTGTAGACCAGGCTGGCCTTGAACTCACAGCAATCCACCTGCCTCTGCCTCCCAAGTGCTGGGATTAAAGGCGTGTGTTACCATGCCTGGCCACCATATCCATTTTTCTATCCCTCTATTTATGTGATCCTCTTCTTCCATAACTGCCAACGGGTCTCTGCCATTGTGTCTTTCCCTAGAGGCATAAACAGCTTGAGGGGCCCGCCTGAACCCTGCTCACCCTGGTCTCAGTGCCACCCTTCCACCTCTCCGGGCTTGGTATGTGCCTCCTTCCAGTAACATGCAGCGTGCTGGTCCCTTATGAGTTCGTAGGTTCCAAGGTGATAGAGGAACAGGACAGTATGGCCTGAAAACTGGCATGCTGGCTGCAGCATGGTTATTCTTTTCCTCTCTCGCACTTTGCTTCAAGCTCCCCCATTCCACTGTGAGGGAGGCTCAGGAGGGTGCTCTGTAGCTAACCTCGGCTTGACTGACTCACACACCTCACACACCAGGCCACGGGGCGGTGGGCTGTGCAAGGTCCATCTCCTTATGCCTCTCCCAGGGATCCCCTGGTTCTAAAGCCAGCTGCTGCGTGGACAGTCTCGAGTCAGAGCATGGGGTAGCCGCATATGACGATTGGTTGAAATATCACAGCCTCCCCCCTCCCCCCACCATTTGGTGATCTATGGGCTGTGTGCCCTGTAAAAATTATTTATCGAGGCCTCAGAGTGTCCTGATTTAGTGCATCTGCCTCTGGGGCCGAGAGGCCTGCCTGTCCGCTGGAGCCTAAGCGTTAAACGACGCTAAAAAGTTAAACGGCCAACGTTGGGGGCTCACTCGAGGAGGCACCATAAAGCTGTCGGAGCTGCTTAAATCAGGAATGGGGATTCCCCGGGACATCTTCTCTCCATATGCTGTAAACCAAGAAGCCTCCCTCAGCCTCTCCGCTGCTCCCCAGCATGAGCAGCTCACACAGGGCAGGCTCTCTTGAGTGGGCATTTTCCCCTCCAGGGCCTCCAAACAGGAGCCTGGAGCAGATGAGGTCAGTGCCCAGCCACCTCTGGCCAGGGGTCTCCTTCATGAGATAACGATTTT